>NC_029775.3:17987041-18011022 GCF_000817695.3 Arachis duranensis
TTTGAAGCTCGTCACAGTCATTCAATCATTGAATCTTACTCAGAATACCACAGACAAGGTTAGACCTTCCGGATTCTCTTGAATGCCGCCATCAATTCTAGCTTATACCACGAAGATTCCGATTAAGGGATCCAAGAGATAAGCATTCAAGCCTTGTTTGCTTGTAGAACAGAAGTGGTTGTCAGGCACTCATTCATAAGTGAGAATGATGATGAGTGTCACATAATCATCACATTCATCATGTTCTTGGGTGCAAATGAATATCTTAGAACAAGAATAGGCTTAATTGAATAGAAGAACAATAGTAATTGCATTAATACTCGAGGTACAGCAGAGCTCCACACCTTAATCTATGGTGTGTAGAAACTCCACCGTTGAAAATACATAAGAACAAGGTCTAGGCATGGCCAAATGGCCAGCCTCCCAATGATCTAAGAACTAGATGTCCAAAGATGATCTAGAGATCTAAAGTGATCAAAAGTTTTTTTTTTAAAATACAATAGTAAAAGGTCCTATATATAGAGAACTAGTAGCCTAGGGTTTACAGAGATGAGTAAATGACATAAAAATACACTTCCGGGCCCACTTGGTGTGTGCATGGGCTGCGCATTGAAGCATTTTCGTGTAGAGACTTCTCTTGGAGTTAAACGCCAGCTTTTGTGCCAGTTTGGGCGTTTAACTCCCATTCTTGTGCCAGTTCTGGCGTTTAACGCTGGGCAGTTTTGAGCTGATTTGGAACGCCGGTTTGGGCCATCAAATCTCGGGCAAAGTATGGACTATTAAATATTGCTGGAAAGCCCAGAATGTCTACTTTCCAACACCGTTAAGAGCGCGCCAATTGGGTATCTGTAACTCCAGGAAATCCACTTCGAGTGCAGGGAGGTCAGAATCCAACAGCATCTGCAGTCCTTTTCAGCCTCTGAATCAGATTTTTGCTCAAGTCCCTCAATTTCAGCCAGAAAATACCTGAAATCACAGAAAACACACAAACTCATAGTAAAGTCCAGAAAAGTGAATTTTAACTAAAAACTAATAGAAATATACTAAAAACTAACTAAAACATACTAAAAACATACTAAAAATAATGCCAAAAAGCGTACAAATTATCCGCTCATCAAAGGGACATGCACTTTCCTCCATTGTCTGTCTGCAGTGCTTTGATCTTTTGTCCTATTTTTAGTTCAGTAGCAGTTTTGAACTGCTGAAATGCCTCAAATGCTTGAGCTTTGGTGTTAAGTACGTAAGTGACAGTGTATTTGGTACATGCATTGATGAAGCATATGTAATATCGAAAGCCTGATCTGCTATATACTGGTGCTGACCCCCATATGTAAAAAAATATTAATTCCAAAGGTGCATAAGATGGACAAGAATAAAGATAGGGTAATTGGTGTATTTTACTTATACAGCAAGCATGACAAAGAGATGGATTAAGGCCATCTTTATTTCTTGCACCATTCAAACTTGGCAATTACATTGTTTCATTACATGAGTAACTACTTTATCAGATGGGTGGCCTAATTTTCTGTGCCACTGCTGAGCTATATATATCACTGACTCTTTTACAAGTGATGTTTGCTTTTACATGGCCAATTTTCTTTGATACAAACTCAATAACAAGACTATTGTTGTTTGGTGTTTCTCTTTCCTTTTTACATAGAGGAGGGTCTGCACTGCATAGAGAGTTGTAGATTTTAACATAGTTTTGACTTTCTAATTTTTTCTGTCTTTTACATGCAGGCTTGTGCTTTGATTGGAACTAAAATCAGTTGTGGTTGGAGAAGGGATTGGAGGATTGATTGCAGGTAACACTGATTTGGTAGTAGCGGGGTGTGTGGCTTCAGGTGAGGTGTCTAAATTTGGGGTTGTCTAAATTGCAGGTAACACTATTTTTTGGACTCTTCTTTTGGGTCATGGGTTGTGGACTGTAGTTGTTTAGGAATTTGTTTAGGAATTTCAGTGATGTTGCAGGTTGGTATAGTGAGTGGGGAGTGTAAAAGATTAGATTTAGTAGCTTTTAGGATAACCTGAATCCCTTCAAATCTGTATAGCCCGTTGATGAGTCCATATTTTCTGATATATTTTGCTTTGATCTAAATAGATTCTAGTATATAAACTCACACTTAAGCATCTAAATAGCATACTTTTGTATTTGATCCCTAATTTGATCCTAAATGTGAAAACATACAATTTTGTGCTTTAATAGAGCAAATTAATCCTACTTTTATGTCATTCGATGCCGTGATATGATTTGTGAGTGATTTCAAGCCTTGAAGGCAAGAATGGATGGGCAAAAGTGGAAGAAAGCGTGCACAAGGGAGAAAACATGAAGAAAATAATGAAAAGCACACACAGCGAAGTGTGCGTGCGCACAACCCTGCATGCGTACGCACAAGTGATGATTTCCATGTGTGCGTGCACACGAGTATCCGTGCGTACGCACATGAGAATTTTCAGCCGAGTGTGGGGACGCACACATCTGTGCGTCCGCACAGGACACAACACGTGATTTCATTAATGAAACACGTGCAGCTCGTATTTTGGGGGCTTTTGGCCCATTTTGGAAGGCTGAATTGCTGAATTGAAGTGCTATATATGGGAGAATCAACACTTAGCAAAGGGAGCTCACTTTTATTTTAGTAGTAGTAGTAGTATAGGAAGCTTCCATAGGAGTATGAGTAGTGTAGCATTGCTCTCTTAGGGTTTATGCAATTTCAATTGTAGCATTTTATAGCAAACTTTTCTTGGGATTTTTGCTTCCTTAATTGTAAGTACTCTTCATTTCCTCTTTAATTACATTATCTTTATTTTCATTTCCCTTGGTTTAAGTTACTTTGTTCATATTGCAATTTTGTGTTTCTTGAAATTTTGATCAATGAATTTTATGTTTCATACCTTCTTTATGTTTGATTGTTTGTTTATATTTGGTTTTGTTGATAGTTGGTTATAGTTTTCTATTTTCCTTTGCAATTTTCCATACTTTACTTTTATGCACACAAGGTGTTTGTGAAAATGCCAACTTCAAGTTTTGAGTAGATTTTTGCACTTTGGCTTGTGGTTTGAGTTCCTAGGATACTAGAGTTATAATGTCCGACATTTAGTGGCAATTCTTGGGTAGTTAGTTGGCTCTTGTTTCTATTGACGCTAACCTTTTATCAACTAGTTTGGTAAGTCGGTTAGGACTTATGGATTAAGGTTAATTATGCTTGCTTGACTTACTCCTCGATGGTTGGGGTTGACTAGGCAAGATCGACTCAAGACAATTACCATAGTTGTGGTTATGGGAATGATAAGATTCCTTGGATTCTCAATCCCCTCACGGTCTCTTTTATGCATTAACTCACAATTTTGATCGTTACTTAGTTCTTTGATTTCTTAGTTCTTTTAATCTTTAATTTCTTCCTCGAAAACCCCTTTTTTTGCTTTAACAACCAAGGAAGTAACACCTCAATTGCATTCCTAGGAAGAACGACCCGAGGTTTAGATACTCTCGGTTTAAATAGAAATTGTAAACTTTAATCGGGCATTACTTGTTGGTTGAGAGCTATACTTGCAACGAGGTTATATCTCTCCTTTACCGAGAAGGAATTCTTATCCGACGAATTTGCTCGCACCAAGTTTTTGGCGCCTTTGCCGGGGACTGCAATCGGTGTTAAATATTTTGGTTATTGTGAATATGTTAATAGTGTAAATAACACTTTTTGGTTATTTGTTTGCTTTTGTTAGTAGTGTTGTTTTTGTTTTCTTGATGATTTTTCCACACCATTACCACAATGCACCACAATGGAACCCAAACACTCATCTTTTTAGTCACCAATCTTACACACCATCGTACCACTACACATAAAACCAAAACCCCCACCCTCATGGGTCTGATTGTCAACCTTCATCATCTCAATCTTCATCCTCGTATACGGATCAAGCCACACAAGACATACTTCACATGCTCATTCAAGGACCACAAGAGTCCCGGAAGAAGCAAGAGCTCGCCATGTCATGCGCTGGAGCCAGCGGCCGCTGGAGTCAGCAGTGCTGCTGGTTCTAGTAGCAATGCTACTGGTGGGGAACCGACATCAACACCTACTCCGCCGCCTCAGCAGGGGGACCTCGACGACGACGACGACGACGATTACCGAGATATGTAGGGTTTAGGAATCTATTTTTTTGTCTACTTCATTGTATTCTACTTTTGTGAAATTTTATTATATTCAGACCGTTTATTTTTAATAAAATAATTGTTGATTTCTAGTCATTTTAGATTTTTGCTATAAATTTTGTTAAAAAGAGTTTTAATTAACTGTGGCTTAAATGTCCTAAAATAAATTAATAAAAAAAACTACTGTAAGATTTATCAGCGGATAAATTCGACAGTAACTTGGCATTTAAACACTTAAAATGGCACCAAAGTTACTGTCGAATTAATCCGTTAGTAATCATCAACTCAGTCTCCACAAATCTATTGAAAAAACTGACAAAAAATCCACCAATAATTAGCGTCGGATGAAAATAATCCGCTAATGGAGGAAAATGGCAGTAAAAATTTTCACAAAAATATCACGTTGCAAGTATAGTTATAAACCGACAATTAGACCTCAATCAACATTTAGATTGTTTGTCACTTAAGCAAACTCAATAAAATTAACCAAAGTATTTAAACCTCGGGTCGTCTCTCAAGGAACTGCAGGGAAGTGTACTTACAATTGGTTAAGGGAAAACATTTTTGGGGTTTTTGAATTAAGAGATGGTGCACGAAATTGTGATCTCAATTGCGCCAACAACTTGGTACGCACAATAGTAATCTCAACTCTTTTTTCACAACTTCGCACAACTAACCAGCAGGTGCACTGAGTCGTCCAAGTAATAAACCTTACGTGAGTAAGGGTCGATTCCACAGAGATTGTCGGCTTGAAGCAAGCTATGGTCATCTTGTAAATCTCAGTCAGACCGATTCAAATGGTTATAGAGTTTTGATAATTAAAAGATAAATAAACATAAAATAAAGATAGCGATACTTATGTAATTCATTGGTGAGAATTTCAGATAAGCGTATGGAGATGCTTTGTCACTTCCGTCTCTCTGCTTTCCTACTGTCTTCGTCCAATCCTTCTTACTCCTTTCCATGGCAAGCTGTATGTTGGGCATCACCGTTGTCAATGGCTACAATCCC
The DNA here is from genome assembly GCF_000817695.3 of Arachis duranensis. Lineage (NCBI taxonomy): Eukaryota > Viridiplantae > Streptophyta > Magnoliopsida > Fabales > Fabaceae > Arachis > Arachis duranensis. The sequence continues at coordinate 17,992,209 of NC_029775.3, forward strand.
GTCCTCTCAGTGAAAATGTTCAACGCGCTTTGTCACAGCATGGCTATTCATCTGTCGGTTCTCGATCATGTCGGAATAGAATCCAGTGATTCTTTTGCGTCTGTCACTAACGCCCCACAATCGCGAGTTTGAAGCTCGTCACAGTCATTCAATCCCTGAATCCTACTCAGAAGACCATAGACAAGGTTTAGACCTTCCGGATTCTCTTGAATGCCGCCATCAATTCTAGCTTATACCACGAAGATTCCGATTACGGGATCCAAGAGATATCCACTCAATCTAAGGTAGAACGGAAGTGGTTGTCAGACACACGTTCATAGGTGAGAATGATGATGAGTGTCACGGATCATCACATTCATCAAGTTGAGGAATAAGTGATATCTTAGAACAAGAATAAGCCGAATTGAATAGAAGAACAATAGTAATTGCATTAATACTCGAGGTACAACAGAGCTCCACACCTTAATTTATGGTGTGTAGAAACTCCACCGTTGAAAATACATAAGAACAAGGTCTAGGCATGGCCGAATGGCCAGCCCCCATGATCTAAGAACTAGACATCCAAAGATGATCCTAAGATCTAAAGTGATCAAAAGATGTCTAATACAATAGTAAAAGATCCTATTTGTAGAGAACTAGTAGCTTAGGGTTTACAAAGATGAGTAAATGACATAAAAATCCACTTTCGGGCCCACTTGGTGTGTGCTTGGGTTGAGTATTGAAGCTTTCATGTGTAGAGACTTTTCTTGGAGTTAAATGCCAGCTTTTGTGCCAGTTTGGGCATTTAACTCCCATTCTTGTGCCAGTTCCGGCGTTAAACGCCAAAATTCTTGAGCTGATTTGGAACGCCAGTTTGGGCCATCAACTCTCGAGCAAAGTATGGACTATTATACATTGCTGGAAAGCCCAGGATGTCTACTTTCCAACGCAATTGAGAGCGTGCCAATTGGGTATCTGTAGCTCCATAAAATCCACTTTGAGTCCAAGGAGGTCAGAATCCAATAGCATTTGTAGTCCTTTTTAGCCTCTGAATCAGATTTTTGCTCAGGTCCCTCAATTTCAGCCAAAAAAATACCTGAAATCACAGAAAAACACACAAACTCATAGTAAAGTCCAGAAAAGTGAATTTTAAATAAAAACTAATAAAAATATAATAAAAACTAACTAAAACATATTAGAAACATACTAAAAACAATGCCAAAAAGGATATAAATTATCCGCTCATCACAACACCAAACTTAAATTGTTGCTTGTCCCCAAGCAACTGAAAATCAAATAAGATAAAAAGAAGAGAATATGCAATGAATTCCAAAAATATCTATGAAGATCAGTATTAATTAGATGAGCGGGGCTTTTAGCTTTTTGCCTCTGAACAGTTTTGGCATCTCACTCTATCCTTTGAAATTCAGAATGATTGGCTTCTATAGGAACTCAGAATCTAGATAATGTTATTGATTCTCTTAGTTAAGTATGATGATTCTTGAACACAACTACTTTATGAGTCTTGGCCGTGGCCCAAAGCACTCTGTCTTCCAGTATTACCACCGGATACATACATGCCACAGACACATAACTGGGTGAACCTTTTCAGATTGTGACTCAACTTTGCTAGAGTCCCCAATTAGAGGTGTCCAGGGTTCTTAAGCACACTCTTTTTGCCTTGAATCACGACTTTATTTTTACCCTTGCCTTTTGGTTTAAAGGGCTATTGGCTTTTTCTGCTTGCTTTCTCTCTTTTTTTTCGCACATAATCTCTCTCTCTCTTTTTTTTTTTGAATTCACTACTTTTTCTTTCTTCAAGAATCATTTTTATGATTTTTCAGATCCTCAGTAACATGTCTCCTTTTTCATCATTCTTTCAAGAGCCAACATTCATGAACAACAAATTCAAAAGACATATGCAATGTTCAAGCATACATTCAGAAAACAAAAGTATTGCCACCACATCAAAATAATTAATCTGTTATAAAATTCAGAATTCATGCAATTCTTCTCTTTTTCAATTAAGGACATTTTTCATTTAAGAAAGGTGATGGATTCATAGGACATTCATAACTTTAAGGCATAGACACTAAGATACTAATGATCATAAGACACAAACATAGATGAACATAAGCATAAGAAATTGAAAAACAGAGAAATAAAGGACAAAGAGATTAAAGAATGGGTCCACCTTAGTGATGGCGGCTTGTTCTTCCTCTTGAAGATCTTATGGAGTGCTTGAGCTCCTCAATGTCTCTTCCTTGCCTTTGTTACTCCTCTCTCATAATTCTTTGATCTTCTCTAATTTCATAGAGGAGGATGGAATGTTCTTGGTGCTCCACCCTTAGTTGTCCCATGTTGGAACTCAATTCTCCTAGGGAGGTGTTGATTTGCTCCCAATAATTTTGTGGAGGAAAGTGAATCTCTTGAGGCATCTCAGGGATTTCATGATGAGTGGGATCTCTTGTTTGCTCCATCCTTTTCTTAGTGATGGGCTTGTCCTCATCAATGAGGATGTCTCCCTCTATGTTAACTCCAACTGAATTACAGAGGTGACAAATGAGATGAGGGAAGGCTAACCTTACCAAGGTAGAGAACTTGTCCGCCACCTTATAAAGTTCTTGGGATATAACCTCATGAACTTCTACTTCCTCTCCAATCATGATGCTATGAATCATGATAGCCCGGTCTATAGTAACTTCGGACCGGTTGCTAGTGGGAATAATTGAGCGTTGGATAAACTCCAACCATCCCCTAGCCACGGGCTTGAGGTCATGTCTTCTCAGTTAAACCGGCTTCCCTCTTGAATCTCTCTTCCATTGAGTGCCCTCTTCACAAATGTCTATGAGGACTTGGTCCAACCTTTGATCAAAGTTGACCCTTCTAGTGTAGGGGTGTTCATCTCCTTGCATCATGGGCAAGTTGAATGCCAACCTTACATTTTCCAGACTAAAATCTAAGCATTTCCCCCAAATCATTGTAAGCCAATTCGGGTCCGGGTTCACACTTTGATCATGGTTCTTGGTGATCCATGCATTGGCATAGAACTCTTGAACCATTAAGATTCCGATTTGTTGAATGGGGTTGGTAAGAACTTCCCAACCTCTTCTTTGGATCTCATGTCGGATCTCCGGATATTCACTCTTTTTGAGTTTGAAAGGGACCTCGGGGGCCACCTTCTTCATGGCCACAACTTCATGGAAGTGGTCTTGATACACCCTTGAGATGAATCTCTCCATCTCCCATGACTCGGAGGTGGAAGCTTTTGCCTTCCCTTTCCTCTTTCTAGAGGTTTCTCCGGCCTTAGATGCCATAAAACAAAAAGCAATGCTTTTACCATACCAAACTTAAAAAGTTTGCTCGTCCTCGAGCAAAAGAAGAAAGAAGAGAGTAGAAGAAGAAGAAATAGAGGAGATGGAGGTGGCTTTGTTTTCGGCCAATGGGGAGAAGTAGTGTGTAGGTTGTGTGAAAATGAAGGAGTGAAGATGGGTTTATATAGGCGTGGAGAGAGGGGTAGGGTTCGGCCAATATGGGTGGGTTTGGAAGGGAAAGTGGTTTGAATTTGAATGGTGAGGTAGGTGGGGTTTTATGAAGGATGGATGTGAGTGGTGAAGAGAATGGTGGGATTTGATAGGTGAGGGGTTTTTGGGAAAGAGGTGTTGAGGTGATTGGTGAACGGGTGAAGAAGAGAGAGAGTGGTGGGGTAGGTGGGGATCCTGTGGGGTCCACAGATCCTGAGGTGTCAAGGATAATTCATCCTTGCACCAAGTGGCGAGCAAAAATACTCCTTTTGCCAATCCTGGCGTTAAACGCCGGGCTGGTGCCCATTTCTGGCGTTTAACGCCAGCTTCTTGCCCATTCCTGGCATTAAACGCCAGTCTGGTGCCCTTTTCTGGCGTTAAACGCCCAGAATGGTGCCAGACTGGGCGTTAAACGCCCATTTTACTATCTTCACTGGCGTTTAAATGCCAGCAAATTTTCCTCCAGGGTGTGCTGTTTTTCTTTCTATTTTTCATTCTATTTTTGCTTTTTCAATTGATTTTGTGACTTCCCATGATCATCAACCTATAGAAAACATAAAATAACAATGGAAAATAGATAAATTTAACATTGGGTTGCCTCCCAACAAGCGCTTCTTTAATGTTAGTAGCTTGACAGTGGGCTCTCATGGAGCCTCACAGATGTTCAGAGCAATGTTAGAACCTCCCAACACCAAACTTAGAGTTTGAATATGGGGGTTCAACACCAAACTTAGAATTTGGTTGTGGCCTCCCAACACCAAACTTAGAGTTTGACTGTGGGGGCTCTGTTTGACTCTGTTTTGAGAGAAGCTCTTCATGCTTCCTCTCCATGGTTACAGAGGGATATCCTTGAGCTTTAAACATAATGGATTCTTCATTCACCTGAATGATCAATTCTCCTCTGTCAACATCAATCACAGCCTTTGCTGTGGCTAGAAAGGGTCTGCCAAGGATGATGGATTCATCCATGCATTTTCCAGTCTCTAGGACTATGAAATCATCAGGGATGTGATGGTCTTCAATCTTTAACAGAACATCCTCTACAAGTCCATAAGCTTGTTTTCTTGAATTGTCTGCCATCTCTAGTGAGATTCTTGCAGCTAGTACCTCAAAGATCCCTAGCTTATCCATTACAGAGAGGCATGAGGTTTATGCTTGACCCTAGGTCACACAGAGCCTTCTTGAAGGTCATGGTGCCTACTGTACAAGGTATTGAGAACTTCCCAAGGTCCTGTCTCTTTTGAGGTAATCTCTGCCTAGTCAAGTTATCCAGTTCTTTGGTGAGCAAAGGGGGTTCGTCTTCCCAAGTCTCATTACCAAATAATTTTTCATTTAGCTTCATGATTGCTCCAAGGTACTTAGCAACTTGCTGTTCAGTGACATCTTCGTCCTCTTCAGAGGAAGAATACTCATCAAAGCTCATGAATGGCAGAAGTAAATCCAATGGAATCTCTATGGTCTCAGTGTGAGCCTCAGATTCCCATGGTTCCTCATTAGGGAACTCATTGGAGGCCAGTGGATTTCCATTGAGGTCTTCCTTAGTGGCAATCACTGTCTCTTCCTCCTCTCCAAATTTGGCCATGTTGATGGCCTTACACTCTCCTTTTGGATTCTCTTCTGTATTGCTTGGGAGAGTGCTAGGAGGGAGTTCAGTAACTTTCTTACTCAGCTAACCCACTTGTGCCTCCAAGTTTCTAATGGAGGACCTTGTTTCAGTCATGAAACTTTGAGTGGTTTTGATTAGATCAGAGACCATGGTTGCTAAGTCATAGTGGCTCTGCTTAGAATTCTCTGTCTGTTGCTGAGAAGATGATGGAAAAGGCTTGCCAGTGCTAAACTTGTTTCTTCCACCATTATTGTTATTGAAACCTTGTTGAGGTCTTTGTTGATCCTTCCATGAGAGATTTGGATGATTTCTCCATGAAGGATTATAGGTGTTTCCATACACCTCTTCCATTAAAGGGTTCTCAGGATCATAAGCTTCTTCTTCAGATGAAGCATCCTTAGTACTGCCTGGTGCAGCTTGCATTCCAGACAGACTTTGAGAAATCATATTGACTTACTGAGTCAATATTTTATTCTGAGCTAATATAGCATTCAGAGTATCAATCTCAAGAACTCATTTCTTCTGATTCGTCCCATTGTTCACAGGATTCCTTTCAGAAGTGTACATGAATTGGTTATTTGCAACCATTTCAATGAGTCCTTGAGCTTCTACAGGCGTCTTCTTCAGATGAAGAGATCCTCCAGCAGAGCTGTCTAATGACATCTTGGACAGTTCAGACAGACCATCATAGAAGATACCTATGATGCTCCATTCAGAAAGCATGTCAGAAGGACACTTTCTGATCAATTGTTTGTATCTTTCCCAAGCTTCATAGAGGGATTCACCTTCCTTCTGTCTGAAGGTTTGGACTTCCACTCTAAGCTTACTCAATTTTTGAGGTGGAAAGAACTTTGCCAAGAAGGCATTGACTAGCTTTTCCCAAGAGTTCAGGCTTTTTTTAGGTTGTGAGTCCAACCATATCCTAGCTCTGTATCTTACAGCAAAAGGGAATAGCATAAGTCTGTAGACCTCAGGGTCAACCCCATTGGTCTTGACAGTGTTACAGATTTGAAAGAATTCAGCTAAAAACTGATGAGGATCTTCCAATGGAAGTCCATGGAACTTGCAATTTTGTTGCATTAGAGAAACTAATTGAGGCTTAAGCTCAAAGTTGTTTGTTCCAATGGCAGGTGTTCATACCCTGGGTCGAGCTGTCCAACCCGGGATGTTCTACAGGCAAAGCGACCGACCTTTGCAGGTCAGGACAACCCGACCTCTTCTTTAAGAGCTCGGCCTAGTCACAGGAAAGGCCAAACGAAGGGCCCAAATAGAGGAACACGCCCCAAATCCTAAGGCGGCCCGAGCCTACAGGGATAAAGGCGGTTCCCTTAAAGATGACCTCACTTAAAGATAAAGATAAGATAAGATAACTAACTTATCTTATCCATAGGAGGCCACATCTCACCATTATAAATATACTGGAGCACCCAGGTATAACTCATACTCTGATTCTACTCAATACCTACTTAATACCCTTGCTAACTTAAGCATCGGAGTCCCTTGCAGGTACCCCCCTCCGGGGACGAAGGATCAGCACCACCACCAAGTCCAACAAGTCGGACACACCAGCTCCGGCCGTCGTACACCTGCCGGACACGTCGGCTCCGACCAACACAGAAGATCTCATCCGAGATCGACCTACAGTTTCAGGTAACCCTCGGAACATTGGCGCCGTTGCCGGGGAACTTGGAAGTCATCCCATTAACATGGCGGATGACCATGACAACGACCACGATTCAGGTTTGGAAGACAGAACGCCGCATAAAAACGCGGACACGATACTTCAGAAACCAACGGAGACAAAAATTCATCAAATCCAGGAGTAATAGAAGCACTTCAAAATCGATTAGAGCAACTTGAGAAAGAAGCCCAACATCAACATGAAAAAGAAGAAGATCTACGCCGAGAAATAAGGCGACGCCGAGAATTAGAAGATAAGCTCATAAAACTCGAAGCTGATCTCAAAACTAAAGCCACTCGATCATCCACGGAGGATAGTTCTCAGAAAGATCAAGATCCATTTACCAGAGAAATTATGAAAACCAAAATTCCAAAAGATTTCAAGCTTCCGGATATGACTCCATATGACGGTACCTCCGACCCCAACCATCATCTCAGCAACTTCAGAAGTAGAATGTACCTCACCGGTGCTTCAGATGCAGTTCGTTGCAAAGCCTTTCCAACAACTCTCACCAAGACAGCCATTAAATGGTTTGACAACCTTCCTCCAAAATCCGTCTCGAATTTCGACGACCTGGCCAAGAAGTTCCTGGCCCGATTCTCCATACAAAAGGATAAAGCCAAACACGCGCCTAGCCTACTAGGGATCAAGCAAGGAGATCGAGAAAGTCTTCGCAACTACATGGAGAGATTCAACAAAACATGCATGGACATACAAAATCTGCCAACAGAAGCTGCCATCATGGGCCTCAAAAATGGCCTGCGAGAAGGACCATTCAGCCAATCTATATCAAAAAGATACCCGACATCCCTAGATGAAGTACAAGAACGAGCGCAGAAGTGCATTAACATGGAAGAAAATTCTTGACTTGGCGAAGCCTCAAGGTCCAGTTCTGCCAACCGAGATAAAGAATCCAAGAAAAAGGAAGATCGCTCTGGAGAGAAAATCAAGAAATATCACAACTACACCCCTCTTAGGGTATCCTTGGTAAATGTTTACAAAGAAGTCTGCCATACGGAAAAAATTCCCCCAGCTCGGCCACTTAAAGGCAAAAGAGGAGGGGAAATCGGAATGAGTACTGTGAATATCACCGACTTCGAGGGCATTCCACCAATGAATGTTTCGACTTGAAAAACGTCATAGAAAAATTAGTTCGAGAAGGAAAGTTAGATCGGTTCTTGGCCAACCGGGACGAAGAACCAAGGAAAAGAAGGAGGGATGAGGACGTCGGACGATCTGAACGATGGCCTCGCACACCAGAAAGGCATGTCCACGTGATACACGGCGGATTTGCTGGGGGAGGAATCTCTAAATCACCCTGCAAACGACACCTCAAAGAGGTATACCATGTCGAAGGACAGAAGGAGATGCCAGACATCCCGGCAATCACATTTACTAAAGAGGATGCATCCGGAATTATCTCGGGACATGACGACCCCATGGTCATCACGATCATATTGGCAAATGCCAACCTCCACCGCACACTAATCGACCAGGGAAGCTCTGCCAACATCTTATTCAAAACTGCCTTCGACAAACTCGGCCTAGAAGAAAAAGAGCTAAGAGCATACCCAAACAGTCTGTTCGAACTGGAAGATATCCCAGTTCAACCACTGGGATACGTATCGCTGCATACAACCTTCAGAAAGGGGAACCAATCCAGAACACTCAAGATAGACTACATCGTGGTTGACGCAAGCTCAGCCTACAATGCCTTAATAGGTCGGACAACGTTAAATCAACTCGGTGCAATAGTTTCAACTCCACATCTATGTATGAAATTCCCAACTACGGAAGGGATAGCTACGATAAAGGCAGATCAAAAGATGGCATGTCACTGTTATAACGAAAGCCTAAACCTCCGAGGTGAAGGAGGAGAGTTCCACACAATCGAGCTCGGTGGAGTTCAGAGGTGAGAAGAACTCCGACTACAACCCGAAGGAGAAGTAGAAAGAATCCAGATCGGAGATACCTCAGACAAAACAACTAATATTAACACGATCCTAAAAGGAGACATAAAGGAATCACTAATACGGTTCCTACGAGATAATGTTGATCTCTTCGCATGGAAAGCCGCCGACATGCCAAGTATTGATCCCGAACTAATGAGCCACAAATTGGCAGTCTATCCGGGATCCCAGCCGGTACAACAAAGACAGAGAAAACTTGGACCAGAACGAGCTCAGGTTGTAGAAGAACAAGTACAAGCACTACTTGAGGCCGGGTTCATAAGGGAAGTCAAATATCCACTATGGTTAGCAAACATCGTCTTGGTGAAAAAGTCAAATGGGAAGTGGCGAATGTGCACCGACTACACCGACCTCAACAAAGCCTGCCCGAAAGACCCCTACCCACTCCCAAGCATCGACGCTCTAGTAGATGCTTCATCGGGATACAAGTATCTCTCATTCATGGACGCATACTCAAGGTACAACCAGATACCAATGTATCCACCAGACCAAGAAAAAACCTCATTTCTTACACCTAAGGCAAATTATTGCTACATTGTGATGCCTTTCGGCCTGAAAAATGCAGGAGCCACTTATCAAAGGCTAATGAATAAAGTCTTCTTAGATCACATCGGAAAAATCATGGAGGTCTACGTGGATGATATGTTGATAAAGACGCAAAGCGAAGAGACATTGCTAATCGATTTGATTCGAGTATTCGATACCATAAGGAAGCACGGCATGCGACTCAACCCGGCTAAATGCACCTTTGCAGTAGAAGCAGGTAAATTTTTAGGATTTATGCTTACACAAAGGGGAATCGAGGAAAATCCAGATAAATGCCAGGCCATACTCAACATGAAGAGCCCAACCTGCGTCAAAGAGGTACAACAGCTCAATGGAAGGTTGGCAGCCTTGTCCAGATTCCTAGCAGGATCAACGATAAGATCCCTCCCTTTCTATGCTACCTTAAAGAAGGGAAAGAACTTTGAATGGACAGCGGAATGTGAACAAGCCTTCAAAGACTTCAAAAGATTCTTAGGGCAACCACCTATCCTATCTTGACCACAAGAGGGAGAATCGCTCATACTATACCTCGCAGTAGGAAGCCGGACAATAGCCTCAACGCTGATTCGAGAAGACGAAAGAGGACAGCAACCCGTCTACTTCATTAGTAAAGCACTACAGGGATCCGAGCTGAACTACCAGAAAATAGAAAAGTTTGCCTACGCTCTGATCCTCACATCCCGGCGGCTTCGCCCATATTTCCAAGCGCATACCATTAAAGTTCGAACCAACCAACCCATAAAAGGGATATTGCAGAAAACAGATCTAGCAGGAAGAATCCTACAATGGGCAATCGAGTTGTCCGAATTCGACCTCCAATACGAGGCGCGTACAGCAATCAAATCGCAACACCTGGCCGACTTCATCACGGAATTTACAGACATCCCGAAAATCCCCATAGAATGGAATATATATGTGGATGGATCCTCGAATAAAACAGGAAGCGGTGCAAGTGTGATAATTAAAAGCAATCAAGGAACTCAACTTGAGCTCTCCCTTAAATTCGGATTCCCGGCCTCAAACAACCAGGCAGAATACGAAGCACTACTAGCTGGAGCTCGGAAACTCAACATCTACAGTGACTCACAAGTCATCACTTCACAAATAACAAGAAGCTACCAAGCCAAAGATCCGACCATGAAAAAATATTTGGATAAAACCAAAGAACAGCTCGGACAACTCGGGGAATATAGGATCCACCACATACCTCGTGAGCAAAATGCCTGAGCTGATGCCCTTTCAAAATTAGCCAGCACCAAACCAGGGGGCAACAACAGAAGCCTCATCCAGGAGGTACTACAGAACCCGTCAATAACGGAAGAAGAAAGAATCCTAGCCATAATAGGTCGGGATCAAGGATGGATGACCCCCATAATAAACTACCTCAAAACAGAAGAACTCCCTACAGATGAAAAGGAGGCAAAGAGGTTGAAAAGGGAGGCACAGTACTACACCATCATAAACAACACACTGTACAAAAGAGGGATATTAACACCTTTACTAAAATGCGTACCAACTCCCAACACAAAGGAAGTCTTGGAGGAAGTACACAGCGGCATTTGTGGTAATCATCTCGGAGCACAAGCTCTCACCAAAAAGATACTCCGGGCGGGATTCTATTGGCCAACTCTACAAAAGGAGGCTACAGAATTTGTAAGGACATGTCCACCATGCCAAAAGCATGCCAACTTTCACATCGCCCCACCAGAAAAGCTCATCAGCGTGACCTCACCCTGGCCATTTGCGAAATGGGGACTCGACCTTCTCGGACCCTTCCCACATGGATCGGGACAAGTAAAATTCCTCATAGTAGGAGTAGACTATTTCACAAAATGGATCAAGGCAGAACCCCTAGCCAATGCCACCGCTCAAAGAAGTCGAAAATTACTATATAGGAACATTATTACGAGGTTTGGAATACCATACTCCATCACCACGGACAACGGTACCCAATTTACAGAGGCAGGCTTCAGAAAAATGGTGGCCGACTTGAACATAAAACACCAGTTCACCTCCGTCGAACATCCTCAAGCCAATGGACAAGCCGAAGCGGCCAACAAAGTTATATTGGCCGGATTAAAGCGGAGGCTACAAGAAGCAAAGGGAGCTTGGGCCGATGAACTTCCACAGGTCCTATGGGCATATCGAACAACCCCTCATTCCACTACAAACGAATCACCATTCCGACTAGCATACGGAGCGGAGGCAATGATTCTAATAGAAATTGAAGAAAGATCTCCCCGAGTAGTCCACTACAATGAACAAATAAACTCCCAACTTCAGAGAGAAGAGCTCGACTTGTTACCCGAAATCCAAGAAAGAGCTCAGATCAGGGAAGAAGCCCTAAAGCGACGAATGGCTTCCAGATATAATCAAAAGGTAGTGCCGAGAAGTTTTGCAGGGAATGATCTCATCTTAATCAGAAATGACATCGGAACAACTCGACCCAGAGAAGGAAAGCTGGCAGCAAACTGGAAAGGACCCTACCGAATCATTGAAGTACTGGGGAAGGGCTCCTACAGACTGTCCGAGCTTGATGGACGAGAGCTTCCTCGATCATGGCACGCCTGCAACCTAAGAAGGTACTACAGTTAGAAAAGGTAAAAGATCTCACTAAATGGATGCGCTCTTTTTCCTGAAAAGGTTTTTTAATGAGGCACCATATCAAGACCTAGATCGTACCCGACTTAAAGGGAAAAGGAAACTCCCACATGTATATATTTGCATTTTTTCCTTTGAATAAAGATTATTTAGATATTCTACAAAGATTCCAAGACACATTAATCTGAAGTATTCATCGTCCGATTATAAAGCAACAGGTCGGCAGAAAGTGAAAAACAAATTCACTGCTCGACCACGATAAAGACAATCGTTCGATAAAGGTGAAAACGCGATTCACCCAAAAGACGATCTAAAGACGCCAACCATTTTCTACAAATCGGCAAAGATGAACACAGAATAATGTAAGAAGTTATCGAAAGCAATCCAAAAAAAAAGAACCTGACGAGGTCTTACGGATAGCTAATATAATAACTTAAAAGACTGATCGACGTTCAGAAATCGGACCAAGTCAACCCAAGTTATAAGTAAACCCTGGAAAGAGGTCTGGCCAACCCTATTAAAGAGGATTACTTTAACTTAGAAGGGCCTGACATAACAAAGTCGGCCCAAAACTAAAAAGTTATACAAGTAGTCCCTGAAAGAGATCTGACAAAGATCCAAAAAAGAGGACTACAAAAAATAACTTAAAGGAGACCGACATAACCAAGTCGGACTCCTATCATTAGAAAAAGTTATACAAGTAGTCCCTGAAAGAGATCTGACAGAGATCCAAAAAAGAGGACTACGAAAAATAACTTAAAGGAGACCGACATAACCAAGTCGGACTCCTACCATTAGGAAAGAGATCTGACAGAGATCCAAAAAAGAGGACTACGAAAAATAACTTAAAGGAGACCGACATAACCAAGTCGGACTCCTATCATTAGAAAAAGTTATACAAGTAGTCCCTGAAAGAGATCTGACAGAGATCCAAAAAAGAGGACTACGAAAAATAACTTAAAGGAGACCGACATAACCAAGTCGGACTCCTACCATTAGAAAAGTTATACAAGTAGTCCCTGAAAGAGATCTGACAGAGATCCAAAAAAGAGGACTACGAAAAATAACTTAAAGGAGACCGACATAACCAAGTCGGACTCCTACCATTAGAAAAGTTATACAAGTAGTCCCTGAAAGAGATCTGACAAAGATCCAAAAAAGAGGACTACAAAAAATAACTTAAAGGAAACTGACATAACCAAGTCGGACTCCTACCACTAAAAAGTTATCAACATAATCCCTGAAAAAGACCAAGTAAAAGCCCAGAAAAGGGGATCACAAAATAACTTTTGAGGGGGACCAACATAAAGAAATCGGTCATAAGGCGCCAAAAATACAAACAAAAGAGCGAGGAAACCGAGAAACAAGTCGGACCCCCCACAAGCACGACCTCAAAAGGATCCAAGCTACAAACAATAAAGCACGCAAACAACCTAAAGAGGTTAGGACAGCAAAATTTCAACAGATATCATGCATAATACGATAAAAGCTTCAAGAGATCACCACAAAATCAACCTCAGAAGCTACTTTTGTTTTTCCCAAAAGAGTTGCAAGACAACTAAAAGCGTCAAACAAAACAAAGTTCAAAAGCCCACAAACCGGGCTACTTACATAAAATGTCCAGAAAAAGATCAGCTAAAGATCAGGAGCTTTCCCGGCAGCATCAGTATGAGGAGAAGGAGGACGAGTCTGAAGGGGCACGGCATCTACGGTTTCATCATCTCGGTTCAGAATCTGGCAATCTGGATCAGATGTAACGGGAGGAACAGAGGAGATCGACACTTTAAGAGAAGGCACTGGGGGAGGATCAGTCTCTTCATCATCCTGGTCATCAGGGACAATCTTACCATCTCTCACAACATTATCCAGGCTGATGAGAGTCAAGTCGGTATCAGGAGCAACAACCCGGAACTGCTCCATCAGGTTCTCGGAGGCAGCAGTTACGCTACCCACAAGGTGACCCTGAAGCTCACTATAATTAGCCCGAGCTGTCTCCACCTCCTCCCGAAGACGCATCAATTCCCTATAAGCCGAGACATAGCTATCCTTATGTTTCAAAGCCATGTCTTCCGCCAGCTTCAGAGAAGCGGCAAGAGCAATAGAGCTAGCCTTCTCACCCTCCAGTTCCTTCTCCACCTTGGCCAACTTCACCTCCAACTCCTCCTTCAGACCCTTGATTCGATCAAACTCTGACTTGGCCTCCTCCATAAAAGATTTGGTAGCATGAACCGGAATCCCCTGAATTGTTCGAAAAATAGCCGCACCCATGTGAGCCATCTTCACACTATTTTGGGTAATAAAGTACAAATGCTTTAAAAGAGACACATCGTCCATGGAAAGCCCACCATAGGGGGCAATTTGCTGGTCAACAAATTCAATGGCATCAAAGTCCGGAGCATCCAAGTTAAAGGGTTCAGATGTTTTTTGCTTTTTCAAAGGGGGGCACCAGAAGCAGCAGTAGAAGTTTGAGGAGGATCGACCTGATGAAACTGGGGAGTAGGAATTACTTTCCTCGGCCCAAGGGAGCTCGGCACAGGGGGCTTCAGGGGAACCTGTGAAGATCCCTCGCCGGCCACCTTGGCCGAGATGTTCAGAGCAGCAGTCACCTTCTTCGCCTTCTTGAAGGCCTTCATGGAGTCATTATTTTTAGACATCTCTGCAAACACAAAAACAACCACGATAAAGAGTTACAAAAGAGGAACAAAAAGGAAATAAATATGGAGGCAAGTCGGGCTAATAGACAAACAAATACCCAAAGCAGGCCGAACCAAGGACGGATCATTTAGAAAACTCTTCGTATCCAGAAGGGGAGGCTTCCCCCACAAATCTTCAAGAACAACTACAAAAGCCCGCTCAACCTCACTAAGCATTTCCCATGTGTAACGTGGCACTCTTACATTCTTTTGCCACTCTAGAGGAAAAGCAGGCTCGTCATTTTCATCAAGAAAAAAGGGGCGGGCCCCCTCAACAGCTCGAACTTTAAAGAAGTAGTTTTTGAAGTCCTTAAAGGACTCATCATACATTGCAAACACTTTATGGCCCTGGACGGACCGGAAAGAAACCCAAGAAGCTTTCTTTTTTGAGGAGCCGCCAGGCTTGGCAGAAATAAACAAGTAAAGAAACAAATTCTGGGAAGGTGTTACATCTAGTGCATGACAGAGAAGTTGAAAAATTTTAATAAAACCCTAGGAATTGGGGTGAAGCTGGGATGGAGCAATATTACACGACCACAACAGGTCGGTTTCAAAAGCAGTAAAAGGAAAAGTAACATTCAATTGGCTGAAAAAGTATTCATAGGCATAAAAGAAAGGACGCTCCCCCTCGATGGAAGTCGGAAAGCAAACCCTCTCATCAGAATCAGGAGCAACAAGCTCGTAATCCCCCTCGCGAGCATTGTTCCCACAAATCCTATGACGCTTCCTCAGCTCTGTGCAAAATTCAGCATCCACAACGGAAACACACAACAAAACAAGGGAGTCCAGCCAATCGGACATCCCCTCGGGAACTCTGGAAGACATCTCTACAATGTTATTGCGAGAAGACATGAGGCCAACTAAATCCTATAAAGTAAGAAAAAAGATAGGGGTTACTACAAACATCTCGGATAGGGAGAAAACAACTCGGTCAAAACTTCTCAGGCGATGAAACCACGAAAAGGAAAACCCCAAGACTCAAACCAAAGTCCTGGGGCATCCTTTGGAGGCAGTAACAAAGCAAGGTTTCCACAAATACTCTACAGCTTACATCCTAGCATTCCTCAAAAAGGATTCAAAAACAACAAACACTTTTCACCAAAGAAAAACACAGCAAATCATTACAAGCCTGCCAAGCAATCCCAAACATCAAACAACGACAAGCAGAGACCATTAAAGATGCAACCTTTTTTCAAAGATCAGGCAAAAAGCAAACCTCCAAAAACAAGGAACGGATGCAGATTCTTTGTCAGAAGCAACAAAACCCTAGAAAAGCCTCGACGAAAATGCCAAAAAAAGAAAGAAAGCAAAACACGTTTACAGCGAAGGAAACAAAAGCAAAAAAAGTTCAAAGCTTTCAAAACATGCGAAAACAGAACTTCACCAAAAAACTAAAGACGAAGCTACAAAAGAAGCAAGAAAGCTAGTACCAACCTAGAAAGGACAGCGCGTTTCAAAGAAACTAAAGATGGAAATCTGGGAACACCTTCTCACAAAGAACGCGAACAAAGGGAGAAACATAAAACTCCAGGCAGAAGCTCCAGAATTGCCAAAACGACGACGCGAACACAGAGAAAAGGAGAGGCGCAAAAACAAGAAAATAGAAGAGCGGAGAGAACGGAGAAGAGAAGTTATGAAAAGGGCAAAAGAAGAGAAACCGTTTCTGGGCTTTCAAAAATCAAAATAAAGAGCCAAAAGGAAACAGGACAATTAATGCTGAAATTAAGGAAAGCATTAAACCCTCGCACGTTCCCAAAATGCCGATATAAAAGCGCGCGCCTTTAGAGGAAACGATCTACATTCAAAAGCTGCTGTAAAGGAATCGACAAAATGCTTGAGTTCGGGTTCACCGAAGAAGGACCGAAGTCAAAGACTCGGCCTCAAAAAGAGAAGACCGAGCTCAAGCAGGGGCACTGTTCATAGCCTGGGTCGAGCTGTCCGACCCGAGATGTTCTACAGGCAAAGCGACCGACCTCTTCAGGTCAGGACAACCCGACCTCTTCTTTAAGAGCTCGGCCAAGTCACAGGAAAGCCCAAACGAAGGGCCCAAATAGAGGAACACGCCCCAAATCCTAAGGCGGCCCAAGCCTACAGGGATAAAGGCGGTTCCCTTAAAGATGACCACACTTAAAGATAAAGATAAGATAAGATAACTAACTTATCTTATCCATAGGAGGCCACATCTCACCATTATAAATACACTGAGCACCCAGGTATAACTCATACTCTGATTCTACTCAATACCTGCTTAATACCCTTGCTAACTTAAGCATCAGAGTCCCTTGCAGGTACCCCCCACCCTCCGGGGACGAAGGATCAGCACCACCACCAAGTCTAACAAGTCGAACACACCAGCTCCGGCCGTCGTACACCTGCCGGACACGTCGGCTCCGACCAACACAGAAGATCTCATCCGAGATCGACCTACAGTTTCAGGTAACCCTCGGAACAGCAGGGATAGAGATGCTTCTCCCATAGAAGTCGGGAGTAGGTGCAGTAAAGTCACCCAGCACCTTCCTTGCATTGTTTGCATTGTTGTTGTTTTCGGCTGCCATGTCTTCTTCTTTGAAGATTTCTATTAGGTCCTCTACACAGAATTGTGCTTTAGCTTCTCTTAGCTTTCGCTTCAAGGTCCTTTCAGGTTCAGGGTCAGCTTCAACAAGAATGCCTTTGTCTTTGCTCCTGCTCATATGAAAGAGAAGAAAACAAGAAAATATGGAGTCTTCTATGTCATAGTATAGAGATTCCTTGAGGTGTCAGAGGAAAAGAAGAATAGAAGGAGGAGGTAGAAGAATTCGAACTTATCAAGAGGGATAGAGTTCGAATTGTGCTTTGAGGAGAAGTGTTAGTCCATAAATAGAAGGATGTGAGAAGAGGGAAAGAAATTTTCAAAAATTAAAGTGAATTAATTAAAAGAAATTTTGAAAAATGGTAATTGATTTTCGAAAACTAAGATTGGGAAAGAAATTAAGTGAAATTTGAAAAAGATTTCGAAATTAGAAATTAAAAAGATATGATTGAAAACTATTTTGAAAAAGATGTGATTAAGAAGATATGATTGAAAAGTTATGGTTTTAAAAAGATTTGATTGAAAAGATATGATTGAAAAACAAATTAAAAAGACTTGATTTTTAAAATTAATGACTTGGCTAACAAGAAATTTAAAAGATATGATTCAGACATTAAACCTTTCTCAACAGAAAAGGCAACACACTTGAAATGTTGAATCGAATCATTAATTGTTAGCAAGTATTTTTGAAAATGGAAAGAAATTGATTTTGAAAATATATGATTGAAAAGATATGATTTGAAAAAGATTTGATTTTGAAAAACTATGAAAACTTGAAAAAAAATTGAATTAAAAACAGAATCTTCCCTTTTGTGCCATCCTGGCATTAAATGCCCAGAATGGTATCCATTCTGGCGTTTAACACCCAAAATGCTACCCTTTTGGGCGTTAAACGCCCAGCCAGGTGCCCTAGCTGGCGTTTAAACGCCAGTTTTCCTTCTTCACTGGGCGTTTTGAACGCCCAGCTTTTTCTGTATAGTTCCTCTGCTGAATGTTCTGAATCTTCAATTCTCTGTATTATTGACTTGAAAAGACAAAAATTAAATTTTTTTTGAATTTTTAATGATGGAGAATAATTAAAATGCAACTAAAATCAAATAAACAATGCATGCAAGACACCAAACTTAGAAGTTTGTATACTACTGACACTAACAAATTGAGAATGCATATGAGAAACAACAAAACACACAAAACAAGAGAATTTAAAGATCAGAGCAAGGAAATCATCAAGAACATCTTGAAGATCAATGAAGACACATGAATGAATTCGAATAATGCAAGAAGAATAGAAACATGCAATTGATACCAAACTTAAAATGAGACACTAGACTCAAACAAGAAATATTTTTGGTTTTTATGATTTTGTAAATTTTTTTGGTTTTTTTTCAAAAATTATGTGGAAAAAGAAAATAAAGAGGATCAAAACTTTTAATAAGAATTCAAGGAATCAAGCAATGTTAGTCTAAAGCTTTAGTCTAAAAAGATTAGACATGGCTAGCCAAGCTTCAGCTGGACATTACATTCAAGAGCTAAATTGTTGAGAATCAATCAACTTTGGTGATGATAAGAACATCACCTTGAAACTCTAGAATTCATTCTTAAAAATTCTGAAGAAAAATACCTAATCTAAGCAACAAGATGAACC
>NC_029775.3:18011433-18015547 GCF_000817695.3 Arachis duranensis
AATCCTACTCAGAATACCACAGACAAGGTTTAGACCTTCCGGATTCTCTTGAATGCCGCCATCAATTCTAGCTTATACCACAAAGATTCCGATTAAGAGATCCAAGAGATACCCACTCAATCTAAGGTAGAACGGAGGTGGTTGTCAGGAACACGTTCATAGGTGAGAATGATGATGAGTGTCACGGATCATTACATTCATCAAGTTGAGGAACAAGTGATATCTTAGAACAAGAATAAGCTGAATTGAGTAGAAGAACAATAGTAATTGCATTAATACTCGAGGTACAGCAGAACTCCACACCTTAATCTATGGTGTGTAGAAACTCCACCATTGAAAATACATAAGAACAAGGTCTAGGCATGGCCAAATGGCCAGCCCCCATGATCTAAGAACTAGACGTCCAAAGATGATCCTAAGATCTAAAGTGATTAAAAGATGTCTAATACAATAGCAAAAGGTCCTATTTGTATTGAACTAGTAGCTTAGGGTTTACAAAGATGAGTAAATGACATAAAAATCTACTACCGGGCCCACTTGGTGTGTGCTTGGGCTGAGTATTAAAGCTTTCATGTGTAGAGACTTTTCTTGGAGTTAAACGCCAGCTTTTGTGCCAGTTTGGGCGTTTAACTCCTATTCTTGTGCCAGTTCCGGTGTTAAACGCTAGAATTCTTGAGCTGATTTGGAATGCCGGTTTGGGCCATCAAATCTCGAGCAAAGTATGGACTATTATATATTGCTGGAAATCCCAGGATGTCTACTTTCCAACACAATTGAGATCGCGCCAATTGGGATTCTGTAGCTTTAGAAAATCCACTTCGAGTGAAGGGAGGTCAGAATCCAACAGCATCTGCAGTCCTTTTTAGCCTCTGAATCAGATTTTTGCTCAAGTCCCTCAATTTCAGCCAGAAAATACCTGAAATCATAGAAAAACACAAAAACTCATAGTAAATTCCAGAAAAGTGAATTTTAAATAAAAACTAATTAAAATATAATAAAAACTAACTAAAACATATTAGAAACATACTAAAAACAATGCCAAAAAGCGTATAAATTATCCGCTCATCAGTGCTTGGGCGGAGTATTGAAGCTTTCATGTATAAAGACTTTTCTTGGAGTTAAACGCTACTTTGCAGCCTATTTTGGGCATTTAACTCTAGCTTGTAACCTGTTTCTGGCGTTTAACGCCAGAATCATTTTACTCCAGAATGCAGCATGGAACTGGCGTTGAACGCCAATTTGCGTCATCTAAGCTCAAACAAAGTATCGACCATTATACATTTCTGGAATGCCCTGGATGTCTACTTTCCAACGCAATTGAGAGTGCTCCATTTGGGTTTCTATAGCTTCAAAAAATCTATTTTGAGGGCAGTGATGTCAGAATCCAACAGCATCAACAGTCCTTTTTCAGCCTCTGAATAAGATTTTTGCTCAGGTCCCTCAATTTCAGCCAAAAAATATCTGAAATCACAAAAAAACACACAAACTCATAGTAATGTCCAGAAATGTGAATTTTGCTTAAAAACTAATAAAAATATACTAAAAAGTAGCTAGATCCTACTAAAAACTATCTAAAAACAATGCCAAAAAGCATATAAATTATCCACTCATCACAACATCAAACTTAAATTGTTACTTGTCCCTAAGCAACTGAAAACAAAATAGGATAAAAAGAAGAGAATATACAATGAATCCCACAATATCAATGAAACTTAGTTCTAATTAGATGAGCGGGGCTTGTAGCTTTTTGCTTCTGAAAAGTTTTGGCATCTCATTTTATCCTTTGAAATTCAGAATGATTGACATCTATAGGAACTCAGAATTTTGGATAGTGTTATTGATTCTTCTAGTTCAGTATGTTGATTCTTTAACACAGCTACTTTATGAGTCTTGGCTGTGACCCTAAGCACTTGTTTTCCAGTATTACCACCGGATACGTAAATGCCACAGACACATAACTGGGTGAACCTTTTCAGATTGTGATTCAGCTTTGCTAGAGTCCCTAGTTAGAGGTGTCCAGAGTTCTTAGGCACACTCTTTTTGTTTTGGATCACGACTTTAACCACTCAGTCTCAAGCTTTTCACTTGGACCTTCATGCCACAAGCACATGGTTAGGGACAGCTTAATTTAGCCGCTTAGGCCAGGATTTTATTCCTTTAGGCCTTCCTATCCATTAATGCTCAAAGCCTTGGATCCTCTTTACCCTTGCCTTTTGGTTTAAAGGGCTATTAGCTTTTTCTGCTTGCTTTTTCTTTTTCTTTCTTTTTCTTTGGGCGCGGGGCACAGTGTTAGCCCAAGGTTGGCCCAACTCTCTGGAACATGTACCAGGAGGGCAGGTGGTGCCATCGGCACACGTGCGCACAGCGTGCATGCACGTGCATTGCAAAATATGTATATCGACGCGTATGTGCGCAGTGCGCGTACGCGTGCATGCGGTTATGCCATTAGCCTAGTGTTGGCGTGAGAGTGGCCCAACTCTCTGGAAAATGTATGGGCCTGTATCCGCGTATGGGCGCGTGCGCGTACAGCGTGCACGCGCGTCCGACCACTTTTTTTTAATTGCCCAAAAACTCCCTATAATGCCTACAACTCTTTATTCAACCAAATATCATACAATTTACAAAAATGCAAGTTGGTATTGAGGTTTATTCAACTACTAATGAACACAATATACTAACAACCAATCTATACAAACAAATCAATATGAAATGAAAATCTACCTACAATGGCAACTCATATCACTTATTAAACAAAACTAAAAGAGAATGGAAAGAGTTTACCATGGTGGGGTGTCTCCCACCTAGCACTTTTAGTTTAAGTCCTTAAGTTGGACATTTTGAGGAGCTTATTGTCATGGTGGCTTATGTTTGTACTCATCCTTGAATCTCCAAGGATTTTTTCTTCTCAATTGGTTGATAGAATTTCCAACCATCTGCACTAAGCTTGGGTGAAGTTCCACCCAAGATATGAGTCCCCATAGTTGGTCTTCACATAGCGAACCGGGATCCCATGTCTTATCTTCACACCCATCCGTGAGTTGAGTTTCATGATTTTTCCGTGTGGGTGGTCGACATAAGGGCGTTCGACACATAGAATTCTCTTTAGTCCACCAATTCTTCCTTCTAGACCCATACAAAGTGGTTCTTGTCCCATCATAATCCCTATACCTTAAAGCTTTGACCTTAATGAGCCTAATACAAAAGTTCTGACCACCACACAACTCGTTTTTACTTTTAATTTCACAAAGAGCTCTAACTTGTCCATCCGTTTCAATCAAACCATATCCAAATGAGAAGGTAAAGCTTAAAGATAAGAATTTTTCCCACTTGAATGTTATGTTGGATGGTGATTTGGGGAGGAGAGCCTCCCTATACTTAGACAATGGAAGGTCGACTTCTTTATGCTCTTCTTTGAATTTCCCCACCTCTTGACAAGTTTTTTCACTTTCAACCTTTCCCCTTTTATCACATGGCTTGGTGTTGTCTTCAAGAACTTCGCTTTCTTGCCCAATGGGAGGTGATTCAATTTTGGATAGGAATTCATTGATGAATAAATCCATTTCTTGATCAACCTCTTCATATTCTTCAATTTCGATATACACCATGCCAACTTTTTCCTCTTGGTAGCTCTCTTTCGATTCACTCTCTTTCTCATTGCTCACCAAGGGTATGGGAGGTTATGCACACTTGATGAGCGGATAATTTATACGCTTTTTGTTAGTTTTTAGTTAAAAATCACTTTTCTGGACTTTACTATGAGTTTGTGTGTTTTTTTTGTGATTTCAGGTATTTTCTGGCTGAAATTGAGGGTCCTGAGCAAAAATCTGATTCAGAGGCTGAAAAGGACTGCAGATGCTGTTGGATTCTGACCTCCCTGCACTCGAAGTGGAATTTCTGGAGCTACAGAAGCCCGATTAGCGCGCTCTTAACGGCGTTGGAAACTAGACATCCTGGGCTTTCCAGCAATGTATAATAGTTCATACTTTGCTCGAGATTTGATGGCCCAAACCGGCGTTGCAAATCAGCTTCAGAATTCCCAGCGTTTAACGCTGGAACTGGCATAAAAATTGGAGTTAAACGCCCAAACTGGCATGAAAGCTGGCGTTTAACTCCA
>NC_029775.3:18015624-18016089 GCF_000817695.3 Arachis duranensis
TGTATACCCTAGGTTACTAGCTTACTATTAATAGGATCTTTTGACATTGTATCTGTACCTCATGACACTTTAGACGTTTCTCATTGTATCTTCTATGGCATGAGTCTCTAAACCCCATGGTTGGGGGTGAGGAGCTCTGCTGTGTCTTGATGGATTAATGCAATTACTACTATTTTTCATTCAATCATGCTTGATTCCATTCTAAGATATCACTTGTTCCTAAACCTGATGAATGTGATGATCCGTGACACTCATCATCATTCTCACCTATGAACGTGTGCCTGACAACCACCTCTGTTCTACCTTAGATTGGGTGGATATCTCTTGGATTCTTTAACCGGAATCTTCATGGTATAAGCTAGAACAGATGGCGGCATTCAAGAGAATCCGGAAGGTCTAAACCTTGTCTGTGGTATTCTGAGTAGGATTCAATGATTGAATGACTGTGACGAGCTTCAAACTCCT
>NC_029775.3:18017047-18018454 GCF_000817695.3 Arachis duranensis
TCAAGCTAAGAGGTGGTTGAATAACCAACCTACAGCAAGCATAAAGACATGGAAACAGTTATCAGACAAATTCCTGAATCAATTTTACCCTCCAAAAAGGATGACACAGCTAAGGCTGGACATCCAAGGCTTTAAACAGGAGGATAATGAATCCCTTTATAATGCCTGGGAGAGGTATAGAGGTATGCTAAGAAAATGCCCCTCTGAAATGTTTTCAGAGTGGGTACAGTTAGACATTTTCTACTATGGGCTTACAGAAAAAGCTCAGATATCTTTAGACCACTCAGCTGGTGGATCTATACACATGAGGAAGAAAATTGAAGAGGCTCAAGAGCTTATAGACATTGTTGCTAGAAATCAATATTTGTACTCTAGCAATGAGTTCTCTCCAAAAGAGGAAGTCATGGTAGTAGCCACTGATCCTAATCCTCAAGAACAGATGATTGAGCTTAATCAACAACTACACCTGATGACAAAATAGTTAGCAGAATTTAAAGAGATGCTCCATGAAACTAAAATTGCTAACAAGAACATAGAACTGCAGTTGAATCAGGCAAAACAGCAGATATCTAAACAGATAACAGAAGAATGTCAAGCAGTTCAACTGAGGAGTGGGAAGACATTGAATAACACTGCTCAAAGTAGCAAAAAGCCAGATAAGGAACAATTGACAGAGGATAACCAAACCACTGTCCAAAATCCCTCTGAGGACAGTAAGAGCCCAGAGAGGAATGTCATTGGCGTTCAGACGCCAGAAAGGGAAGGAAAGTTAGCGTTAAACGCCCATTCCTTGCCCAGTTCTGGCGTTCAAACGCCAGAAAAGGGGGAAAAGTTGGCGTTAAACGCCCAATTTTCACCCAATCCTGGCGTTCAGACGTCAAGGGAGGATCAGACACCTGAGAGTGCTGACAGTAATCTCTCTAAAAAGGCTTCTTCAGCCACTTCTATAAGGAATAAACCTGCAGCAACTAAGGTTGAAGAATATAAAGCCAAGATGCCTTATCCTCAGAAACTCCGCCAAGCGGAGCAGGATAAGCAATTTGCCCGCTTTGCAGACTATCTAAGGACTCTTGAAATAAAGATTCCGTTTGCAGAGGCACTTGAGCAAATACCTTCTTATGCTAAGTTCATGAAAGAAATCTTAAGTCATAAGAAGGATTGGAGAGAAACTGAAAAAGTGTTTCTCACTGAAGAATGCAGTGCAGTCATTCTAAAAAGCTTACCAGAAAAGCTTCAAGATCCAGGAAGCTTTATGATACCATGCACATTAGAAGGTGCTTGCACCAAGACAGCCCTATGTGATCTTGGAGCAAGCATCAATCTAATACCTACATCCACTATCAGAAAGCTTGGGTTAACTGAAGAAGTCAAACCAACCCGGATATGCCTCCAACTTGCTGATGGCTC
>NC_029775.3:18021795-18023360 GCF_000817695.3 Arachis duranensis
AAAGTTGAAATCCCGGTGGAGAGGACCATATGTGATTACAGGTGTGTCACCATATGGATATGTAGAGCTTCAGGATAATGACTCTAACAAAAAATTCAGTGTTAATGGATAGAGAGTCAAACATTATCTTGAAATCAATTTTGAGCAAGAATGCTCAAAACTGAGACTTGAGTGATTCTCAGTGAAGGTCCAGCTAAAGACAGTAAAGAAGCGCTTGCTGGGAGGCAACCCAGTCATTAGCAGGTTATATGTTTTGTTTCTACAAGGGCAAGTATCAAAAAAAATGAAGGAATTCACAGAGTTACAGAAGGATTCAGTGCAAAAAGCAGAGAAAAAGAGTTTACTTGCGAAAAAATGCCAGTAAGGGGTACTTTGGGCGTTAAACGCCAGAATGGGCACCATTCTGGGCGTTTAACGCCAGTAAAGGTGCCATTTTAGGCGTTAAACGCCAGAATGGGCACCATTCTGGGCGTTTAACGCCAAGTGTGCAGCATCCTGGGCATTTAGCAAAATGCCCAGTGACAAAAGGAATTCTGGCGTTTAACGCCAGCCAGGGCACCTGGCTGGGCATTAAACGCCCACAATGGCTAGCAAATGGGCGTTAAACGCCAGAATGGATGCCATTCTGGGTGTTTAACGCCAGAAAGGTGGGGGACTGAGATTTTGCTTTTCAATCAAATTTTTTCAAACTTTCCTTTTTTGACCCATACTTTTCTACATAAACACATTTCAACCTTTCATCATTCACTTTCAAATCTTCAAAAATCAAAATCATTCTTCAAATCTCTCTCAAATCAATCCCAAATCTTGTTCAAAAAACTCACCTTTCTCTCAAATTCTCTCCATATCTCCTCAAATCTCCTTCCAATTTTTCGAAATCCCTTCCCCCCCTTATAAATACACGTTCGGCCTCCCTATTTCCCCACACCATTCGAATTTTCTCTTCTCCCCTCTCTCCTCTTTCCTTTCTTTTGCTTGAGGACAAGCAAACCTCTAAGTTTGGTGTGCTTTTCCGTAATCACTAAGCCAAGATTCATCAAGATCATGGCTCCTAAGGGAAAACAAACCAATTTAAGAGGAAAGAAAGAGAATAATCCTAAGAATCTTTGGAATCAAGAGAAGTTCTTAACCAAAGAACATGAAGACCATTATCATAAAATAATGGGTCTGAGGTCAGTGATCCCGGAAGTCAAATTCGATCTGAAAGAAGATGAATATCCGGGGATCTAAGAGCAAATTCGAAACAGAGGATGGGAAGTTCTAACCAATCCTGAGATAAAGGTTGGAAGAAATATGGTTCAAGAATTCTACTCAAATCTGTGGCTGACAGATAAGCAGAGAATGACTGGAACTGCTTTCCATACTTATAGAACCATGGTCAGAGGGAAAGTTATCTACTTCCATCTGGACAAAATAAGAGAAATCTTCAAATTACCTCAACTGCAAGATGATCTTGAATCCTTTAATAGGAGAATGGTGAGAGCAGATAAAGGGTTGGATCAAGTTCTTGAGGACATATGCCTCCCTGGAGCTAAGTGGATAACCAATTCAAAGGGTGTCCCAAA
>NC_029775.3:18023549-18024235 GCF_000817695.3 Arachis duranensis
TGGAGCAACTTAAGGAAGAACAGCAGAATCAGAACTGCATGCTTTGCAAATTGCTGAAGGAACAAGAGAAGCAAGGGCGTGAAATTCAATTCTTGAAACGCCAAAAATTTTCCCCTCAATTTGAGGGAGCATCCACTTCTCAAAATCAAGGTTGTTGAGTCCTAACTCTGTGAAAACCTCTATCATTAGGAGCCTATTTAAATTTTTGTTGTTCTATTTTTTTTACTAGTCTCATCTTATATCTATTTTTGAGTCTTGTCCTTAATTCATAATTAATAAAAATTTAAAATTCATGTCTTAAAGCTATGAATGTCCTATGAATCCATCACCTCTCTTAAATGAAAAGTGCTTTAATCACAAAAGAACAAGAAGTACAGGATTTCGAATTTATCTTTGAAACCAGTTGAATTAGTTTGATGTGGTGACAATACTTTTTGTTTTTTGAATGAATGCTTGAACAGTGCATATGTTTTTTTTGAATTTGTTGTTTTAAGAATGTTAAAATTGTTGGCTCTTGAAAGAATGAAGGAAAAGGAGAACTGTTATTGAGGATCTGAAAAATCATCAAATTGATTCTTGAAGCAAGAAAAAGCAGTGAAAAAAAAAGAAAGAAAAAGAAAGAAATAAAGTTGTGATCCAAGGCAAAAAGAGTGTGCTTAAGAACCCTGGACACCTCTATTTGGGGG
>NC_029775.3:18024424-18025451 GCF_000817695.3 Arachis duranensis
ACTAAGAGAATCAATAACATTATCTGAGTTCTGAGTTCTTATAGATGCCAATCATTCTGAACTTCAAAGGATAAAGTGAGATGCCAAAACTGTTCGGAAGCAAAAAGCTACTAGTCCCGCTCATCTAATTGGAGTTGAGTTTCCTTGATATTTTGGAGTCTATACTATATTCTCTTCTTTTTATTCTATTTTGATTTTCAGTTGCTTGGGGACAAGCAACAATTTAAGTTTGGTGTTGTGATGAGCGGATAATTTATACGCTTTTTGGCATTGTTTTCAGTATGTTTTCAGTATATTTTAGTTAGTTTTTAGTGTATTTTTGTCAGTTTTTAGTTAAAATTCACTTTTCTGGACTTTACTATGAGTTTGTGTGTTTTTTTTGTAATTTCAGGTATTTTCTGGCTGAAATTGAGGGTCCTGAGCAAAAATCTGATTCAGAGGCTGAAAAGGACTGCAGATGCTGTTGGATTCTGACCTCCCTGCACTCGAAGTGGAATTTCTGGAGCTACAGAAGCCCGATTGGCGCGCTCTCAACGGCGTTGGAAAGTAGACATCCTGGGCTTTCCATCAATGTATAATAGTTTATACTTTGCTCGAGATTTGATGGCCCAAACCGGCGTTGCAAATCAGCTTCAGAATTCCCAGCGTTTAACGCTCGAACTGGCATAAAAATTGGAGTTAAACGCCCAAACTAGCATGAAAGCTGGCGTTTAACTCCAGAAAAAGTCGCCCAAACTGGCATAAAAGCTGGCGTTTAACTCCAGAAAAGGTCTCTACACGAAAATGCTTCATTGCTCAGCCCAAGCACACACCAAGTGGACCCAGAAGTGGATTTTTACGTCATTTACTCATTTCTGTATACCCTAGGTTACTAGCTTACTATTAATAGGATCTTTTGACATTGTATCTGTACCTCATGACACTTTACACGTTTCTCATTGTATCTTCTACGGCATGAGTCTCTAAACCCCATGGTTGGGGGTGAGGAGCTCTGCTGTGTCTTGATGGATTAATGCAATTACTACTG
>NC_029775.3:18025597-18029931 GCF_000817695.3 Arachis duranensis
GTGTGCCTGACAACCACCTCCGTTCTACCTTAGATTAAGTAGATATCTCTTGGATTCTTTAACCGGAATCTTCGTGGTATAAGCTAGAACTGATGGCGGCATTCAAGAGAATCCGGAAGGTCTAAACCTTGTCTGTGGTATTCTGAGTAGGATTCAATGATTGAATGACTGTGACGAGCTTCAAACTCCTGAGGGCTGGGCGTTAGTGACAGACGCAAAAGAATCACTAGATTCTATTCCAACCTGATTGAGAATCGACAGATGAATAGCCGTGCCGTGACAGGGTGCGTTGAACATTTTCACTGAGAGGATGGGAGGTAGCCATTGACAACAGTGAAACCCTACATACAGCTTGCCATGGAAGGAGTCTTGCGTGCTTGAAGAAGAAGACAGTAGGAAAGCAGATTCAGAAGATAGAGCATCTCCAAAACCTCAACCTGTTCTCCATTACTGCAAAACAAGTATTTATTTCATGTTCTTTTACTTTTCACAATCAACCCTGATAATTATTGATATCCTGACTAAGAGTTACAAGATAACCATAGCTTGCTTCAAGCCGACAATCTCCGTGGGATCGACCCTTACTCACGTAAGGTATTACTTGGACGACCCAGTGCACTTGCTGGTTAGTTGTGCGGAATTGCAAAAGTGTGATTGCAATTTCGTGCACCAACACTCTGCTATAATTTCAACTCCAGGTTTAATAGGAGAAGATTCACTTGTAGATAGAAATTCATCCATGATTGAATCCATCTCTTGATAAACCTCTTCCAAGTCTCCAACGACGATATGCCTTAGAGGTTGCGCACCCTCTTCAACATCAATATCAAGCTTCTTGAAAGAGTGCTCCATGATGCTACAATCCCTTGGACTTTTAACATCTCCTAAATCTTCAACCACTTCTTCCTTTTCTTCAATGATCATAGGCTCCTCCAATTGTTCCAGCACAAAATTCGACTCCTCCTTCTCCACCGAAATTTCTAATTTCTCCTTCGTGCTTTGCTCTTCTTTTGACTTTTCACATATGGTCACGGAAGTACCTTGAGTATTCAAACATTGGTGGGCTAAAGTGTGCACCACCTTGGTCAAATTGGTCACAAACTCAAGTATATCCCGCTTCATGGCTTCTTGTCCTTGGAGTAACAAAGTGAGAGGATCGTCTATTGGGACTTGAGGTGAGTAAGAAGGTTCATTATTTTGGAGAGAGGGTTCATGGTAGGAAGGTGGTTCTTCTTGGTAAGGGTATGGAGATGGTGAGTATTGAGGTGGTTCTTGGTAATAATCATGATAGGGTTGTAGTGGTTCTATAGGTTCTTGCTCATAAAGGTCATTAGAATATGGTATGGGTGATTGGTATGGAGGGGCTTGTGAGTATGGTTGAGGTTCATGTTGAGGATAAGAGTCATAGGCATATGATGGTGGTGATTGATTGTCGCAAAAAGATTCACCATATCCATTGAATTCACATGCATTAGGATGGTGATTATACCTATGAGTGTCCGAAGGTTGTTGCCAATAGGAGTGATCAATTCCTTGAGACTCCTCCCATCTTTGTTGGTTCCATCCATAATGAGTATCATCATTGAAATGCACATTTTCTACAACACAATTAGGACCAAACTCATAGCCAAAGTGAGAATTTATAGTGGAAACAAAATAGAACTAACAAAATCTAGTAAACAAACAAAAGACAAACTATTTACACTATTCACATATGTACAATAACCAATAACATAACAACATTGCAAATCCCCAGCAACGGCGCCATTTTGATGATTGGATTTTTGACGGTTTAGAATTTCACTAATGAAATCTCGTTGTAAAGTATAGTTTCTAAACCAACACTAATCCTTTCATACAAAAATTTATTTGTCACAAGTACAAACCCCTAAAATCTATAAACCGAAGTATTTAAACCTCGGGTCGTCTCTCAAAGGACTTGCAGGGTAGTGTTCTTGTTATTGGTTATGGATTTATTTATTTTGGGGTTTTGAGTGAGAAAAATGAATAGTAAATGGTCTTGGCAAGGTTTGGTTGTCAAGGGTCTTCATCATTTTCACTAGCCACAAGTATGGTAGTTGCAAGGATTAATCCCACTTAGTCATCCTTTAATCAAATAGCAAAGGAAGGTCAAGTGAGTTATATAAATCCAAGTCCATAAATCCTAGCTTTCCACTAATTGGATTAATGAAGGCTATAGTCAATGGCTATCAACTATCAATCACTTGGATATTAGCAACTCAAGAGTTCCTAAGTTATCTTCCCAAGCCAAGAACATAAAATTCTACTCTAACATCCTTCCAAGCATTTCATCAAACACTTGGAAGGTACAAAAGAAAAGTATAGTAAATCACAACAAGAATGAATTCTAACTACAATTGAATGCAAAGAATTAACAACAACAATCAAGGAAATCACAATTATCATGAATTACCTCAAATTGCATTATTAAAAGAAAACAAAAGAACAAGAGTATCTCAATTACAAAACCTAGAAACAAAATAAGAGAAATTACAACAAGAGAATAGGGATAGAAAGAAAAACCAAAGTGTAGCAATCACCAATTGAAGGTAGAAGTAGAAGGAGACTTGAATTAAACCTAGAACTATGAGATCCTAATCTAACCCTAATTCCTAATCCTAGAGAGAAATGAGAGCTTCTCTCTCTAAAACTAACTCTAACTACTAAACTAAGCTAAACTAAACTAATGGTCAACGGTATCCTAATTCTCCTTCAATCCTTGGCTTAAATAGCATGATAAATGAGTTGGATTGGGCCCACAAGGCTTCTAAAATCACTGGCGACGAGTTGCATTAAGTGGATCATGTGCCACCATCGGCGTATCCGTGTACCGTGCGCGTGCGCGCCCCTATGCACAATGCAACTATGGCAAATCTTATATTTTTTTGAAGCCCCAGATGTTAGCTTTCCAACGCAACTAGAACCGCATCATTTGGATCTCTATAGCTCAAGTTATGGTCGATTAAGTGCGAAGAGGTCGGCTTGACAACTTTTGCAATTCCTTCATTTCTTCATGAGTTCTCCATTTCTACATGCTTTTTCTTCATTCCCTTGGTCCAATCATTGCCTCCTAAATCTGAAATCACTTAGCAAATATATCAAGGCATCTAATGGAATTAAGGTGAATTAAATTTAGCTATTTTAAGACCTAAAAAGCATGTTTTCACTCTTAATCACAATTAAAGGAGAAGTTATAAAACCATGCTATTTCATTGGATAAATGTGGGTAAAAAGTGATAAAATCCCCAAAAATTAATACAAGATAAGCCCTAAAAATGGGGTTTATCAACCTCCCCACACTTAAACCAAGCATGTCCTCATGCTTAAGCCAGGAGAGAAACAAAAGGTATCAACATTTATTCAATGTAAGTAAACTATATGCAACCTAAACTATATGCAATTATCTAAATGCATGCAACTAAATGCAAAATGGTTTTATCTACTTGGTTAAAAATAAATCAATCCTTTAAGTCATACATGCACAAGTAGGGCCAAGATCATATAACGATTCATGAATCCTACCAATTCAAATATGAAAATGAAGTTCAAGTAGACTTGCAAGAAGAATGCTCATGAAAGCCAGGAATCAAGGAATTGAGCATCGAACCCTCACCGGAAGTGTTTGCACTCTAGTCGCTCAAGTGTGTAGGGTCGATTCTCTTAATTCTCTCCTAATCATGCTTTCCAAGATTTTTTTTTCCTCTAACAATCAACAATTATTCGATGCATGCATACATGTATCATGAGGTCTTTTCTTTAGGTTGTAATGGGGCTAGGGTCAAGGTAAGGATGCATATTTGATCAAGTGAGCTTGAAATTTGAATCTTTGATAAGCTTAAACTTCCCACCTAACCTATGACATCCTATACAATTTCAAAGCTAACCTAGGTACCCATTTTTCACTTTTTTTCTTATACTCATGTATTTTCTTTTCATTTTACAACACATATGCATTGATTTTATTGAGCTTCACTTGGGGCATTTTGTCCCCTTTTTATTATTTTTCTTCTTTTTCTATTTTTTTCTTTTCTTTTCTTTTTCACATTTATCATATTTTTTCTTTTTCTTTTATTTTTTTCTCATTTTTTTCTTTCTTTCAAGCTACATACAAGAATATCAATGCATAAGGTCTATACATTTAATCAATACATGAGTATGTACCCAATTCCCAATATTTACAACAAAAACATAAAACTACCCTTTTACTCCCCCAATGTCCCAAGTTTTCCCACACTTGAATGATACTCACACTCACTAGCCTAAGCTAATCAAAGATCCAAATTAAGGACATTTATTGTTTTTTGCTTTAAGGC
>NC_029775.3:18030603-18031315 GCF_000817695.3 Arachis duranensis
TAGAACTGATGGCGGCATTCAAGAGAATCCGGAAGGTCTAACCTTGTCTGTGGTATTCTGAGTAGGATTCAATGATTGAATGACTGTGACGTGCTTCAAACTCCTGAGGGCGGGGGGTTAGTGACAGACGCAAAAGAATCATTAGATTCTATTCCGGCCTGATCGAGAACCGACAGATGGATAGCCGTGCCGTGATAGGGTGCGTTGAACATTTCCACTGAGAGGATGGGAGGTAGCCACTGACAACGGTGAAACCCTTGCATAAGCTTGCCATGGAAAGGAGTAAGAAGGATTGGATGAAGACAGTAGGAAAGCAGAGAGACGGAAGGAAGGCATCTTCATACGCTTATTTGAAATTCCTACCAATGAATTACATAAGTATTTCTATCTTTATCTTTATGTTTTATTCGCATACCACCATACCCATTTGAGTTTGCCTGACTAAGATTTACAAGGTGACCATAGCTTGCTTCATACCAACAATCTCTGTGGGATCGACCCTTACTCGCGTAAGGTTTATTACTTGGACGACCCAGTACACTTGCTGGTTAGTTGTGCGAAGTTGTGTTTATGCCATGGTATTGAACACCAAGTTTTTGGATTCATTACCGGGGATTATTTAATTTATGAAAAGTATTGATCACAATTTCGTGCACCAAGTTTTTGGCGCCGTTGCCGGGGATTGTTGAGTTTGGACAACTGACGGTTCATT
>NC_029775.3:18031620-18031949 GCF_000817695.3 Arachis duranensis
GGACCGGAGTCTTAGACTAGCATTGCACTGATTC
Source organism: Arachis duranensis (assembly GCF_000817695.3). Classification (NCBI taxonomy): domain Eukaryota; kingdom Viridiplantae; phylum Streptophyta; class Magnoliopsida; order Fabales; family Fabaceae; genus Arachis; species Arachis duranensis. Next base: position 18,031,655 of record NC_029775.3, read on the forward strand.
CTGGAATTCTCATTAAGAATTTTGATACCTTTTTCCACTAGATTTTCAAAAAAGCACAAAAAAATTACAAAATCATAAAACCCAAAAATTTCGTGTTTGAGTCTAATGTTTCATTTTAAGTTTGGTGTCAATTGCATGCATTCATTCATGTGTCTTAAGGATCTTCAAATAATTCTTGATGATTTCTTACTCTAATCTTTGAATTCTCTTGACTTGAGTGTTTATGTGTCTCATATGCATTCTCATTAGTGTCAGTAGTATACAAAATGCTAAGTTTGGTGTCTTGCATGCATTG
>NC_029775.3:18032175-18032804 GCF_000817695.3 Arachis duranensis
CCAGCCAGGGTACCTGGTTGGGCGTTTAACGCCCAAAAGGGTATAGTTTTGGGCGTTAAACGCCAGAATGTGCACCATTCTGGGCGTTTAACGCCAGGATGGCACAAGAGGGAAGATTCTGTTTTTAATGCAGATTTTTTTTCAGTTTTCAAACTTTTTCAAAATCAAATCTTTTTCAAATCATATCTTTTCAATCAAATCTTTTTCAAATTCAATTTCTTTCCATTTTCAAAAATACTTGCTATCAATTAATGATTTGATTCAACATTTCAAGTATGTTACCTTTTCTGTTGAGAAAGGTTTAATGTTTGAATCATATCTTTTCTTGTTAGCCAAGTTTTTAATTTTTAAAATCAAATCTTTTAAAAATGTTTTTCAAATCATATCTTCTTAACCACATCTTTTTCAAAATAACTTTCAATCAAATCTTTTTTTTTTCTCTAATTTCAAAATCTTTTTAAAAAATCACTTCACTTCTTTCTCAATCATAATTTTCGAAAATCAATTAGTGTTTTTCAAAAATATTTTCAAAATCTTTCACTCAATTTTTGAAAATTACTTCCCTTCTTCTCACATCCTTCTATTTATGGACTAACACTATCCCTTAATGCAAAATTCGAACTCCATCT
>NC_029775.3:18032954-18033247 GCF_000817695.3 Arachis duranensis
TTATGAGCAGGAGCAAGGACAAAAGCATTCTTGTTGAGGCTGATCCTGAACCCGAAAGGACCTTGAAGCGAAAGCTAAGAGGAGCCAAGGCACAACTCTCTGTAGAGGACCTAACCGAATTCTTCAAAGAAGAAGAACACATGGCAGCCGAAAACAACAACAATGCCAACAATGCAAGGAAGGTGCTGGGTGACTTTATTGCACCTACTCCCGATTTCTATGGGAGAAGCATCTCTATCCCTGCCATTGGAGCAAACAACTTTGAGCTTAAGCCTCAATTAGTTTCTCTAATG
>NC_029775.3:18033592-18034248 GCF_000817695.3 Arachis duranensis
ATGTCTTTGGATAGCTCTGCTGGAGGATCTCTTCATCTGAAGAAGACGCCTACAGAAGCTCAAGAGCTGATTGAAATGGTTGCAAATAACCAATTCATGTACACTTCTGAAAGAAATTCTGTGAATAATGGGACTAGTCAGAAGAAAGGAGTTCTTGAGATTGACACTCTGAATGCCCTATTGGCTCAGAACAAAATATTGACTCAACAAGTCAATATGATTTCTCAAAGTCTGTCTGGAATGCAAAATGCACCAAGCAGTACTAAGGAGACTTCATTTGAGGAAGAAGCTTATGATCCTGAGAACCCTTCAATGGAAGAGGTGAATTACATGGGAGAATCATATGGAAACACCTATAATCCTTCATGGAGAAATCATTCAAATTGCTCATGGAAGGATCAACAGAGACCTCAACAAGGTTTTAACAATAATAATGGTGGAAGAAACAGGTTTAGCAATAGCAAGCCTTTTCCATCATCTTCTCAGCAACAGACAGAGAGTTTTGAGCAGAATAACTCTGACTTAGCAACCATGGTCTCTGATCTAATCAAAACCACACAAAGTTTCATGACTGAAACAAGATCCTCCATTAGAATTTTGGAGGCACAAGTGGGTCAGCTGAGCAAGAAAATTACTGAACTCCCTCCTAGTACTCT
>NC_029775.3:18034509-18036038 GCF_000817695.3 Arachis duranensis
ATTCTTCCTCTGAAGAGGATGAGTATGTCACTGAAGAGCAAGTTGCTAAATACCTTGGAGCAATCATGAAGCTAAATGACAAGTTATTTGGAAATGAGACTTGGGAGGATGAACCCCCTTTGCTCACCAAGGAACTGGATGACTTGTCTAGGCAGAAACTACCTCAAAAGAGACAGGATCCTGGGAAGTTTTCAATACCTTGTACCATAGGCACCATGACCTTCAAGAAGGCCTTGTGTGACTTAGGGTCAAGTGTAAACCTCATGCCTCTCTCTGTAATGGAGAAGTTAGGGATCTTTGAGGTGCAAGCTGCAAAAATCTCACTAGAAATGGCAGACAACTCAAGAAAACAAGCTTATGGACTTGTAGAGGATGTTCTGGTAAAGGTTGAAGACCATTACATCCCTACTGATTTCATAGTTCTTGAGACTGGGAAGTGCATGGATGAATCCATCATCCTTGGCAGACCCTTCCTAGCCACAGCAAAGGCTGTGATTGATGTTGATAGAGGAGAGTTGATCATTCAAGTGAATGAAGAATCCTTGGTGTTTAAGGCTCAAGGATATCCCTCTGTCATCATGGAGAGGAAGCATGAAAAGCTTCTCTCAAAACAGAGCCAAGCAGAGCCCCCACAGTCAAACTCTAAGTTTGGTGTTGGGAGGCCACAACCAACTTCTAAGTTTAGTGTTGAACCCCCACATTCAAACTCTAAGTTTGGTGTTGGGAGGTCCATGAGAGTCCTCTGTCAAGCTACTGACATTAAAGAAGCGCTTGTTGGGAGGCAACCCAATGTTATATTTTATCTATTCTCTTTTGTTGTTTTATGTTTTTTGTAGGTTGATGATCATGAGAAGCCACAAAATCAATGAAAAAAGCAAAAATAGAATGAAAAACAGAAAGAAAAATAGCACACCCTGGAGGAGAGTGAACTGGCGTTTAAACGCCAGTGAGGCTAGCAGATGGGCGTTTAACGCCCAGTCTGGCACCATTCTGGGCGTTTAACGCCAGAAAGGGGCACCAGACTGGCGTTAAACGCTAGAAAAGGGCAAGAAGCTGGCGTTAAACGCCAGAAATGGGCACCAGCCCGGCGTTTAATGCCAGAATTGGCACAAAATGAGATTTTGCTTGCCATTTGGTGCAGGGATGACTTTTCCTTGACACCTCAGGATCTGTGGACCCCACAGGATCCCCACCTACCCCACCACTCTCTCTCTTCTTCACCCATTCAACCAATCACCTCAACACCTCTTCCCCAAAAGCCCTTCACCTATCAAATCCCATCTTTCTCTTTACCACTCACATCCATCCTTCATAAAACCCCACCTACCTCACCATTCAAATTCAAACCACTTTCCCACCCAAACCCACCCATACATGACCGAACCCTACCCGTCCCCCACTCCTATATAAACCCTCCTTCACTCCTTCATTTTCACACAACATACACACCACTTCTCCCCTTCTTGGCCGAAAACAAAAGCCATTCCTCTCTCCTTCATTTCTTCTTCTTCTACTCTCTTCTTTCTTAA
>NC_029775.3:18036377-18036701 GCF_000817695.3 Arachis duranensis
CCCCATTCAACAAGTCAGAATCTTAATGGTTCAAGAGTTCTATGCCAATGCATGGATCACCAAGAACCATGATCAAAGTGTGAACCCGGATCCAAAGAATTATCTTACTATGGTTCGGGGGAAATACTTGGATTCTAGTCCGGAAAGTGTAAGGTTGGCATTCAATTTGCCCATGATGCAAGGAGATGAACACCCTTACACTAGAAGGGTCAACTTTGATCAAAGGTTGGACCAAGTCCTCACAGTCATATGTGAAGAGGGCGCCCAATGGAAGAGAGATTCAAGAGGAAAGCCGGTTCAATTGAGAAGGCATGACCTCAAACT
>NC_029775.3:18039282-18055436 GCF_000817695.3 Arachis duranensis
TCTGTGGGATCGACCCTTACTCGCGTAAGGTTTATTACTTGGACGACCCAGTACACTTGCTGGTTAGTTGTGCGAAGTTGTGTTTATGCCATGGTATTGAACACCAAGTTTTTGGATTCATTACCGGGGATTATTTGATTTATGAAAAGTATTGATCACAATTTCGTGCACCAATACACACACTCACTAGCCTAAGCTAATCGAAGATCCAAATTAAGGACATTTATTATTTTTTGCTTTAAGACTTGTAATGTGCTAAATTAAAGAACAAGTGGGTTAAGCGTAGGCTCAAAGTTGGCTAACAATGGAAGATAAAAGGTAGGCTATTTGGGTAAGTGAGCTAATGGAATGATGGCCTCAATCATATAAATGCATGAATACACAAAATAATGGACATAAAAAATCAAACAAATCAAAGATCACAATCATAGAAAGAGAATAATGCACACAAGAAGGAAAATAAGTGGTCATAAGATGTTACCACATCATTAGGCTCAAATCTCACAAGCTTGTGTTCTTAGCTCAAAAACCATGTTCCAAAATAAATTCTTACAACCAAGTTCAACAAAATATTTTTTTTTTCAAATTGGTAGGTTGCCCTAGAAACGGTTTCTTGGAAAAAAAATCATCACCCTAACCAAGTAGTCCTAATAAGAAAGAAGTGGTAAAAATATGTACAAATTCTAACTAACATACAACCTATCATGCAAATGCAACAACTAGCTAACATTGGTGTTGAAAAGGAGATTGTTACCCATGGAGATCGGTCGGACGACCTCCCCACACTTGAAGATTGCACCGTCCTCAGTGCATGCCAAGAAGAGCAAGGTGGACGGGCTGCTACAATTGATGAGCTCCTTCAAAAGGTTGTGCAGATGACTTGTTTGTTGCCCCATTTAAAAGCTTTTCCTTTCTCCCTTCTTGGTGGCCAACCTAAAAAGAAAGAAAAGGAACGAAAAATTAAGCCTATAACAAAGATATCAAAGCAAATAGAACCTAGGCGGGGCTAATGCCAAATAAGAGTAGGATTCTCTACTACATGGTAGCTAAGCATGTGAGTGAGAAAACAATATAAACTAAGGCATATCATTAAGCTTGATGCAAGAGTAAAGTTAACGCATAAGTACGTGCCATGAAGGGCATGTTGAGCATCAAGTTCAAACAAGAAAGAGTGGGTCATGAAAGACACTATAAGTTCATATCAATGCACAAAGACACAAGAGTCATACAAGATGAAGCATTGATTTAAAAGTTTCATCACCCATCAATATCAAACAAGTCAAGAGGCACCAAAGCAATGCAAGAAATTCTCAACAATTGAGTAAGAGAATTCAACACCATTATCAAAATAAGAAACTCGAAATAATGAAGTTAAAACAAGATATAAAAATAAAATAAGAATGCAAAGAATAGAAGTATACGAATACAATGGGGAAAAGAAAATGGAAGAGAGGGAAAAAACTCTTTTTTTTTACCGGCGCGGGCGCGCCATGCACGCTTCAACTCTGATGTGCATTTTGGCCAAAGGGCGCTTACGCGCCAAGTGCGCGCGCGCGGGTTAGATTGGGTGTGGGGCACAGTGTTAGCCCAAGGTTGGCCCAACTCTCTGGAACATGTACCAGGAGGGCAGGTGGCGCCATCGGCAAGTGCGCGCACAGCGTGCGTGCGTGTGCATTGCAAAATATGTATATCGAAGCGTATGCGCGCAGTGCGCGTACGCGTGCATGCGGTTATGCCATTAGCCTAGTGTTGGCGTGAGAGCGGCCCAAATCTCTGGAAAATGTATGGGCCTGTATCCGCGTATTGGCGCGTGCGCGTACAGCATGCGCGCGCGTTCGACCACTTTTTTTTAATTGCCCAAAAACTCCCTATAATGCCTACAACTCTTTATTCAATCAAATATCATATGATTCACAAAAATGCAAGTTGGTATTGAGGTTTATTCAACTACTAATGAACACAATATACTAACAACCAATCTATACAAAAAAATCAATATGAAATGAAAATCTACCTACAATGGCAACTCATATCACTTATTAAACAAAACTAAAAGAGAATGAAAAGAGTTTACCATGGTGGGGTGTTTCCCACCTAGCACTTTTAGTTTAAGTCCTTAAGTTGGACATTTTGAGGAGCTTATTGTCATGGTGGCTTATGTTTGTACTCATCCTTGAATCTCCAAGGATCTTTGCTTCTCAATTGGTTGATAGAATTTCCAACCATCTGCACTAAGCTTGGGTGAAGTTCCACCCAAGATATGAGTCCCCATAGTTGGACTTCACATAGTGAACTGGGATCCCATATCTTATCTTCACACCTATCCGTGAGTTGAGTTTCATGATTTTTCCGTATGGGTGGTCGACATAAGGGCGGTCAACACATAGAATTCTCTTTAGTCCACCAATTCTTCCTTCTAGACCCATACAAACTGGTTCTTGTCCCATCATAATCCCTATACCTTAAAGCTTTGACCTTAATAAGCCTAATACCAAATTTCTGACCACTACACAACTCGTTCTTACTTTTAATTTCACAAAGAGCTCTAACTTGTCCATCCGTTTCAATCAAACCATATCCAAATGAGAAGGTAAAGCTTGAAGATAAGAATTTTGCCCACTTGAATGTTATATTGGATGGTGATTTGGGGAGGAGAGCCTCCCCACACCTAGACAATGCAAGGTCGACTTCTTTATGCTCTTCTTTGAATTTCCCCACCTCTTGACAAGTTTTTTCACTTTCAACCTTTCCCCTTTTATCACATGGCTTGGTGTTGTCTTTAAGAACTTCGCTTTCTTGCCCAATGGGAGGTGATTCAATTTTGGATAGGAATTCATTGATGAATAAATCCATTTCTTGATCAACCTCTTCATATTCTTCAATTTCGATATACACCATGCCAACTTTTTCCTCTTGGTAGCTCTCTTTCGATTCACTCTCTTTCTCATTGCTCACCAAGGGTATGGGAGGTTATGCACACTCTTCTATAATTTCAACTCCATGTCCAACGGGAGAAGATTCACCTGTAGATAGAAATTCATCCATGATTGAATCCATCTCTTGATAAACCTTTTCTAAGTCTCCAACGACGATATGTCTTAGAGGTTGCGCACCCTCTTCAACATCAATATCAAGCTTCTTAAAAGAGTGCTCTATGATGCTACATTCCCTTGGACTTTCAACATCTCCTAAATCTTCAACCACTTCTTCCTTTTCTTCAATGATCATAGGCTCCTCCAATTATTCCAGCACAAAATTCGACTCCTCCTTCTCCACCGGATTTTCCAATTTCTCTATCGTGCTTTGCTCTTCTTTTGACTTTTCACATTTGGTCATGGAAGTACCTTGAGTATTCAAACATTGGTGGGCTAAAGTGTGCACCACCTTGGTCAAATTGGTCACAAACTCAAGTATATCCCGCTTCATGGCTTCTTGTCCTTGGAGTAACAAAGTAAGAGGATCGTCTATTGGAGCTTAAGGTGAGTAGGAAGGTTCATTATTTTGGAGAGAGGGTTCATGGTAGGAAGGTGGTTCTTCTTGGTAAGGGTATGGAGATGGTGAGTATTGAGGTAGTTCTTGGTAATAATCATGATAGGGTTGTGGTGGTTCTATAGGTTCTTGCTCATAAAGGTCATAAGAATATGGTATGGGTGATTGGTCATATGGTGGATATGGATTATAGGAAGGTACTTGGTATGGAGGGGCTTGTGAGTATGGTTGACTTTCATGTTGAGGATAAGAGTCATAGGCATATGATGGTGGTGATTGATTGTTGCAAAAAGATTCACCATAGCCGTTGAATTGACATGCATTAGGATGGTGATTATACCTATGAGTGTCCGGAGGTTGTTGCCAATAGGAGTGATCAATTCCTTGAGACTCCTCCCATCTTTGTTGGTTCCATCCATAATGAGTGTCATAATTGAAGTGCACATTTCCTACAACACAATTAGGACCAAACTCATAGTCAAAGTGAGAATTCATAGTGGAAACAAAATAGAAGTAACAAAATCTAGTAAACAAACAAAAGACAAACTATTTATACTATTCACATATGTACAATAACCAATAACATAACACCATTGCAAATCCTCGGCAACGGCGCCATTTTGATGATTGAATTTTTGACGGTTTAGAATTTCACTAATGAAATCTCGTTGTAAAGTATAGTCTCTAAACCAACACTAATCCTTTCATACAAAAATTTGTTTGTCACAAGTACAAACCCCTAAAATCTATAAACCGAAGTATTTAAACCTCGGGTCATCTCTCAAAGGACTTGCAGGGTAGTGTTCTTGTTACTGGTTATGGATTTATTTATTTTGGGGTTTTGAATGAGAAAAACGAATAGTAAATGGTAATGAAATTCTATTAACAAAATGGTCTTGGCAAGGTCTGGTTGTCAAGGGTCTTCATCATTATCACTAGCCACAAGTATGGTAGTTGCAAGGATTAATCCCACTTAGTCATCCTTTAATCAAATAGCAAAGGAAAGTCAAGTGAGTTATATCAATCCACGTCCATAAATCCTAGCTTTCCACTAATTGGATTAATGAAGGCTAGAGTCAATGGCTATCAACTATCAATCACTTGGATATTAGCAACTCAAGAGTTCCTAAGTTATCTTCCCAAGCCAAGAACATAAAATTCTACTCTAACATCCTTCCAAGCATTTCATCAAACACTTGGAAGGTACCAAAGAAAAGTATAGTAAATCATAACAAGAATGAATTCTAACTACAATTGAATGCAAAGAATTAACAATAACAATAAAGGAAATCATAATTATCATGAATTACCTCAAATTGCATTATTAAAAGAAAACAAAAGAACAAGAGTATCTCAATTACAAAACCTAGAAACAAAATAAGAGAAATTACAACAAGAGAATAGGGATAGAAAGAAGAACCAAAGTGTAGCAATCACCAATTGAAGGTAGAAGTAGATGGAGACTTGAATTAAACCTAGAACTATGAAATCATAATCTAACCCTAATTCCTAATCCTATAGAGAAGTGAGAGCTTCTCTCTCTAAAACTAACTCTAACTACTAAACTAAGCTAAACTAAACTGATGGTCAAAAGTATCCTAATTCCCCTTCAATCCTTGGCTTAAATAGCATTAGAAATGAGTTGGATTGGGCCCACAAGGCTTCTAAAATTGCTTGCCACGAGTTGCATTAAGTAGATCATGTGCCACCATCGGCACGTCCGCATACCATGCGCGTGCACGCTCCTATGCGCGATGCAACTATGGTAAATCTTATATCGTTTCGAAGCCCCGGATGTTAGTTTCCAACGCAACTGGAACCGCATCATTTGGACCTCTGTAGCTCAAGTTATGGTTGATTAAGCGCGAAGAGGTCAGCTTGACAGCTTTTGCGATTCCTTCATTTCTTTATGAGTTCTCCATTTCTACATGCTTTTTCTTCATTCCTTTGGTCCAATCCTTGCCTCCTAAATCTGAAATCACTTAGCAAACATATCAAGGCATCTAATGGAATTAAGGTGAATTAAATATAACTATTTTAAGACCTAAAAAGCATGTTTTCACTCTTAATCACAATTAAGGGAGAAGTTATAAAACCATGCTATTTCATTGGATAAATGTGGGTAAAAGGTGATAAAATCCCTAAAAATCAATACAAGATAAACCCGACAAATGGAGTTTATCAAGCATCAAATTCGAAAAATAGAAAAATAAGAACAAGGAAATCAAAGAACGGGTCCACCTTAGTGATGGCGGCTAGTTCTTCCTCTTGAAGATCCAATGGAACGCCTGAGCTCCTCTATGTCTCTTCCTTGCCTTTGTTGCTCCTCCCTCATATCTCTTTGATCTTCTCTAATCTCATAGAGAATGATGGAGTGCTCTTGGTACTCCACCCTTAGTTGGTCCATGTTTTAACTCAAGCCTTCCAAAGAGGTGTTGAGTTGCTCCCAATAGTTGTGTGGAGGAAAATACATCCCTTGAGGAATCTCAAGAATTTCTTGATGAATTTCCTCATGCTCTTGTTGAGGTCCATGAGTGGGCTCTCTTGTTTGCTCCATCCTTTTTTTAGTGATGGGCTTGTCCTCTTCAATGAAGATGTCTCTTTCTATGTCAATCCCAGCCAAATTGCATAGGTGACAAATGAGATGAGGAAAGGCTAACCTTGCCAAAGTGGAGGACTTGTCAGCCACCTTGTAGAGTTCTAGAGGTATGATCTCATGAACTTCCACTTCCTCCCCAATCATGATACTATGGATCATGATGGCCCGATTCACAGTCACTTCAGATCGGTTGGTAGTGGGAATGATGGAGCGTTGGATGAACTCCAACCATCCTCTAGCCATAGGCTTAAGGTCCGGTCTTCTCAATTGAATCGGCTTGCCTCTTGAGTCTCTTTTCCATTGAGCTCTTTCCACACATATGTCCATGAAGACTTGGTCCAACCTTTGATCAAAGTTGACCCTTCTAATGTAAGGGCGTGCGTTTTCTTGCATCATTGGCAAGTGGAACGCCAGCCTTATATTTTTCGGACTGAAATCTAAGTATTTCCTCCAAACCATTGTAAGCCATTTCTTTGGATTCGGGTTCATACTTTGATCATGGTTCCTAGTGATCCATGCATTGGCATAGAACTCTTGAACCATTAAGATTCTCACTTGTTGAATGTGGTTGGTGAGAACTTCCCAACCTCTTCTTCGGATTTCATGTCGGATCTCCGGATACTCATTTTTCTTGAGCATGAAAGGGACCTTAAGGATCACCTTCTTCTTGGCCATGACTTCATAGAAGTGGTCTTGATGGACCTTTGAGATGAATCTCTTCATCTCCCATGACTCGGAGGTGGAAGCTTTTGCCTTCCTTTTCCTCTTTCTAGAGGTTACTCCGGCCTTAGGTGCCATAAATGGTTATGGAAAAACAAAAAGCAATGCTTTTACCACACCAAACTTAAAAGGTTTGCTCATCCTCGAGTAAAAGAAGAAAGAAAAAAGGGGGAGAATGAGAGAATAGAGGAGATGGAGGGAAAGAGAAGGAGAGTGGCCAAATGGAATTGGGTGGGTTTGGGAGGGCAAAGTGTTTGAATTTGAAGGTGAGGTAGTTCGGGTTTTGGGGAAGAGATATGGAGGTGATTGGTGAAGATAATATAGGGAAGATGATAGCATTTGATTGGTGAGTGGTGTTTTGGGTGGAGTGTTATAGAGATGTGTGAGGGGGAGAGAAAGAAAGGTGGGGTAGGTGGGGATCCTGTGGGGTCCACAGATCCTGAGAGGTCAAGGATTTTTCATCCCTGCTCCTTTTATGTGTGCAAAACGCCCTTATTGTGTAATCCTGGTGTTTAACGCCAGATTGCTGCCTGTTTCTGGCGTTAAACGCCAGCTTTTATACCTTTCCTGGCATTTAACGCCAAGCTGTTGCTTATTTCCGGTGTTAAACACCAGCTTTGTGCCCTTTTCTGGCGTTAAACGCCAGTCTGGTGCTTATTTCTGGCGTTAAACGCCCAAAATGGTGCCAGACTTGGCGTTTAACGCCCATTCTGTTATTCTTACTGGCGTTTAAACGCCAATAAGTTCCTCCTCCAGGGTGTGCTGTGTTTAATGCTATTTTTTAAATTTGCTTTGATTTTTCAGTTGTTTTTGTGACTCCACATGATCATCAACCTAAAGAAAACATGAAATAACATAGATAAATAGAAATTGGGTTGCCTCCCAATAAGTGCTTCTTTAATGTCAATAGCTTGACAGTAGGCTCTCATGGAGCCTCACAGATAATCAGAGCATGGTTGGGGCCTCCCAACACCAAACTTAGAGTTTGGTTGTGGTCTCTCGACACCAAACTTAGAGTTTGCCTGTGGCCTCCCAACACCAAAATTAGAGTTTGAATGTGGGGGTTTTGTTTGACTCTGTATTGAGAGAAGCTTTTCATGCTTCTTCTCCACGTGTACAGAAGGAGAACCTTGAGTCTTGAATACCAGGTAGTCCTCATTCAATTGAAGGACCAACTCTCCTCTGTCAACATCAATCACAGCTTTTGCTATGGCTAGGAAAAGTTTACCAAGGATGATGGATTCATCCTCATCTTTCCCAGTGTCTAGGATTATAAAATCAGCAGGGATGTAAAGGCCTTCAACCTTCACTAGCACGTCCTCTACTAGTTCATAAGCTTATTTCAGTGATTTTTCTGCCATCTCTAGTAAGATTCTTACAGCTTGTACCTCAAAGATCCCTAGTTTTTTCATTACAGAGAGTGGCATGAAGTATATGCCTGACCTCAGATCACACAGAGCCTTCTCAAAGGTCATGGTGCCTATGGTACAGGGTATTAAGAATTTACCAGGATCCTGTTTCTTTTAAGGTAAAGTGTGCTGAATCCAAGTCTCATTACCAAATAGCTTGGTATTCAGCTTCATGATTGCTACTAAATACTGGGCAACTTGCCCTTCAACAATATCTTCATCTTCTTCAGAAGATGAATAGTCATCAGAGCTCATGAATGGTAAAAGAAAGGTCAAAGGAATCTCTATGGTCTCTATATGAGCCTCAGATTCCTTTGGTTCCTCAAATGGGAACTCTTTTTTATCCAGAGGACGTCCCCTGAGGTCTTTCTAACTGGGATTCACGTCCTCCTTCTCCTCTCTAGGTTTGGCCACACCAAGTAAGGTTATGGCCTTGCACTCTCTTTTTGGATTCTCTTCTGTATTGCTTGGGAGAGTACTAGGAGGAGTTTCAGTAACTCTTTTACTCAGTTGGCCCACTTGTGCCTCCAAGTTTCTGATGGAGGACCTTGTTTCATTCATGAAATTGAGAGTGGCCTTAGATAGATCAGAGACTATGTTTGCTAAACTAGAGGGGCTCTGCTCAGAATTCTCTGTCTGTTGCTGAGAGGATGATGGAAAAGGCTTGCTATTGCTAAACCTGTTTCTTCCACTATTATTAAAGCCTTGTTGAGGCTTTTGTTGATCCTTCCATGTGAAATTTGGATGATTTCTCCATGATGGATTATAGGTGTTTCCATAGGCTTTACCCATGTAATTCACCTCTGCCATTGCAGGGTTCTCATGATCATAAGCTTCTTTTTCAGAAGATACTTCTTTAGTACTGTTGGATGTATTTTGCAAACCATTCAGACTCTGAGAAATCATATTGACTTACTGAGTCAATATTTTGTTATGAGTCAATATGGCATTCAGAGCATCAATTTCAAGAACTCCCTTCCTCTGAGGCGTCCCATTACTCACAGAATTCCTTTCAGAGGTGTACATGAACTGGTTATTTACAACCATTTCAATGAGTTCCTGAGCTTCTGCAGGCGTTTTCTTCAGGTGAATAGATCCACCTGCAGAATGGTCCAATAACATCTTGGACAATTCAGACAGACCATCATAGAATATATCTAGGATGGTCCATTCTGAGAGCATGTCAGACGGACACTTTTTGGTCAGTTGCTTGTATCTTTCCCAAGCTTCATAGAGGAATTCACCTTCTTTCTGCCTGAAGGTTTGAACATCCACTCTATGCTTGCTCAGCTTTTGAAGAGGAAAGAATTTGGCTAAGAAAGTCATGACCAGCTTATCCCAAGAGTTCAGGCTATCTTTAGGTTGAGAGTCCAACCATATTCTAGCTCTGTCTCTTACAGCAAAAGGGAAAAGCATAAGCTTGTAGACCTCGGGATCAACTCCATTGGTCTTAATAGTATCATAGATCTGCAAGAATTCAGTTAAGAACTGAAAATGATCTTCTGATGGAAGTCTATGAAACTTGCAATTCTGTTGCATTAGAGAAACTAATTGAGGCTTTAGCTCAAAATTGTTTGCTAAAATGGCAGGGATTGAGATGTTTCTTCCATAGAAGTTGGAATTTGGTGCAGTGAAGTCACCAAGCATCTTCCTTGCATTGTTGTTGGGTCCGGCCATTACTTCTTTTTCGAGATTCTCTATAAGGTTTTCTCTGGATTGTTGTGCTTTAGCTTCTTCTTCAGAGTCCTTTCAGGTTCAGGGTCAGCTTCAACAAGAATGTTCTTGTCCTTGCTCCTGCTCATATGAAAAAGAAGAGGCAGAAAAGGAAAATGAATCCTCTATGTCACAGTATTGAGATTCCTTTATGTGAGTAGAAGAAAAGAAGAATAGAAGAAGGAGAAGAGAAAAATTCGAACACAGAGAGGAAGAGAGGGTTTGAATTTTAAGATGAAGAGAAGTGTTAGTAAATGAATAAATAAATAGAAGAAGATGAGAAAGAGTTTTCGAAAATTGTTTTTGAAAGATGGTTAGTGAATTTCGAAAATTAAGAGAAGAAATAAAATTAAAATTAAAATTTGAAACAATTAGTTAATTAAAAGAATTTTGAAAAAAGGTGAGGAGTTTTTGAAAATTAAAGAGAAAATTAGTTAGGTGGTTTTGAAAAAGATTTTGAAATTAATTTTGAAAAGATAAGAAGTTAGAAAAAGATATTTTGAAATTGATTTTGAAAAAGACATGAAAAATTTTTTAGAAAGATTTGATTTTAAAAATTAAAGTTAATGACTTGACTAACAAGAAACTAAAAGATATTATTCTAAAATTCAAATATTGAATCTTTCTTAACAAGAAAGTAACAAACTTGAAATTTTTGAATCAATCACATCAATTGTTAGTAAAGTTTTTGAAAATTTGAAATGAAATTAAGAAAAGGATTTTGAAAAGTTTTGAAAAAGATTTTTGAAAATTTTCAAAAAATAAAGGAAAGAAAATGAGAAATATTTGATTTTGAAAAGATAAATTTTTGAAATTGAAATCTTGATTTGATTAACAAGAAACAACTAATTTTAAAATTTTTTGACTAAGTCAACCCAAAGATTTTGAAATTTATGAGTGAAATAAGGAAAATATATTTTTTTATTTTTGAATTTTTAATGAGGAGAGAGAAAAAGAAAAGATATCATTTTTGTGTTTTTCTCTTTTTTTTCAGTAAACAGCAAGATTGACACAAGACATGAAAAATTAAGATCAAAACACATAATGCACGCAAGAACACTTTGAATGACAAGATGAACACCAAGAACACTTTGAAGGTCAAGATGAACATCAAGAACTTACTTTTGAAAAATTTTCAAGAAAAGAAAAACATGCAAGACACCAAACTTAGAGATTTTTCATGTTTAGACACTATGAATGCAAAAATGCATATAAAAAATAACAAAAGACACAAAACAAGAAAATATGAAGATCAAACAAGGAGCCTCATTAAGAACAACTTGAAGATCATGAAGAATGCAATGCATGAATTTTCAAAAAATGCAAGAAAAATAAAAAAACATGCAATTGACACCAAGCTTAAAACTTGACTCTAGACTCAAACAAGAAACACAAAAATATTTTTTATTTTTATGGTTTTATAAATTTTTTTGGATTTTTTGAAAATATCTTTTTGGAAAAACGAAAAAAAAAGAAAAATTTTTTGAAAGATTTTTGAAAACTTTTTGAAAATAAAATAAAGGTTGAAACAGGAAGAAAATTACCTAATCTAAGCAACAAGATGAACCGTCAGTTGTCCAAACTCGAACAATCCCCTGCAACGGCGCCAAAAACTTGGTGCACGAAATTGTGATCTCAATGGTGCCAACAACTTGGTACGCACAATAGTAATCTCAACTCTTTTTTTTTACAACTTCGCATAACTAACCAGCAAGTGCACTGGGTCGTCCAAGTAATAAACCTTACATGAGTAAGGGTCGATCCCATGGAGATTGTCGGCTTGAAGCAAGCTATGGTTATCTTGTAAATCTCAGTCAGGTGGATTCAAATGGTTAGAGTTTTGATAATTAAAAGATAAATAAACATAAAATACAGATAGAGATACTTATGTAATTCATTTGTGGGAATTTCAGATAAGCGTATGGAGATGCGTTATTCCTTCTGAATCTCTGCTTTCCTATTGCCTTCATCCAATCCTTCATACTCCTTTCTATGGCAAGCTGTATGTTCGGGTATCACCGTTGTCAATGGCTACCTCCCGTCCTCTCAGTGAAAATGGTCCAGCTACGGGTTACGTAGGGCTAATCATCTGTCGGTTCTCACTTGTGTTGGAATAGGATCCAGTGATCCTTTTGCGTCTGTCACTACGCCCAATAGTCATGAGTTTGAAGCTCGTCACAGTCATCCTATCCCAGATCCTACTCGGAATACCACAGACAATGTTTAGACTTTCGGATCTCAAGAATGCTGCCAATTGGTTCTAGCTTATACCACGAAGACTCTGATCTCAAGGAATTGAAGGCTCTGTTGTCAAGAGAAGTAATCAAACGCATGGACCAGGAATCCAAGAGATATGTATTCAAGCTTGTTTTCATGTAGAACAGAAGTGTTTGTCACGCACGCATTCATAAGTTGAGAATGGTGATGAGCGTCACATAATCATCACATTCACCATGTTCTTGTGTGCGAATGGATATCTTAGAACAAGAATAAGCATGAATTGAATAGAAAACAGTAGTAATTGCATTAATACTCGAGGAACAGCAGAGCTTCACACCTTAATCTATGGTGTGTAGAAACTCCACCGTTGAAAATACATAAGTGATAATGTCCAGACATGGCCGAATGGCCAGCCCCAAAAACATGATCAAGAGATCAAAAGATGATCAAAAGATGAACTCCCGATGTCTAATACAATGGTAAAAGGTCCTATTTATACTAGACTAGTTATTAGGGTTTACAGAAATAAGTAAATGATGCAGAAATTAACTTCCGGGCCCACTTGGTGTGTGCTTGGGCTGAGCATTGAAGCTTTCATATGTAGAGATCTTTCTTGGAGTTAAACATAAGTTTGCAGCCTGTTTTGGGCATTTAACTCTAGCTTGTAACCTGTTTCTGGCGTTTAACGCCAGAATAGGGCAGGAAGTTGGCGTTTGAACGCCAGTTTACGTCATCAAAACTCGAGCAAAGTATGGAATATTATATATTTCTGGAAAGCCCTGAATGTCTACTTTCCAACGCAATTGAGAGCGCGCCATTTGGGTTTCTGCAGCTCCGAAAAATCCATTTTTAGTGCAGGGAGGTTAGAATCCAACAGCATCAGCAGTCCTTTTTCAGCCTCTAAATCAGATTTTTACCCAGGTCCCTCAATTTCAGCCAGAAAATACCTGAAATCATAGAAAAACATACAAACTCATAGTAAAGTCCAGAAATGTGAATTTTGCTTAAAAACTAATAAAATTATACTAAAAAGTAGCTAAATTCTACTAAAAACTATCTAAAAACAATGCCAAAAAGCATATAAATTATCTGCTCATCAAGAGACAAGAAAGTAAAATGGCAAAAAAATAAAGTAATAACTACGAAAGCTCTTAGCAAGGGAAGAGGATTAGAAGTCCCATCCTTATTATCATTGTCAATTGTGATGGTAAATGTAAATTGCCTTCACTTAGTTAACCTCTAACCAATGGAAGAAGGTCAAGTGCATACAATCAACTTGAGTTCACAAGTCCGAGTCACTCATAGGGAGAAACTAGATTTAGTGAAGCTCAAGATAACCGACAATCTTCAACTACCAATCAACAAGAGACTTTGACAACTCAAGAGTCTCTAATTAATCAATCCAAGTCAAGAACATAAAAGTCTAATTTAAAATCCAACCAAGCATTTTATCAAAGACTTGGAAGACACAAAATAAAAACATAGAAAACTAACAAGACATACAAAATCTAAGACTAACAATTGCAAGAGGAAATAATAATAACAAATTAAAGAAGGCAATCATAAACATGAAACATAAATTGCATTAATATGGATTAAAGGAAACAAGAATAATTCATAAACTAAATTGGCAACATAAAGAAATCAACAAGAGAAGTAGATAAACGAAAGTACTAGAACAAAAAAAAGTAGAAGAAAACTAAATTAAAGTAAGGTAGAAAATTGAATTTGAGAAGGAACAACACTAAAAACCCTAAAACCTAGAGAGAGGAGAGAGCCTCCATCTCTAGAAAACTACATCTAAAACCTAATATGTGAATGAATGAATTGTGAATGATTCCTTGAAGAACTGAAGATTGATGGTTTAGAAGTTATAATAAATTCTCATTGCAAGTATAGTTTCTAAACCAAGCAATCAACCTTTCTTACAAACGTTTGGTTGTCACAAGTAACAAACCCAATAAAATTTATAAACCGAAGTATTCAAACCTCAGGTCATCTTTTCAAGGTATTGCAGGAAAGTATGATTTATTATTGGTTATGTAAAATAGTGTTTGGGTTTGAAAAGGTTTTGAACAGGAGAAATGAATTGTAGAAATTAATAAATTAATAATTAATAAAACTCTTGGCAAGGTATGAAAATTGGAAGTCCTATCCTAGTTACCCTTATCAAGTGTGATGAGAATTGGGTTTTAATCCCACTTAGTTATCCTTTATTGAACAAAGGAAGGTCAAGTAGACTAATTAGCTTGATCCTCAAGTCCTAGTCAATCCCTGTGGGAGGACTAGCTTTAGAGTGATCTAGATCAATTAGAATCTGCCCATTTCAATCACTGCTGAGTTTGACAACTCAAGTGTTACCAATTAATCAACCAGAACCAAGAATATGAAAAGCTAAATTAAAATCATAAATATCTGTAATACCTCAAGTAATATTGATTGGAGATGTCAATTCTAACATGGAAAAGTTCATAAGCCAATTGGGCAACATAAATCAAATACAAATAAAAGCTTCAGAGTAAACAAAAAAAAGAAGAGAAACATAAAGTTTTGAACCTGGTACGAAGAAACAATCCTAATGACTAAAAGAAATCCTAATCTTAAAACCTCTCTCTCTAAAAACTACATCTAAATTATGAAACTATGTATGAATGTATGATGATGAATTAATGGATTCCCCCACTTTATAACCTCTAGTATGTATTTTCTGAGCCAAAAACTGGGTCAAAAACAGCCCAGAAATCGCTGATTGCAAAATCTGGTTCGTACAGGTCGCGGCAAAGTGACGCGGAGGCGTCATCCACGCGTTTGCGTGGATTGAGATTTTGCAGATGCGATATGGGCGCTTCATCTACGCGTTCGCGTCACCTATCTTCAGAGCAGCTATGACAAATTATATATCGTTGCCAAGCCCTGGATGTTAGAACCACCAACCACTCTGCACATCAAGCTCGGGTCCCTGAACCCCCACCTCGGGCCTTTCCAGACGACCGAGCTACACGTTTCAGGTAACCCTCGGAACATTGGCGCCGTTGCCGGGGACCTGGAAGTCATCCCTCTACCATGGCGGACAACCCTCACAACAATAACCGCGCTGCATCTGAACAAGAGGACGAAATTGACACCGGAGAACGACCGGACAGCCCTCTATCACCACGCACTCCAGGAGGAAACAAACAGAATCGCCCAAAGACATCACTCCCAAACAAAGATCCACAAATTTCCGAAAAAGAGAAAAGCTCGGAAATTCTAGAAGCAGTCCGGGCACAACAAAACCGGCTGAAACAACTCGAAGAGGACATAAAGAAGCAGAAAGAAACTGAACAAAATCTGAGAAGGGAGACTCGAAAACGCAGAGAGTTAGAAGAAAAACTGCGAAAAATAGAGGCCAACCTGAAGGACCGGACAGAACGCGGCACCACCCCCGAAGGCAACCATGATCCCTTCACGCAAGAGATCATGAAGGAGAAGGTACCGCAGAACTTCAAACCACCCGATATGGATCTTTACGACGGCACCACCGATCCAAGTCACCACCTCAGCAACTTCAGAAGCAGAATGTACCTGGTCGATGCCTCCGACGCAATTCGATGCAAAGCCTTCCCCACCACTCTCACCAAGTCAGCCATGAAGTGGTTCGACAACCTGCCGCCAAGATCAATCACCAGCTTCGAAGACCTAACCAAAAAAAATTCCTAACAAGGTTCTCTATTCAAAAGGACAAGACAAAACATGCCCCCAGTCTACTCGGGATCAAACAAGGCAACCAGGAAACTCTCCGAGAATACATGGAGCGATTCAACAAAGCCTGCCTGGACATACAACACTTGCCCACTGAAGCAGCCATCATGGGACTAGCAAACGGCCTAAAAGAGGGACCGTTTAGCCAATCCCTATCCAAACGATACCCGACCTCCGTATACGAGGTGCAGGAACGGGCAGAAAAATATATCAACATGGAGGAAACCTCCCAGCTAAGAGACTCTTCTAGGAAGGAATCAACC
>NC_029775.3:18058341-18059378 GCF_000817695.3 Arachis duranensis
GAGATACAGATTCAGCACATACCTCGGGAACACAACGCCCGGGCAGACGCCCTCTCAAAGCTCGCCAGCACCAAGCCCGGAGGCAACAACAGAAGTCTTCTCCAGGAAACCTTGCAATCCCCCTCTGTGCTAGAAAGGAAGAAACGCTGAGCATATCCAACCAACAGCAAGGATGGATGACCCCCATACTCAACTACCTGAAGTCGGGAACTCTTCCCGCCGAAAGAAAGGAAGCCAAAAGACTCACGAAAGACGCTCAGAACTATACACTAATTCACGACGTATTATCCAGAAGAGGATTCTCAAACCCCCTCCTTAGGTGCGTCCCGACCTCAGAAACAAAGAACGTCCTCGAAGAAGTCCACGGAGGCATGTATGGGAACCATCTCGGAGCTCGGGCATTATCCAAAAAAGTAGTCCGAGCCGGGTTCTACTGGCCGACCTTACAGAACAACGGAATTTGTGAAAATATGCCCCCCTGCCAAAAACACGCCAATTTCCACAAGGCACCACCCGAAGACCTTATCAGCATCACCGCACCATGGCCCTTCGCAAAATGGGGACTTGACCTACTCGGCCCGTTCCCCCGAGGACCGGGGCAAGTCAAATACCTCATAGTAGGGGTCGACTACTTCACAAAGTGGATCGAAGCTGAACCCTTAGCCACCATTACGGCTCAGAAAAGCCGCAAATTCCTGTACAAAAACATCGTCACAAGGTTCGGAGTCCCCTACTCCATCACAACAGACAATGGAACACAGTTCACGGACACAAGTTTTCAGAACTTGGTGGCCGAACTAAAAATCAAACAGCAATTCACCTCAGTCGAACACCCACAAGCCAATGGACAAGCAGAGGCTGCAAATAAGGTCATCTTGGCCGGGTTAAAACGAAGACTCCAAGAGGCCAAAGGGGCATGGGCCGAGGAACTCCCCCAGGTACTATGGGCATATCGGACAACCCCACACTCTACAACGGGAGAATCCCCATTCCGACTAGCTTACGGGATGGAGGCAATGATTCCTATCGAAATAGAT
>NC_029775.3:18060202-18061594 GCF_000817695.3 Arachis duranensis
AAACGCTTACTAAAAAGTTGCTATACAAAAACAACTAAAAAGTACAAGCGAAAAAACGAAATCAAAGGAAGGGGTAAAACAAAAGTTTCAAGTGCTAGCTAAAAGGTTGTTATCCAAAAACAACTAAAAAGCATAAAAGCGGAACAAAAAGTCAAAACGCGAACAAAACACCGCATAATAAAGCTAAAAAGTTACTACAAGTAGCTAAAAAGCAAAAAGGTGTCCAAAGCGTTCACAGAAACCATCCAAAAACAAAAGAGCCCACAGGTCGGGCAAAACACCAAAAATAAAAGATTACAGAGGATCAAGGTCCTTTCCGGACTCCACATCAACAGAAGGCTGCAGAGGAAACATAGAAATCGGGACGGCATCGACGGCACCGTCATCCCGGTTTAAAACCTCCACACCAGATCCATCCAAAGGTGAAGTCGGGTTCGCAACCGGAACTTTGGGGTCGGACACCGGAACCTCATCCTCGTTGGGAGCAGGAACAATCTTTCCCTCTTCCTCGTTAGGAGCAGGAACAATCTTTCCCTCCACAACGACGTTATCCGTACTGAATAAGCTCAGATCTAGGTCGGGAGCAAGAACTCGGACCTGAGCCTTCAAATTCTCAAACATAGCATCCATACCCTTGGCCACATGACCTTCTAGCTCGTAAAAATCATCCCGAGCAGATTGCAACTTCTCCTTCGTCTCCACAAGCTCGGCACATATCCGATTATAATTCTCCGTCGCCGCCTTCGCCATCTCCTCAGATGCTTTCGCTGCCGCCACAGCCGCAGTAGCTTTAGCTTTCTCTTTTTCCAAAGATGCCTCCAGCTCAGTAATCCTAGCAGCCTTCAGCTCACTAATCTTCTCAAACTCAGACAGAGCCTTCTCAAGTCGGGAGCTGGTCGCACCAATGGGGGATTTCTTGAACTCCCGGGCAATAGCGGCATGAAGACTAGCCATCCGGACTCCGCGCCATATACTGAAAATGATGCTCCATAGACACATCATCAGTAGAAATAAAGGTCTGAAGGAGAATATGCTGTTCAATCCAACCAAGAGCATCAAAGTCCTTATCGTTGAAACCGGCAAGCTCTTGAGAGGTCTTCTGCTTCTTGGGAGGAGGACCCGAGGATGGAGGAGGCGAAGAGGAAGCAGGTCCAGAAGTCGGAGGATCTTGATTTATAGCTCGGAACTGGGGAGTCGGAATAGTCTTCGACCGAGTAGTGACACCCACAGTAGACTTCTTCGGAGAAGATCGGGCAGAAGCCTCCCCGGCCTCGATATTTCGAGCAGCCACAGACTTCTTCGTCCGACGAAGGAACTTCATGGAATCCGCCTGAGAAGACATCTCTGCAAGAAAAAAAGAAAAGGATTACCACAACAGAAATTCCACCAAAA
>NC_029775.3:18062089-18066057 GCF_000817695.3 Arachis duranensis
ACCTCGGACTCCAGATCGGTAAAGGGAAGTCGGACACTCAGCTTAGAGAAAAAACAATCATAAGCGTAAAAGAAGAGCTTCTCGGAACCATCTAGGGGCGGGAAGCTCACTCTCTCCTCGGAATCCGGGGCTACTAATTCATAATCCCTCTCAGACTCTCTATCTTCACATATGCTACATTGCCTATGAAACCTAGCTAAATACTCAGAATCTACCACAGAAGGGACTCTTAGAGGAAGAGGGTCTACCCAACCAAGACCACATGGAATCTTAGTGGACATCGCTTGAAGAACCTTTCGAGACATAAAATTCTTACCTACAAAGAAGAATACAACAGCAAGCAAAAATCACATAAAGAAGACAGCGAAAAACCCAGTTAGCCAAGCAAGAAACAAAACCCCACAAAGAAAATGCGGCAACCCGGAACAAAAAAAAAATACCAGAGAACAAAAAGAGCCCCCCCCATATACAAACAACAAGCAATGGCGGCGCCTCTTTTCGGGGCAACCCAGGCATAAAGAAAAAAGAAACAAACAAAGAGCCACACAAAGAACAGAAGCATATGTGCACAAGAAAAGAGAAACATGGGAACAAACCTGGAAGAAAGAAACGAAGACGGCGAGCTCCGAAGCAAGGAGAACAAAACGACGGCACAGAGGGAACCCCAGAAAGACACACGGAGAGATTCGGGGAAGCAGAGCAAAGAGAAAGAAGAAGCAGTGCTCGAAAAGGATAAAGAAAAACAAAAACGCAGAAAAAAGGAGGAAAGGGGCAAATAAATAAAGCCTTCACAGAGCCCGAACGGAAATCGAGAAAAAATGGTAAAATGCAATAAATGCAGGAACGGCCATTTTTGAATTTTGAAAAACTACTATGCCCGAGCTCGACCTCCCAAAAAGGACGAACTCGGGCAGGGGCACCCATGAAAGGTCCGACCTCGTCCCAAAGCCCACACCTGAGGTCGGACCTCGGACAATAAAAGCTAAGAAGGCCCATCAAAAGGATTGCAGCCCAAAACCTAAAGGCCGAAAAGGCCTAGAAAAGGCGGTTCCACAAAGATAGAGATAAAACTCCCAAAGATAAGATAAGATAAGAATATCTTATCCAGGGAAGATCACGGCCAACTACTATAAATACACTGGAGCACCCAGGTATGGCATTCATTCCACATTCTACACATATCTGCTTGGACCCATGCTAACTTAAGCATCGGAGTGTCATTGCAGGTACAACCACCAACCACTCTACACATCAAGCTCGGGTCCCTGAACCCCCACCTCGGGCCTTTCCAGACGACCGAGCTACACGTTTCAGGTAACCCTCGGAACAGTTAGCTTTGCAACGCAACTCGAACCATCTCATTTGGACCTCTGTAGCTCAAGTTATGATCGTTTGAGTGCGAAGAGGTCAGGCTAGACAGCTTAGCAGTTTCTTCAACTTGTATTCCTTCCACTTTTGCATGCTTCTTTTCCATCCTCTGAGCCATTCATGCCCTGTAATCCCTGAAATCACTTAACACACATATCACGGTATCTAATGGTAATAAGAGAGGATTAATATTAGCAAATATAAGGCCAAAGAAGCATGTTTTCAATCATAGCACAAAATCCGGAAGGAAAATGTAAACTCATGCAATTAGTATGAATAAGTGTATGAAAAATTAATAAAATCCACTCAATTGAGCACAAGATAAACCATAAAATAGTGGTTTATCAACCTCCCCACACTTAAACATTAGCATGTCCTCATGCTAAGCTCAAGAAAAGCTATAAGAGTGAAGGCAGAATAGTGGGATGTATGAAATGCAACCTATTTATATGAATGCAGCTAAATGCAAAATGCTTTTACCTACTTGGTTAAAAGTAAACAAACTCTCCAAGATAAACATAAATTGGATTTCACTAATTCAAATCATAAAAACGAAGTACAAATAACTTGCAAGAAGAAGATAGCTCATGAAAGCTGGAAACAAGGAATCGAGCATCGAACCCTCACCAGAAGTGTATGCACTCTAATCGCTCAGGTGTTTAAGGTTCGATTCTCTTAATTATCTACTAATCTTGCTTTCTAAGGCTTGCTCTTTATCTAACAATCAACAAAAATTTAATGCACCAATACACAAATCAAGAGGTCTTTTAAGGGTTGTAATGGGGTTAGGATCAAGGTAGGATTGTATTTGGTCAAGTGGACTAAAATCTGAATCCTTAATTAACCTAAACTTTCCACCTAACTTAAGACAATCCATTTAATTAAAATGCAGAATCTAACTTCGCATTAACTGTATTTTCCACATCTCCATGCATCCTAAATTTGAGTACAGCACATATGCATTGATACCAACACTTACTTTAGGACATTTTGTCCCCTTTTATTAATTGCTCTTTTTCTTTTCTTTTTCACTTTTTTCTTTTCTTTATTTTTTTTCTATTATTATATTTTTTTCTCTTGTTTTTCTCAATGCATATGAAAAAAGTATTGAATGCAATAATATGTGTTCAACTATTATTTTGCACATTTTCACAAAAATATACAACACCCAATTACTCAAACCAAATATTTTCAAAACCAACTTCCCCATACTTAAATCATGAGCACTTTTACTAGTCTAAGCTAACCAAGGATTCAAATTAAAGACATTATTATTTTCCGCTTAGAGTTAGTAATGAGCTAAAGTAAAGAACAAATGGGTAAAATAGGCTCAAATTGGTTTGCAAAGGATAACGAAAGGGTAAGGCCATATGGGTATGTAAGCTTAGTGAAATAAAGCCTCAATCATATGAGTGCATGCATACATCAAACAATGGAAATATAGAATTAAGCAAGATAAAGATTACAATTTTAGAGAGAATAACAAACAAAAATAAAATATATTGGTTGATAAAATGCAACCAATCAAATAGGCTCAAAATCTCACTGGTTTTATGTGGTTGTGCTTTAAACCATGTTCCAGTATAATATTTCTTCAAACAAGTTTTTCAAAAAATTTAATTCAAATTAGTAAAATGCTATAAAAATTTTCTTGAAAAAGAAAATGTTACTTCAACAAAGTGGTAAAATATGCACAAAATCAAGAAAATATGCAATCAAACATGTAAATGCAACAACTAATTTAACAAAGAGAATTTAAACATTGGTGTTGAGAAAAGGATAACTAACCCATGGAGATCGGTATCGACCTCCCCACACTTAAAGATTACACCGTCCTCGGTGCATGCGAAGATGTGCAGGTGGATGGGCTGCTCCAACTGATGCCTTTTCTCTACAGATTGTGCAGATTGACTCGCCTGTCTCCCCATATAGAGGTTCTTCCTGTCCCCTCTCGGTGGCCATCCTGAAAAAAGAGGAAAATGAAGAAAAGTAACCCAGAATAAAGATAAGAGCATTGATGAGCGGATAATTTGTATGCTTTTTGGCATTGTTTTTAGTATGTTTTTGGTATGATATAGTTAGTTTTTAGTATATTTTTATTAGTTTTTAGTTAAAATTCACTTTTCTGGACTTTACTATGAGTTTGTGTGTTTTTCTGTGATTTCAGGTAATTTCTGGCTGAAATTGAGGGACCTGAGCAAAAATCTGATTCAGAGACTGAAAAGGACTGCAGATGCTGTTGGATTCTGACCTCCCTGCACTCGAAGTGGATTTTCTGGAGCTACAGAAGCCCAATTGGCGCGCTCTCAACGGCGTTAGAAAGTAGACATCATGGGCTTTCCAGCAATATATGATAGTCCATACTTTGCTCAAGATTTGATGGCCCAAACCGGCGTTCAAAGTCACCCTCAGAAATCCCAGCGTTAAACGCTGGAACTGGCACCAAAATGGGAGTTAAACGCCCAAACTGGCATAAAAGCTGGCGTTTAACTCCAAGAAGAGTCTCTACACGAAAATGCTTCAATGCTCAGTCCAAGCACACACCAAGTAGGCTCGGAAGTGGATTTTTATGTCATTTACTCATCTCTGTAAACCCTAGG
>NC_029775.3:18068889-18069360 GCF_000817695.3 Arachis duranensis
AAGGAGAATCCCTCTATGAAGCCTGGGAAAGATACAAACAATTAATCAGAAAATGTCCCTCTGACATGCTTTCTGAATGGAATATCATAAGTTTTTTCTATGATGGTCTCTCTGAACTGTCCAAGATGTCTTTGGATAGCTCTTCTGGAGGATCTCTTCATCTGAAGAAGACGCCTACTGAGGCTCAAGAACTGATTGAAATGGTTGCAGATAACCAATTCATGTACACTTCTGAAAGAAATCCTGTGAACAATGGGACTAGTCAGAAGAAAGGGGTTCTTGAGATTGACACTCTGAATGCCATTTTGGCTCAGAATAAAATATTGACCCAACAAGTCAATATGATTTCTCAAAGTCTGTCTGGAATGCAAAATGCACCAAGCAGTACTAAGGAAGCTTCATCTGAGGAAGAAGCTTATGATCCTGAGAACCCTTCAATAGAAGAGGTGAATTACACGGGAGAACCCTATG
>NC_029775.3:18070320-18070823 GCF_000817695.3 Arachis duranensis
GAGACTGGGAAGTGCATGGATGAATCCATCATCCTTGGCAGACCCTTCCTAGCCACAGCAAGGGCTGTGATTGATGTTGATAGAGGAGAGTTGATCATTCAAGTGAATGAAGAATCCTTGATGTTTAAGGCTCAAGGATATCCCTCTGTCATCATGGAGAGGAAGCACGAAGAGCTTCTCTCAAAACAGAGCCAAACAGAGCCCCCACAGTCAAACTCTAAGTTTGGTGTTGGGAGGCCACAACCAAACTCTAAGTTTGGTGTTGAACCCCCCACATTCAAACTCTAAGTTTGGTGTTGGGAGGTTCCAACATGGCTCTGAGAATCTATGAGGCTCCATGAGAGTCCTCTGTCAAGCTAATGACAATAAAGAAGCGCTTGTTGGGAGGCAACCCAATGTTATATTTTTTTTATTTTATTTTGTTATTTTCTCTTTTTTGTAGGTTAATGATCATGAGAAGTCACAAAATCAATGAAAAAAAGCAAAAATAGAATGAAAAACAG
>NC_029775.3:18074772-18087097 GCF_000817695.3 Arachis duranensis
TATTACTTGGACGACCCAGTGCACTTGCTGGTTAGTTGTGCGAAGTTGTGTAATGCCATGGTACTGAACTACCAAGTTTTTGGGGTTCATGACCGGGGATTATGAGAGTTGTGAAAAAGTATTGTTCACAATTTCGCGCACCAAGCATAAATAAAACATGGGTGTTAATGCCAAATAATAAAAGTCTCAATTACATGGTAGCTACAACATGCAAGTGAGAAAATAGCGGAAGCAATTGGCATATCAATAGTGCAAAAGTTGCAACAACGGGGAAGAGAGTGTGGGTAATGCAAGATAGTGTAAGTACATATCAATGCAAAAGGAATATCAGTATTATAAAAATTAGCATTGACTTTTGAATAATAATACCCAATCAGAATAAAACAAGTCATGAAGCACCAGAATAATTCAAGAAAAGATGCAATAGTTGAAAAAGAGAATTTTAACACCAACGGAAAAGAAAAAGAAAGTAAGAAAGGAGGAAGAAAGAAATAAGAAGGGAAAGAAGAATTAGAATTTGGGGCAGAAAAGATAAGATATCTTGCCTGATCTGGATAAGTTGTGCGGCACAGGCGACGCGAACGCGTGAGTGACACGCTCGCGTGGTGTGCAGTAAGTTTAGGTGACGCGGATGCGTGGCGTGACCTGATATGTGCTTTTGGTGCGAGTGCAGCCTCAAGCACGCACAACTCTCTATTTTATATGCATATTGCCAAAATTTAGGGTGACGCGATCGTGTCAATGGCCATACTTTGAAAAACAACGTGGACGCGTGGGGCACGCGTTCGCGTGGTAGGGCTTGTGCTTCTAGCACAAGTCCAGCCCCACTCCATCATAACTTTCGGCCATACACCCTTTTTACGTCGATTTTGAGGCACGCTTTCGCGTGGGTGACGCGGACATGTGGGAGGCATTTTTCCAACATGACGCGGATGCATCAGCGACGCGGTCGCGTCGGTCAAATTGTGCCAAAGGTACACCTCCAGCCACGCTCTTGCGTGACTCTCTATTCACTTTTCTTTTCTTCCCAATGCACATATGACGCGGACGCGTCATCGACGCTGTCGCGTCGCGTGCTCTCTTGTTTTTTTCATGCAGTATACAGAATGCAAAATGCAATGAATGTTATGCACAATTTCAGGTTCAATCAGAATTCAAAAACAGACTAAAATGGAAAAAGAACGATCATACCATGGTGGGTTGTCTCCCACCTAGCACTTTTAGTTAAAGTCCTTAAGTTGGACATTTGATGAGCTTCCTGTTATGGTGGCTTGTGCTTGAATTCATCCAGAAATCTCCACCAGTGTTTGGAATGCCAGCATCCTCCGGGGTCCCAAACAAGGTACGTAAAACCCTTAGGTGAGTTCAAACAGGCTTCAAGGTTTCCGTGGTGTTGAATGTTAGAATAGATTCCAAGATCCCAAACTTTACTTTTACACCCGTCTTTGTTTTGATATGTATTTTTCCAGCCGGGTGATAAGTAATCTGAATTCTCACTGTAGTGACCAAACAGCTTCCGAGATCCTTTCAATTGAGCTTGACACCAATTCTTGCACCTCAAATTGAAGTGTGAAACCTCATTGGATCTTGCATACCCGCACTGAGTGCGAGTTATTTTCCTTTTGCTCTTAAAGCCGCAAAGAGCTCTAAGCTGGCCATCTGTTTCAAGTAAACCATATTCAAGTGGAAAATTGAAGATAAAAGTCAAGGATTTTACCCACTTGAAGTTTGTATTGGGTGGTAATGGCCTTGGGGTAGGTGTTTCCAGTTGTTCTGCAAGCTCTACTCCCTTGTGGTATTCAGTGAATTCCTTCACTTCTTTGCAAACTTCTTCAATTTCAACCATGTCTTGATCAAAGTCTTCGATATCTTCCTTATCACTCGAGTCATAATTGGGAGGTTGAGAAAAATCGACCTCTGCATCATCTTTGTATTCACTTGGGGAAGATTCTTCTATCTCAAAGAATTCACTTGCGGATGCAAGTTCATTACTAAGAGAACTTGACTTGTGATTATCATCATCAAGGAAACTTGCGTCTTGGATAATTCCGTCCAGTTCTTCATAAAATACCTGCTTTGCAGGTTGTGCACTATCCTTCTTAGCATCAATTGTAGCGTCCTTGACGGAATTCTCCACAACTCTGGATTCAGGTGGCGGTTCGGCATCTCCCAAATCTTCAACCAACTCTTCTTCTTCTATAGTGACAGCTTCTTCTACTTGTTCTAGTACGATATTATGCTCTATACTGTCCACTGGAGTTTCTAGTGTCTTCTTCATGCTACGTTCTTCATTAGATTGTCACATGAAGCTATGGGAGTTCGTTGAGTGTCTGAACGTCTAGAAGATAATTGATTTATTGCTTGCTCCAGTTGATGAAGAGTTGCATGAAATTGGTCTACGGGTTCTTCGAAGCGAACCTGTGATTCTTGGTTTGATGGACATGGTGCATATGGGAGTGGTGGTTCTTGGGAGTAATTAGATTGGCGTTGGGGTGGATAAGGATCATATGGTGGCGAATGGTGAAAAAAAGCTTGTGAGTATGGTGGGTTGAGGTTATGTTGAAAGGATGGTCTCTGAGCATAGGGTGGGGCTTGTTGGTAGCTACAAGGCGATCCACCATATCTATCACCTTGGTATGCATTATGGAATGGTCTTTGTCCATGATATCTAGGAGGGTGTTGTTGCCTAAAGGGGTGATCAGATCCTCTTAGCTCCATCCATCTTTGATTGCTTAGACCTTGATGCATAGTCCTGTTATAACTTCCATTCCTTTCAAAAAAATTAGAACCAAACTCAAAGCGAGAGGGGTGAGAATTCATAGTAGCTATCAGAAATAAGGAGGGAAAACAGAAACAAATAAACAAGTAAAAGAAAAATATTTACAATAACCAATAATAACGCACACGTATGCAATTCCTCGGCAACGGCGCCATTTTAAAGAATTGAAGATTGATGGTTTAGAAGTTATAATAAATTCTCGTTGCAAGTATAGTTTCTAAACCAAGCAATCAACCTTTCTTACAAACATTTGGTTGTCACAAGTAACAAATCCAATAAAATTTATAAACCGAAGTATTCAAACCTCGGGTCGTCTTCTCAAGGAATGGCAGGAAAGTATGATTTATTATTGGTTATGTAAAATAGTGTTTGGGTTTGAAAAGGTTTTGAACAGGAGAAATAAATTGCAGAAATTAATAAATTAATAATTAATAAAACTCTTGGCAAGGTATGAAAATTGGAAGTCCTATCCTAGTTACCCTTATCAAGTGTGATGAGAATTGGGTTTTAATCCCACTTAGTTATCCTTTATTGAACAAAGGAAGGTCAAATAGACTAATTAGCTTGATCCTCAAGTCCTAGTCAATCCCTGTGGGAGGACTAGCTTTAGAGCTATCTAGATCAATTAGAATCTGCCCATTTCAATCACTGCTGAGTTTGACAACTCAAGTGTTACCAATTAATCAACCAGAACCAAGAATATGAAAAGCTAAATTAAAATCATAAATATCTGTAATACCTCAAGTAATATTGAATGGAGATGTCAACTCTAACATGGAAAAGTTCATAAGCCAATTGGGCAACATAAATCAAATACAAATAAAAGCTTCAGAGTAAACAAAAATAGAAGAGAAACATAAATTTTTGAACCTGGTATAAAGAAATAATCCTAATGACTAAAAGAAATCCTAATCCTAAAACCTAAGAGAGAGGAGAGAACCTCTCTCTCTAAAAACTACATCTAAATTATGAAACTATGTATGAATGTATGATGATGAATTAATGGATTTCCCCACTTTATAGCCTCTAATCTGTGTTTTTTGGGCCGAGAACTGGGTCAGAAACAGCCCAGAAATCGCTGATTGTGAAATCTGGTTCATACAGGTCGCGGCAAAGTGACACGGAGGCATCATCCACGCGTTTGCGTGGATTGAGCTTTTGCAGATGCGATGCGGGCGCGTCATCCACGCATTCGCATCACTTAAATTCGGGGCAGCTATGACAAATTATATATCGTTGCGAAGCCCCGGATGTTAGCTTTCCAACTCAGCTAAAACCATCTCATTTGGACTTCTGTAGCTCAAGTTATGACCATTTGAGTGCACAGAGGTCAGGCTGGACAGCTTAGCAGTTTCTTCAACTTCTTATATTCCTTCCACTTTTGCATGCTTTCTTTCCATCCTCTGAGCCATTCATGCCCTGTAATCCCTGAAATCACATAACACACATCACGGCATCTAATGATAATAAGGGAGGATTAATATTAGCAAATATAAGGCCAAAGAAGCATGTTTTCAATCATAGCACAAAATCTAGAAGGAAAACGTAAACTCATGCAATTAGTATGAATAAGTGTATGAAAGATTGATAAAATCCACTCAATTGAGCACAAGATAAACCATAAAATAGTGGTTTATCATTCCTCCCTTCCAGCTCCACTATGATGTCTCTAATCTGAATTTTCGGGCCTGAAACTGGGTCAAAAGCAGCTCAAAAATCGCCCCCAGCGTTTTATCTAAATTGCAACACGTGACGCTCTGTCACGCGTACGCGTCAGCCACTCGTATGCGTCGATGAACATATTCCTGTTCATGTGTTCACGTCATCCACGCATCCGCGTCGTTTGTCTCCGGCACCATTCACGCGCACGCGTGGCTTCTAGATTCTGAAATACTTGATTTCTTGGGTTCCTTCCACTTCTGCTTGCTTCTTTTCTATCCTCTAAGCCATTCATGCCCTATTAAACTTGAAAACACTTAACAAACATATCACGGCATCAAATGGTAATAAGAAAGGATTAAAATTAGCAAATTTAAAGCCAAAGAAGCATGTTTTCAATCATAGCGCAAAATTAGGAAGAAAAATGTAAAACATGCAAATTATATGAATAAGTGTGAGAATAATGGATAAAATCCACTCAATTCAATACAAAATAAACCATAAAATAGTGGTTTATTAATCTCTCCACACTTAAACATTAGCATGTCACCATGCTAAGCTAAAGAGAAGCTATAAAGGAGGTGAAGAGGAATGGTAGAATGTATGAAATGTAACCTATCTATATGAATGCAAATAAATGAGAAATGCTTCTACGTACTTGGTTGAAAGTAAATAAATCTTTCAAGAACAAATATGAACTGGATTCCACTAATTCAAATCTCAAAATAAAGTACAAGTAGACTTGCAAGAAGGAAGCTCATGAAAGTTGGGAACAAAGAATCGAGCATCGAACCCTCACCGGAAGTGTGTACACTCTAATCGCTCATGTGTTTAAGGTTCGATTCTCTCAATTCTCTACTAATCTTTCTTTCTAAGACATGCTTTTCTTCTATCAATCAACAAAAATTTAATTCACAAATACACATACCAATAGGTCTTTTCAATGGTTGTAATGGGTTTAGGGTCAAGGTAGGATTGTATTTGGTCAAGTGGACAGAAATCTGAATCCTTGATTAACCCAAACTACCCACCTAAATTAAGACAATCCATGTAATCACAATACAAAATCTAACCACCCATTAACTATGTTTACCACATACTCATGCAACCGATTTTGAGTACAGCGCATATGTATTGCTATCACCATTTACTTTGGGACATTTTGTCCCATTTTATTATTTGCTCTTTTTCTTTTCTTTTTCTCTCTTTTTTTCTTTTTTATTTTTTTCTTTTGTTTTTCTCAATGCATATGATTAAGGTATTGAATGCAAGAATATGTGCTCAACTATATTTTTTCACATTTTCACCAAAAATATACAACACCCAATTTCTAAACCAAATGTTTTTAAATCCAATTTCTCCACACTTGAATCATGAACACTCTCACTAGTCTAAGCTAATCAAGGATTCAAATTAAGGACATTATTGTTCTTCACTTAGAGTTAGTGATGAGCTAAAGTAAAGAACAAATATGGTAAAATAGGCTCATCATTGGTTTGCAAAGGATAATGAAAGGGTAAGGCCACATGGGTATGTAATCTCAGTGAAACAAAGGCCTCAATCACATAAGTAAATGCATACATCAAACAAAGGAAATATAGAATCAAGCAAGACAAAGATCACAATTTTAGAGAGAACAACACACACCAAAATAAAATATTGGTTGATAAGATGCACCAATCAAATAGGTTCAAAATCTCACTGGGTTTGTGTGTTTGAGCTCTAAACCATGTTCCAAATTAAATTTCTTCAAGAAAATTTAAAAAAAAATTAATTCAAATTAGTGAAATGCTAGCTAAATACAAGCAACTAACTGACCATGCAATTTATCATGCAATGCAACAACTCAGTAACAAAGAAAACTAAACATTGGTGTTGAAAAGAGAGTAACTAACCCACGGAAGTCAGTATCGACCTCCCCACACTTAAAGATTGTACCGTCCTCGGTGCATGCAAAGATGTGCAAGTGGACGGGGTTCTACAACTGATGCACTTTCTCCAAAGATTGTGCGGCGGGACTTGTTTGTCGCCCCATTTAAAAGATTTTCCTTCCCCTTCTTGGTGGCCATCCTGAAAGAAGAAAAAAAGGAAGAAGAATAACCCACAAACAAGATATGCAAACAAATAAAATATGGGTGGGCTAATGCCAAATAATAATGAGGTTCTCAACTACATGGTAGCTACAACATGCAAGTGAGAAAATAATATAGGCAATTGGCATATCAATAGTGCAAGAATTGCAACAATGAGGGAGAGAGAGTGCGTCATGAAAGACAATATAAGTTCATATCAATGCACAAGGAATATAAATTTCATAAAAGATAAGCATTGACCTAAAAATATCATTACCCAACAATATAAAACAAGTTATGAAGCACCAACACAATGCAAGAAATATTCAACAGTTAAGTAAGAAAATTCAACACCAATGGAAAAATAACAAATTAGAAAAGGACATGAAAACAAGTACAAAATGAAGATGCAATGAATAAAAGTATGCAACTGCAATAAACAAAAAAATGAGAGATGAGAAAAATGAGAAGTGAAATTTGGAAAAGAGGGAGAGAGAAAAATAAAAAAAGGGGAGCGAGAAATGAATAAGAGAATTAAGAAAGCGAGAGAGGAAGGGAAAGAAAAGAAATGGGGGGAAGGGAAGAAAGAAGAAGAAGAAGAAAAAAGAAATAAAGAAGTAAAGAAGAAAGGAAGGAGAGAAGAAACAGGGCAGATGCGATGCGGAGGTGACAAGCACGCATGGACCACGTGTGCACACAAAAAGCAGAAAGGGGCCGCGATGCGTAAGCGTCATCCACGCGTACGTGTGGACTGTAGAAAATTGAAGGTGATGCGTACGTGTGGGCATAAATGGTGCCCAGTGCACAGTTTCCGCAAAGTTCCAACACAACTCTCTGGAATTAGTACTGGGTGGCAACATCAACCAAGCGACACATGCGCGTCAATCACGCTCACACGTGGGTAGGTGAAAATTGACGGGTAACGTGTACACGTCGGTCACATGTACGCATGGGGTTGACTATGTGCCTAGCACCCCACCAGCGCAGTCATGCCACAACTTTTTGTCCAGGCCGTGTAGTCGCGCTGTTCTAGCACGGTTTGGGCACGAACCAAATTCGGGCGTTGACGCGTAAGCATCGGTCATGCGCACGCGTGACATCCCCTTCTTCTTTTTTTTTAAATAAGAAGCTAACAAGCTATCAAAATAATGCCAAACATTATTAAACAAGTGAGACCACAACTTAAACTAAATAGACCTATCTAAAATTGAAAATTCAACTTATTACCAATATAAATAAAAAGGGAAAAATAGAAGAATTTACCATGGTGGGATGTCTCTCACCTAACACTTTTAGTTAAAGTCCTTAAGTTTGACATTTGGTGAGCTCCTTGGCATGGTGGCTTGTGCTTGAACTCATCTTGAAACTTTCACCAATGCTTGGACTTCCAATAAGATCCAACATTTCCATGTGAATTCACCAAGCTTTGATGAAGTTCTTCAGAAGCTTTGAGCTCCCAAAGTTAATCCTCTTGTATGCCGGGATCTCAAATCTTGTTTCTACACCCGTCTTTATGTTGATCATCATTGTTCCAACCAGGTAGGAAGCAATCCAAATTTTCAATGAAGTACCAAACTCTTCTCTTAGATCCAACCAATTGATCACCAGTCCAACCTTTACATCTAGCTCGTGAAACCTCCACTATGATGAGTCTTGATTTGCAACTCCAACCACTAAACATCCTTCTGTTACGCTTCATTCCACAAAGCCTCCTAAGTTGGCCATCTGTTTCAAGCATACCATACTCAAGTGGGACAATAAAGCTAATAGAGATGAGTTTTACCCACTCAAATCAAGGCATAGACAACCACCTAAGTAGAGAAGTCTCCAACGATCGTGACAAAGCATATTCAACTCCCGTCCAACCTTGCCGAAGGACTTCCACCTTTTGAAAAGATTCTTCGCTTTCAAGCTCTTCTCCACCAAATTCATCCAACTCTTCTCCGTCACTCAAATAATAAATATGAGGTTGAGAGAAATCTACCTCAAAGTTGCTTTCTATTTCATCAGGAGGAGGCTCTTCTAACTCAATGATTTCACTTGTGGATGCAAATTTATTACTAGGATGGCTTGATGCATGATCATCATCACTAAGGGAGCTTGCCTCTTGATCTATTCCGTCCAATTCTTCATAAAGAATATGCCTTAGAGGTTGTGCACTACCCTCCTCAACATTAATTTTAAGCTTCTTAGAGGAATACTCTACAATTCTAGATTCCCATGGAGGTTCAACATCTCCTAAGTCTTCAACCACTTCTTCCTATTCAACAATTACAGCTTCTTCCAATTATTCCAATACAAAGCCACATTCTTTATTTTTTATCGGAGTTTCTAACTTCTCCTTCATGCTACATTCTTCGTTAGATTCTCCACATGTAGCCATGGGAGTACTTTGAGTGTTGAAGCGCAGTAAAGCTAAATTATCTACTACCTTGGTTAAGGTAGCTATGAACTCTAGTGTCGTCCGTTGCATCTCTCTTTGCCCTTGAAGTAGTGAAGTGAGAGAATCATCTATTGGGGCTTGGGGTGGATAGGAGAGTTCATTATATGGGAGAAAGGGCTCACAATAGGAACATGGTTCATCATGATAAGGATGTGGTGGTTCAACACTCATTCTCAAGTTGAGATTTGTTAGCTATGAGAGCTTCGTGTGCTTTTCTGCTTTTCTCTCGCTCCATTTGATGGATAGTTGCTTGAGGTCGATCTATTGCTTCCTTAAAATGATCACATGGCTGTTGTTCCTCTTGGCTAACATAATTAGGATCATATTGTGGTTGAAAGTTCACATACATTAGAGGTGGTGGTTCTTGGGAGTAATTGGATTGGAACTGGGGTGGCTCTATGTATGGTTCATTTGGCTCATAAGGTGGTTGGTATGGTGGATATGGGTTAGGGTAATATGAAGGTGTTTGGTAAAACAGGGCTTGTGAGTATGGTTGAAGGCTATGTTGTGGGGGATAAGGGTCATAAGTGTTTGGTGGTGGTTGTTGATAATCGCAAGGAGGTTCACCATAACTATCGGGTTGGTATGCATCTTGGAATGGCTCTTGCTCGTATTACATTGGAGAGGGTTTTTGCGATGGAAGTTGTCCATAAGCTTGAGGCTCCTCTCACCTTTGATTGTCCCAATCTTGATACATGTTCTCATTGTAGCTTTCATTCCCTACAACATAATTTGAACCAAACTCATAGCCAAAAGGGTGAGAATTCATAGTAACAAGAGAAAATAAAAACAAAAACTAACAAGAAATAATGAAAATAAACTCCTAAAACTAGAAACAATTAACAAAGAAACGAAAGGCATACATATTCACAATATTCACAATAACCAATAATAAGGCACACATTTGCAACTCCCCGGCAACGGCGCCAGAAATTTAATGGAGGAAAACTGTCGGTAAAGATTTTCACAAAAATATCACGTTGCAAGTATAGTTTTAAACCGACAATTAAACCTCAATCAACGTTTATATTGTTTGTCACTTGAGCAAACTCAATAAAATTAATTGAAGTATTTAAACCTTGGGTCGTCTCTCAAGGAATTGCAGGGAAGTGTACTTACAATTAGTTAAGGGAAAACCTTTTTGGGGTTTTTGAATTAAGAGACAAGAAAGTAAAATAGTAAGAAAATAAAGTAATAACTTCGAAAGCTCTTAGCAAGGGAAGAGGATTAGAAGTCCTATCCTTATTATCATTGTCAATTATGATGGTAAATGTAAATTGCCTTCATTTAGTTAACCTCTAACCACGGAGGAAGGTCAAGTGCATACAATCTGTAACACCCTAATATTCAAATCCTTATGCTCGAGTCATAAGTCAATGATATTACGGTGGTACGACTCTCAGGTGGATTTTTAATATATAAACATAGGTAATTTCGAAAGGAGTATTAATCGAGAAGCCTGAAAAGAGTAGAAATAAAATCGCGAAGACGTATCACTCACGATTCGACAACGAAAGGATAAGACGTGAAGCCGAAAGCGATATATGGACAAGGCATAAAAGAGATTAAGAGATAGGTAACAGATAGATATATATAACATAAGTAAATAGCCACTAGTCGCGACCCGCGAAGTTTAGGCCGGCTAGGGTACAGTATGAAAGTAGTTGACAACAGTACATCCTAATCTCTCCCAAAGGAAACATAAGAGCCTCTATAGGCAAGTTCCAAAAGAGTTCAACACATAATATAATATCTTCAAAACAAAGGTGGAGAGATTCTAAGCAAAACACAAAGTAGAGAAAATAAAGATCTTCGCCGGCTCTCAGACGAACCACAGCTCACTTCTGAGCACCTGGACCTGTATCTGAAAAACAAGACTAGTGAAATCACATCACTGCGTCTACCCAGGGGGCTCAAATGATCTCATTCAAAAATCATCATCATCATGCAATCGCATTATCAATTCATCTCATCAAGAACAGCCCCCAACATCCACCGACACCATCATGAGGGATCTCTCAGTTGTTCAAACACAAGCAATACAGACAAGTAATAGACAAATAAGGTACAAGTAGAGCAAGTAGCACGTAATCAGGTAACATAGCATATATAAGATAGAAATCCAAAACAAATAGGCAAACCCAAACAATTCAAACATATGCAAATGATGTATGCCTGCCCTATGGCTGATGATATCATCTGTCGGTTATATAGCCAACCCGACACGTCCTGGTAGCTAACCAAGGACAGAAACACCCCTTGCGGAGCAAGTAGGTTTGAGCTACAACCCCCTTGCTACTACCCGCTCAGCCCAGAGCCAGTGGAACAACCACTACTGCGGCTACTACCCAGGCGGGTGTTTAACAGCTCAACCTGGAGCCAGTGAAACAACCACTACTGCGGCTACTACCCAGGCGTCACAATCTCTGACCTGGAGCAAGTGGGACGAACCACAACCCTTGCTACTGCCCAGATATCTTAAGCATTAACCCGGAGCAAGCGGGACGAACCACAACCCTTGCTACTGCCCAGGTATCTCAAACATATATTCATTCAATCTCCTTTCCTATTATCAATCCTCATTGTTATCAAATCTCAAACATTAACCTGGAGCAAGTGGGACGAATCCCAACCCTTACTACTACCCAGGTATCAGAGTTACATTCATTCAAAACTCCATAATTAACTCATTTATCATAAGCATCCTTTTCCGTCTCATACCCAGAGCAAGTGGACAACGCCACTGCCTACTACCCGGGGTTACACATCACATTTCAACATCTTCCATTATTATCCATTTAACACATTCATTCATTAATCATATATGCAATTATTCTCAGCCATAATCAATAATGGCTTTGCCGTGACCCGGCAATAACTCAGCCATCCGGCTCATGGTCCAATCAAGAACCAGCCATTTATCAATAAATATAGCCCTTTGGCTCATGGCATACACGGTACTCCCACCGTCATCCTCCATATCTCATATAATCATCGTTGATCATCATTGATCATAACTTTTCCCCTTGCTTCACTCGCAAGTTACCACATCCCCTAGCTCCTTTCTCATTTCTAGGCATATCATAATGATTTAATACATAAGGGGTGAGATCGGAGGCTTAGAAGTATGAGATTTGGCTTTTAATACTCAAAAATCAACTTTGGGATGAAAACAGGGCCACGCGTATGCGTACTCCACGCGCACG
Source organism: Arachis duranensis (assembly GCF_000817695.3). NCBI lineage: Eukaryota > Viridiplantae > Streptophyta > Magnoliopsida > Fabales > Fabaceae > Arachis > Arachis duranensis. The sequence continues at coordinate 18,086,932 of NC_029775.3, forward strand.
CGTGGATGACCACAAAAATCATCGGCGCATACGCGCCATTCACGCGGACACGCGGATTGAAAAATAGATAACGACGCGCACGCGTCAGCCACGCGTACTTGTGGGTACACTTGCGCCCCAGGCACAAGAATGGCACAACTCTGGCACAACTCTCGGGAAAATGGCT
>NC_029775.3:18087324-18087626 GCF_000817695.3 Arachis duranensis
CATAACTCTCTCATTTTAAATCGTTTTTCACCCGTTCTTCGAACGGCATGGACATCCCAGATCCAATTTCATTTCTAAACATATTTGGCACAAAACAGAGATCCATAGTCCAAGTTATGTCCTGTCAAAGTATGCCCCAAAACCATATTTTTTATACAAAACCACAAAGTGCCCTTTTCAAAACAAGCCATTTTCAACCCTTTTCAAAATCAACCAAAACATGCTAGTTTCAACCCTTTTTGAAATCAATCAAAATATACCAAAATCAACATCAAGCCTCCTCAACTCATACATTAACACTT
>NC_029775.3:18088381-18089591 GCF_000817695.3 Arachis duranensis
GCACCAAAACCATCAAATGCACTAACATAACCAATATCACATTCATACATCAACCTAGGGCTCATAAAGATGATAAATCACAAGGGTTTGAGCACTTCTTACCTCAGCCCATATGAAGTAGGGACAGAACTCACTTAGAATCCATGCTGGAGTATCCCTAAACACCCAAAATCATAAGATTTCAACACTAACTTCCCAAAAATGTGTAACAGTTCGGAATTTCGAAAACTGGGCAGAGATGAATGGAATACTCACCACAAAACTTAGATAAAATTGTAGAGGATGAGAAGAGCGACGCGTGGCCGCAAACGGCTCGTCAATCGGAGCTCCGTAGCTCAAGTTATGGTGGTTTGAAGATCAAAGAGAGTTAGGTTTTCTCTCTTCTCTTCTCTCTTCTTAATTCAGCGCCCCAACCCTTCTTTTTAGGGTAAAATGAGCTGAAATGCTCATAACTAATGTTTATATATGTTGGGTCTTGGGCTCACTTAGGCCCAGTTCACTTATTTTTGTCCGTTGGCCCAATTTTGGACCAAAACCTTTAAGATTAGCGCTCTCAATCGCACTTCAAATATTTCTACCTCCCCAAATTATAATTCCTCATTTCTTAATCTTATTTACTCATAATCAATTTTTTCAGCTGCAGTACCAGACAGGTCTCAGCCGGTACTGCCGGTCAAGATTCCACTGCGCGCTTTTACGCAGAAAACTATGTCTTCCGACTCGGAAAAATTCACTTAATCCAAAAATCATATTTAAATCATCAAATTCCAATTGCCAAATATTCCAACCATATTCGCTCCTACTTAACTCATTATTTAATTAATTTCGGTTAGACCGGGTATTACATTCTACCCCCCTAGCAGAAATTTTCAGGTATTACATTCTACCCCCCTAACAGAAATTTTCGCCCTCGAAAATTCCATCCATCACTACGAGTACGCGAGCGTAGTCTGCCTTTATATTCAACACATAACAGTTCCAATGTCTTTTTACTCTGCGCGCTTCCACTACCGCGCTCTGATTTTTCTATCTCCAAGGGTCTCGGTCATTCGTTCAACACCGACCAACAGCCTCGTTCCTTACTTTTATCGTCTCATCAATCCACACCCTATTAAATCTCAAATCATGTCATCAATAATATTTCCATCTTCGTTAATCATAGCCATCATCCCACATCACTATAATCAATCAAAGCTTTCTTCGTTTTTAT
>NC_029775.3:18089827-18091262 GCF_000817695.3 Arachis duranensis
CCCGTCACGGGTTCCCTCAAACCAATCTCAGTACCGCATCAGAATTGCAATTTAAAGGTTTCCAAACGATTCCTCTGAAACTAATCATTACAAATCTTGATCTAAATCCAAGGTCACCATGACCAAACATCATAGCACTCATCTCTCGAACACGACAACTTGCACTCAATCATCATCTAAATCCAATTTCGCATCAATGATAATTTCCTCATCCGTTTAAGAACCATCAAGGCTCACAGCCACAATTAATTCCAATTATCTAGAATCATTATCTGCATAAGCTCTTTCAAATCAACGTTTCCAAATCCATCATTTAGGACCATTCCTTATCTATTTAAATCAAAGGAACTAAAAGTCACGGGTTCAATCCGTTTCACCAAAAATCCAGAAATTAACCAACTATATAACAAACACAACACATCATTTTTAACAGAAAATCATTTACATCAGAGGCATTTATCCATTTGTATTAAGGCGATTCCTTACTCGGACCATCTGGTTTGCTTCTCAGTCTAATATTAAGCTCGGTATTCCGAGTTTTTACTGTACAGGCGGTATTATAAAATCACACACTACCATTTAAGCTCGATTATTGAAATTACCTCAATCTTACTGCCGCAATCGGCCCGCATCCTGACTCTCTCCTTGTTGGCAATTTCTTGATACATGCCCTGGTAACCCGCACTTGTAACATACGCCTAACCCCAATTGGCATGGCCTATTTGGGTGATGACTTCCACATCTCTGACAGCTGGAAACATCAGAGGCAGCCGCTGCCCATTTTTCCTTACCGTTTCTTTGGGACTCCTCACTCGTCGCAAAGTTATTCCGTCCTTGGGGAAAGTGTTGTATGTATCCTCTCTCCTTAAACTCTCGATCCCTTAGTGCGAATCCTTGGTTGTGCTCTCTATGACTTCCTTCCTCTGCAACCCTCCTTTTCACACACTCTTCAGTAATTCTGCTCTTATTCACTAACTCTGAAAAAGTTCGGATCTCCATTGGTCCCACTGAACTTAAGATGTCCCTCTGAAGCCCTCCTTCATACTTAATGCATTTCCATTCCTCGAAGTCTTCCGGAGCTCCATGACACATGCGGGAAAACCTGAATAGCTCCTCAAATTTGTCTGTATACTCAGATACGAACATAGCACCTTGCTTCAGCTGTAGTAACTCCAATTCCTTGGCTGTCCTGGCGGAATTTGGAAAGTACTTCTTATAGAATTCCACCTGGAAAGCATCCCAAGTGATAGGATCATTCCCCTATTGCAGGAGACGTCGAGCCCCTTGCCACCAATGCGATGCTTCCCCCATGAGCAGATAGGTAGCAAATTCAACACGCTGCTCTTCAGGCACCAACTGCGCTTGCAGTGCTCGCTCCATGGCCTGAAACCAAGTATCAGCTTCAGTCGGATTGGTGGTTCCCTTGAACTTAGGT
>NC_029775.3:18099000-18100432 GCF_000817695.3 Arachis duranensis
CAATGATATTACGGTGGTACGACTCTCAGGTGGATTTTTAATATATAAACATAGGTAATTTCGAAAGGAGTATTAATCGAGAAGCCTGAAAAGAGTAGAAATAAAATCGCGAAGACGTATCACTCACGATTCGACAACGAAAGGATAAGACGTGAAGCCGAAAGCGATATATGGACAAGGCATAAAAGAGATTAAGAGATAGATAACAGATAGATATATATAACATAAGTAAATAGCCACTAGTCGCGACCCGCGAAGTTTAGGCCGGCTAGGGTACAGTATGAAAGTAGTTGACAACAGTACATCCTAATCTCTCCCAAAGGAAACATAAGAGCCTATATAGGCAAGTTCCAAAAGAGTTCAACACATAATATAATATCTTCAAAACAAAGGTGGAGAGATTCTAAGCAAAACACAAAGTAGAGAAAATAAAGATCTTCGACGTCTCTCAGACGAACCGCAGCTCACTTCTGAGCACCTGAACCTGTATCTGAAAAACAAGAGATATATACGGAATGAGAACCCCGGGCCCATGGGTTCCCAGTACGGTAAAAGTGCCAAATAAATACAATGCACTGCAATAAAAACTCACTAAGCATCCTAAACTCCTTTTCTCCAAGTATCCAGCCTAGATTCTCACTAATCCATAAATAGGCATCTGTCGTAAGGGGATACTAAATCTAGTTCATGTTACACATGTTTCCCAACTCGCTGATTCTTCCACGAATCAGACTCAGAATCATAAGCAAAACCATCACCAGTTGTTCTGCCTCAGCAACTCTATATCAATACATCATACCCCCGCCTGGAGCTAGTAAAATCACATCACTGCGTCTCAAATTATCTCATTCAAAAATCATCATCATCATGCAATCGCATTATCAATTCATCTCATCAAGGACAGCCCCCAACATCCACCGACACCATCATGAGGGATCTCTCAGTTGTTCAAACACAAGCAATACAGACAAGTAATACACAAATAAGGTACAAGTAGAGCAAGTAGCACGTAATCAGGTAACATAGCATATATGAGATAGAAATCCAAAACAAATAGGCAAACCCAAACAATTCAAACATATGCAAATGATGTATGCCTACCCTATGGCTGATGATATCATCTGTCGGTTATATAGCCAACCCGACACGTCCTGGTAGCTAACCAAGGACAGAAACACCCCTTGCGGAGCAAGTAGGTTTGAGCTACAACCCCCTTGCTACTAACCGCTCAGCCCAGAGCCAGTGGAACAACCACTACTGCGGCTACTACCCAGGCGGGTGTTTAACAGCTCAACCTGGAGCCAGTGAAACAACCACTACTGCGGCTACTACCCAGGCGTCACAATCTCTGACCTAGAGCAAGTGGGACGAACCACAACCCTTGCTACTGCCCAGATATCTTAAGCATTAACCCGGAGCAAGCAGGACGAAC
>NC_029775.3:18100729-18101699 GCF_000817695.3 Arachis duranensis
CGGAGCAAGTGGACAACGCCACTGCCTACTACCCGGGGTTACACATCACATTTCAACATCTTCCATTATTATCCATTTAACACATTCATTCATTAATCATATATGCAATTATTCTCAGCCATAATCATTAATGGCTTTGCCGTGACCTGGCAATAACTCAGCCATCCGGCTCATGGTCCAATCAAGAACCAGCCATTTATCAATAAATATAGCCATTCGGCTCATGGCATACACGGTACTCCCACCGTCATCCTCCATATCTCATATAATCATCGTTGATCATCATTGATCATAACTTTTCCCCTTGCTTCACTCGCAAGTTACCACATCCCCTAGCTCCTTTCTCATTGCTAGCATATCATAATGATTTAATACATAAGGGGTGAGATCGGAGGCTTAGAAGTATGAGATTTGGCTTTTAATACTCAAAAATCAACTTTGGGATGAAAACAGGGCCACGCGTATGCGTACTCCACGCGCACGCATGGATGGCCACAAAACTCATCGGCGCATACGCGCCATTCACGCGGACGCGCGGATTGAAAAATAGATAACGACGCGTACGCATCAGCCACGCGTACGCGTGGGTACACTTGCGCACCAGGCACAAGACTAGCACAACTCTGGCACAACTCTCGGGAAAATGGCTGGGGAATGGGTGCAGCGCATCGACGCGCACGCGCACACCACGCGCACGCGTGGATGGTGCCTTCTCGAAGAACGACGCGTACGCGCCAAGTGCGCCTACGCGTGGAGGGTCATTCTGCTAAAAGTTTTCTAAGTTAAAAGCTGCAGAATTCATAGATTCAACCCACAATCTTCCGACGGATATAAGTCTCTCATTTTAAATCGTTTTTCACCCGTTCTTCGAACGGCATGGACATCCCAGATCCAATTTCATTTCTAAACAGATTTGGCACAAAACAGAGATCCGTAGTCCAAGTTATGTCCCGTCAAAGTATGTCCCAAG
>NC_029775.3:18103218-18103667 GCF_000817695.3 Arachis duranensis
CTCATAATCAATTTTCTCAGCTGCAGTACCAGACAGGTCTCAGCCGGTACTGCCGGTCAAGATTCCACTGCGCGCTTTTACACAGAAAACTATGTCTTCCGACTCGGAAAAATTCACTGAATCCAAAAATCATATTTAAATCATCAAATTCCATTTGCCAAATATTCCAACCATATTCACTCCTACTTAACTCATTATTTAATTAATTTCGGTTAGACCGGGTATTACATTCTACCCCCCTAACAGAAATTTTCGCCCTCGAAAATTCCATCCATCACTACGAGTACGCGAGCGTAGTCTGCCTTTATATCCAACACATAACAGTTCCAGTGTCCTTTTACTCTGCGCGCTTCCACTACCGCGCTCTGATTTTTCTATCTCCAAGGGTCTCGGTCATTCGTTCAACACCGACCAACAGCCTCGTTCCTTACTTTTATCGTCTCATCAAT
>NC_029775.3:18104376-18105731 GCF_000817695.3 Arachis duranensis
CACTTGTAACATACGCCTAACCCCAATCGGCATGGCCTATTTGGGTGATGACTTCCACACCTCTGACAGCTCAGAACATTAGAAGCAGCCGCTGCCCGTTTTCCCTTACCATTTCTTTGGGACTCCTCACTCGTCGCAAAGTTATTCCGTCCTTGGGGAAAGTGTTGTATGTATCCTCTCTCCTTAAACTCTCGACCCCTTGGTGCGAATTCTTGGTTGTGCTCTCTATGACTTCCTTCCTCTGCAACCCTCCTTTTAACACACTCTTCAGTAATTCTGCTCTTATTCACTAACTCTGAAAAAGTTCGGATCTCCATTGGTCCCACTGAACTTAAGATGTCGCTCCGAAGCCCTCCTTCATACTTAATGCATTTCCATTCCTCGAAGTCTTCCGGAGCTCCATGACACATGCAGAAAAACCTGAATAGCTCCTCAAATTTGTCTGTATACTCAAATACAGACATTGCACCTTGAATTTGTCTGTATACTCAGATACGGACATAGCACCTTGCTTCAACTGTAGTAACTCCAATTCCTTGGCTGTCCTGGTGGAATTTGGAAAGTACTTCTTATAGAATTCCACCTGGAAGGCATCCCAAGTGATAGGATCATTCCCCTGTTGCAGGAGACGTCGAGCCCCTTGCCACCAATGTGATGCTTCCCCCGTGAGCAGATAGGTAGCAAATTCAACACGCTGCTCTTCAGGCACCAACTGCGCTTGCAGTGCTCGTTCCATGGCCTGAAACCAAGTATCATCTTCAGTCGGATTGGTGGTTCCCTTGAACTTAGGTGGGTTAACCTTTAAGAAAGTTGCCAGTGTCATCGGGCCCTGAGCTTCCCTTCCGCCATTGCCATTATTGTTTATCTGTTGCCCAAGGGCCTCCGCAGTAGCCTGCATAGCAGCAGCCATATTCTCCAACGCCGCCATAAGGTTTATCGGGTTATTCGAGTTGGTTTCCGGTTCCTGTGTACTAGTACGATCTCTCTCACGTCCCCGACCGGGTCTACGAGGCGTCATCTGGTTCCTATACACACTAAACAATCGATATCAAGTTGATCAGTCTCAATATCGGAAGTATAGTGCTTCAAAGTACCAAAGGTACACTCATGGACTTCATGCTAGATGTAACAGTTAGATACCCTAACTAGCACAGGCACAAACTCAGAGTATGCATTGAAGCATAAGCAGTCCCATCCCTTAGGCTCACGAGGACGAACTGCTCTGATACCATAATGTAACACCCTAATATTCAAATCCTTATGCTCGAGTCATAAGTCAATGATATTACGGTGGTACGACTCTCAGGTGGATTTTTAATATATAAACATAGGTAATTTCGAAAGGAGTATTAATC
>NC_029775.3:18107809-18108619 GCF_000817695.3 Arachis duranensis
TCCGGCTCACGGTTAAATCCATAACCAGCCAATATCCATAGCATATTCAGCTATTCTGGCTCACGGTTCAATCCAGAACCAGCCAATTCATAAACAATTACGGCCCTTCGGCCAATGGCATAACAAGCACTTCCACCACCATCCTCCACATCTCACATAATCATCAATGATCCTCATTGATTATTCATTTTCCTTGCTTCACTCGCAAGTTACCACATCCACTAGCTCCTTCTCTCATAGCTAGGCATATCATAATGATTCAAGATATAAGTGGTGAGATCGGAGGCTTAGAAGTATGAGATTTGGCTTTTAAAACTCAAAAATCAACTTTGGCATGAAAACAGGGCCACGCGTACGCGTCCTTCACGCGCACGCGTGGATGGCCACAATGTTCATTGATACGTATGCATCGCCCACGCGTACGCGTGGATTGAAAAATAGCCAAACGACGCGTACGCGTGGGTGCATTTTGCGCCCGAAGCACAAAATTGGCACAATTCTGGCACAACTCTCAGAAAAATAGCTGGGCCTTTGGTGCAGCGCATCGACGCGCCCGCGCACACTACGTGCACGCGTGGATGGTGCCTTCTCGAAGAATGACGTGTATGCGCCAAGTGCGCCTACGCGTGGAGGGTCATTCTGCTAAAAGTTTTCTAAGTTAAAAGCTGCAGAATTCACAGATTCAACCCCCAATCTTCTGACGGACATAACTCTCTCATTTTAAATCGTTTTTCACCCGTTCTTCGAACGGCATGGACATCCCAGATCCAATTTCATTTCTAAACAGATTTGGCACAAAACAGAGATCCG
>NC_029775.3:18108649-18111511 GCF_000817695.3 Arachis duranensis
ACAAAACAGAGATCCGTAGTCCAAGTTATGTCCCGTCAAAGTATGCCCAAAAACCATATTTTTCATACAAAACCACAAAGTGTCATTTTCAAAACAAGTCATTTTCAACCCTTTTCAAAATCAACCAAAACATACCAATTTCAACCCTTTTTGAAATCAATCAAAATATACCAAAATCAACGTCAAGCCTCCTCAACTCATACATTAACACTTTACCACGATGCACAAAACCGCCATATAACCATTTTTACCCATCTCAAACAAATGGCTAAATTACAAACACATTAACATGTCATACATCTTTCCTTATCCCAATTTCCAACAATAATATTTATAATCAATCATCATTACACATAATCAATATTATACTCACTGTCACATGGTTTCACCCACAAATCAACCTTAATCATTTCTCAAGTATATACCACAACATACATATCTCTTATGCATCATCATACCATCAAGGCATCAATAATCATGATCACATATATGACCACATAACATACCTCAACCAAAACCAAACATACCTCATCTATACAATTTCACCCAAAATTACCAATTTCCATACTTCAACTCCTCAAACCTCATTATTCAATAACCAACCCAATCATTCATATATTCATTATCTAAAATCCATCCAATCACTTGTGTCATCATACAATGCACACATCAACTTACCTTTCTTACCTCTTCCCGGCCTCCGGCCCAAAATTTACGGCCTCTGGCCCAATTTCACAATTTAAATTCATAAACCACAAGTCAATACTCATTACCCAATACATCAAATTTTCAATACACCAAACATACAAGGCCACACAATTCTCAATCCAATCATTAATTTCACATTACATACCAACTACGCATATTAGCACCAACCATTTACACAATCCAAACTTAATCCTAGGGGCATCTAGCCTAGGAATTCTCATCACACCACACGGTACTTAAATGAAACTTAAACCGTACCTCTTGTAGCCAAATCAATTGAGCCTCTTCTTTGGAAGTCTCCACCAACCTTAGCCCCAAGCCTCACCAAAGCTCCTCAAGCAACACCAACCTCCCAATTGTGCACCAAGATCATCAAATACACTAACATAACCAATATCACATACATACATCAACCTAGGGCTCATAAAGATGATAAATCACAAGGGTTTGAGCACTTCTTACCTCAGCCCATTTGAAGTAGGGATAGAACCCACTTAGAATCCATGTTGGAGTATCCCTAAACACCCAAAATCACAAGATTTCAACACTAACTTCCCAAAAACGTGTAACAGTGGGGAATTTCGAAAACTGGACAGAGATGAATGGAATACTCACTACAAAACTTAGATAGAATTGTAGAGGATGAGAAGAGCGACGCGTGGCCGCAAACGGCTCGTCAATCGGAGCTCCGTAGCTCAACACGCGTGGCTGCAAACGGCTTGTCAATCGAAGTTCCGGAGAGAAAGTTATGGTGGTTTGAAGATTAAAGAGAGTTAGGTTTTCTCTCTTTTTCCTCACCTCTTGATTTCAGCGCCCCACACCCCTTCTTTAGGGCAAAATGAGCTGAAATGCTCATAACTAATGTTTATATATGTTGGGTCTTGGGCCCACTTAGGCCCAGTTCACTTATTTTTGTCCGTTGGCCCAATTTTGGACCAAAGCCTTTAAGATTAGCGCTCTAAATCGCACTTCAAATATTTCTACCTCCCCTAATTATAATTCCTCATTTCTTAATCTTATTTACTCATAATCAATTTTCTCAGCTGCAGTACCAGACAGGTCTCAGCCGGTACTGCCGGTCAAGATTCCACTGCGCGCTTTTACGCAGAAAACTATGTCTTCCGACTCGGAAAATTTCACTGAATCCAAAAATCATATTTAAATCATCAAATTGCAATTACCAAATATTCCAACCATATTCGCTCCTACTTAACTCATTATTTAATTAATTTCGGTTAGACCGGGTATTACACAATCAACTTGAGTTCACAAGTCCGAGTCACTCATAGGGAGAAACTAGATTTAGTAAAGCTCAAGCTAACTGAGAATTTTCAATTACCAATCAACAAGAGACTTTGACAACTCAAGAGTCTCTAATTAATCAATCCAAGTCAAGAACATAAAAGTCTAATTTAAAATTTAACCAAGCATTTTATCAAACACTTGGAAGACACAAAATAAAAACATAAAAAACTAATAAGACATAGCAAAATCTAAGACTAACAATTGCAAGAGGAAATAATAACAACAAATTAAAGAAGGCAATCATAAACATGAAACATAAATTGCATTAATATGGATTAAAAGAAACAAGAATGATTCATAAACTAAATTGGCAACATAAAGAAATCAACAAGAGAAGTAGATAAACGAAAGTACTAAAACAAGTAAAAGTAGAAGAAAACTAAATTAAAGTAAGATAGAAATCTAAATTTGAGAAGGAACAAGACTAAAAACCCTAAAATCTAGAGAGAGGAGGGAGCCTCTCTCTCTAGAAAACTACATCTAAAACCTAACGTGTGAATGAATGAATTGTGAATGATTTCTCCCTTTCAGCTCCACTCTGTAACCCCTAATCTGTATTTTTGGGCCTGAAACTGGGTCAAAAATAGCCCAGAAATTTCTCCCAGCATTTTCTGTAAATTGCAGCACGTGACCCTCTGTCACGTGTACACGTCAGCCACGCGTACGCGTCGATGAACAAATTCCTGTTCACGCATACACGTCATCCACGCGTACGCATTGCTTGTCTCATGCACCATTCATGCGTACGCGGTGTCTACGTGTGCGCGTCACTACCAGATTCTGAAATACTTGATTTCTTGTGTTCCTTCCACTTCTGCATGCTTGTTTTCCATCCTCTAAGCCATTCTT
>NC_029775.3:18111560-18114983 GCF_000817695.3 Arachis duranensis
TCCTGAAAATACTTAACAAATATATCACGACATCGAATGGTAATAAGAGACGATTAAAATTAGCAAATTTAAGGCCAAAGAAGCATGTTTTCAATCATAGCACAAAATTAGAAAGAAAAATGTAAAACATGCAAATTATATGAATAAGTGTGAGAATAATGGATAAAATCCACTCAATTCAATAGAAAATAAACCATAAAATAATGGTTTATCATCCGTCGATAAATAATTTCCAGCGCCGTTGATATCGCCAAATCCAAGACGACGATAAATCCGATGGTAATTACTTGGCATTTTTCTTATTGCATAAGTACACTTTTTTTTGTTAGTACGTTTTACATTTTTTCTTCTCTCATTTGATTTCTTTTTCTCCTTTTTTTTCCTCCATCGTCATCATTATTATCATCATCATTGTCATCACCACTACCTCCTCCTAACTCCTCCTCCTCATTTTTTTCTTTTTTCTCTTTTTTTTTTTTGAGTTTCTTCTCCTCCTCTTTGTCTTATATATATTCAACAAAACAAGTAAGTATACAAATTTTGTAATATGATGAGCAATACAAAAGTTTTTGAAAAATAACAAATTCAAAATATTGGCTCATTCAACTAACAAAATGCATTTAAGGTATTCGATATTATCTGAATTCCACACAAAATTATTAGATTAAAAGTAAAAAAATAATATAGAAAATAATAAAAAAATAGCAGCAATATAAATAATTGTTCAGTTGTACAACAAAAATTTATATGTTAGGTATAAAAAATTTTAATACTATATGAATAAATTTTTGTATTATGTATAAAAAAAATTTGTATTTGATCGATAAATTTCTATAATTTTTAACAAAAAATTATGTATTACATTAATTAAAAACACTAAAAAAAAAGACGTACGCGCATATTGTATGGATATTTTTATTAAATTTTAGTCAACTTAATTAAATTTAAAAGCCACTCATATCAAGACTAGAAAAATATATTTTATTAAAGACAGGTTAACTCCACTAATTAATGCTCAATATATGGCATTGGTCAAATAAAAATATAGTTCATCTTTAATTTTAACTATTTTCATTTTAATATTTTGTGGACTTGTTTTTTATATAGTCTAAAATACCTCTTTTTTTAATTAATTAAATCCAAACATATAGAAGGAGACCAAATTCATCTGAGAGCTAACCTATCAATAAACTCGAACCCACCTAGTCTCACTCGACCCGAATCATTGTGCCCAACTCATCTTATACGAACTCATCTTACCCTTCCACACTTTTTGTAATCATTTTATCTCTTCTCTCCGATCCGTTAACCTCATTTTTTCCGGCAGCACCCTCTCAATATTCTGTGATTGTTGCTGCTGCATGCAAACGTTTCTATCACTACTATTGTAAATGCGCCTGTTACTACTATAAATTTATTATTATTATTATTATTATTATTATTATTATTATTATTATTATTATTATTATTAATTTGTTCTTAATTTTTTATTAAGTTTTATTAGATCGTTATCCTTCACATGGCTTCTGTTCGAATTCGAATTTTTGATTGATATATTTGATTGAAAAGAAAATAAGATAGAATAAAAAAATGTTAACATTTCTTTATTATTATTTGGTTGACGGAAAAAAAAAAGTGAAATTGTTAACATGTTAAGGGTGAAATTGTTAACATGTTTAATTTATTGATTTATTTTATTAGTTGATATAATTTATAGTCTAAGTTGTTGGATCATGAGGCAATACTAGTAGAGACCTTTAAGTATACCTATACCTTAAAGGCTAACAAGAAAAGATTTGCTGACGAGCAATCTGCGGCTTATTATATGAATTTAAATTAATGCTAAGTTTCAAATTTATTTAGTTTAAAGCCAATTAACTGTTATTCTAATCACAATGTGTGTAACATAGAAGGATTATACACAAAAGTTGGAGACTACGACCTAACAATCTCAGCCGCCTAGTGGAAACAACAAATTTGACTCTGAGACCTTAGTGGTAGATTCTGATAGGGTTTGGCACGAGACTACCTCTGAACCCCACAAGAATCATCGCTTCGGATTCGGATTCTTCTTCGCTGGTGCCCCTGCTCCTCTGCATTGGCAGTTTTCTCTGCCTCTGCCACCAGCCTGCCGATCCCTAGGAAGTTATTGACTTAAGGGGGGAGGTGCAGAAGCTACACAGGAGCTTCACCAACAAGCGAAGCAGTATAAGCAAAGGTACAACGACCTTCTTGCAGGCGTGGGAGGAGCCGTTGTCATTAGCTCAGACCTAATGGAGAAGCTGGAGCAGCTAGATCGTTTGCAAGAGCAGATGAACTTTTACAATCAACAGACATGCACTGGAGCCAACGACGCTGGAGTCAACAGTACTGCTGGTTCTAGTGGCAATGCTACTGGTGGGGTACCGACATCAGCACCTATTCCGCCGCCTTAGCAGGGGACCTGGACGACAACAACGATGATTACCGAGATATGTAGGGTTTAGGAATCTATGTTTTTTGTCTACTTCATTTTATTTTACATTTGTGAAATTTTATAATATTCAGACAATTTATTTTTAATAAAATAATTTGTTGATTTTTATTCATTTTAGATTTTTGCTATAAATTTTGTTAATAAGAGTTTTAATTTGGATACTGGTGGACGAAATTGTGATTCCTATTTTCTTGTAATTGGATTTTAGAAATTGGCACTAGTGGACACAACTCCGTTCAACTAACCAGCAAGTGTACTGGGTCGTCCAAGTAATAAACCTTACGTGAGTAAGGGTCGAATCCACAGAGATTGTTGGTATGAAGCAAGCTATGGTCACCTTGCAAATCTCAGTTAGGCAGATTAAAATAGTTTATGGGTTTTTGAAAAACAGAAATAATGAAAGGGATAAAGACACTTATGCAGGTTCATTGGTAGGAATTTTAGATAAGCATGTGGAGATGCTGTAGAGCCCAAGGACGCCTGCTCTTCTACTGCTTCTACTCAGTCCTTCTTACTCCTTTCCATGGCAAGCTTTGTATAGGGGTTCACCATCAACTGTGGCTACTTTCATTCCTCACGGGGAAATATCCTGTGCGGCTGTCACTCGCACAGCTAACCAGTCTGGAGGCATCACCCATGGCTAATGGCTACATCCCATCCTCGCAGTGAAAACTAATGCACGCACTCTGTCACAGTACGGCTAATCACCGGTTGGTTCCCGCTCCTACTGGAATAGAATCCCTCTTTTGCGTCTGTCACTAACGCCCAGCAGGTTAAAGTTTGAAGCACGTCACGGTCATTCATTACCGGAATCCTACTCGGAACACCACAGACAAGGTTGGACTTTCCGGATTCCCAGGATCCTACTCGGAATACCACAGACAAGGTGAGACTTTCCGAATCCTCATAAATGCCGCCATCTATCTAGCTTATACCACGAAGATTCT
>NC_029775.3:18121187-18124741 GCF_000817695.3 Arachis duranensis
TTGAAATTTTGACTTGACTTGTAAGAAACAACTAATTTTTAAAATTTTTGACCAAGTCAATCCCAAAATTTCGAAATTTTGGAGGGAAATAAGGAAAAGATATTTTTGAAATCAAATTTTGAATGAAAAACACAAAAATGACCCAAAACATGAAAATTTTGGATCAAGACACAAGATGCATGCAAGAATGCTATGAATGTCAAGATGAACACCAAGAACACTTTGAAGATCATGATGAACATCAAGAACATAATTTTGAAAAATTTTTGATGCAAAGAAAACATGCAAGACACCAAACTTAGAAATTTTTAATGCATGGAAAATATGAATGCAAAAATGCACATGAAAAACAACAAAAGACACCAAACAAGAAATCATCAAGATCAAACAAGAAGACTTGTCAAGAACAACTTGAGGATCATGAAGAACACTATGAATGCATGAGATTTTCGAAAAATGCAAGAAAAAATTTTAAAAGCATGCAATTGACACCAAACTTAAAGATTAACACAAGACTCAAACAAGAAACACAAAATATTTTTTATTTTTATGATTTTCTAATTTTTTTTTTGTATTTTTTATTTAAATTTTTTTTTTGAAAATAAAGTTTGGAAAAACGAAAAATAAAAGAAAAATTTTTGAAAAAGATTTTTGGAAAGAAAATTACCTAATCTGAGCAACAAGATGAACCGTCAGCAAGTGACCAGCAACGGCAACGGCGCCAAAAACTTGGTGGACGAAATTGTGATTCCTATTTTCTTGTAATTGGATTTTAGTTGGTGGACGAAATTGTGATTCCTATTTTCTTGTAATTGGATTTTAGAAATTGGCACTAGTGGACACAACTCCGTTCAACTTACCAGCAAGTGTACTGGGTCGTCCAAGTAATAAACCTTACGTGAGTAAGGGTCGAATCCACAGAGATTGTTGGTATGAAGCAAGCTATGGTCACCTTGCAAATCTCAGTTAGGCAGATTAAAATAGTTTATGGGTTTTTGAAAAACAGAAATAATGAAAGGGATAAAGACACTTATGCAGGTTCATTGGTAGGAATTTCTCATCACGCCCAGCCTTCAGGAGTTTGAAGCTCGTCACAGTCATTCAATCATAGAGTCCTACTCGGAATACCACAGACAAGGTTAGACTTTCCGGATCCTCATAAATGCCGCCATCTATCTAGCTTATACCACGAAGATTCTGTTGGGGAATCTAAGAGATATGCATTCAAGCTCTGTTGCATGTAGAACGGAAGTGGTTGTCAATCACATACATTCATAAGTGAGAATAATAATGAGGGTAATTTGACTCATCACATTCATCATGTTCTTGGGTACGAATGAATATATTGGAATAAGAATAAGATAGAATTGAATAAAAGATAATAGAATTTCATTAATACTTGAGGTACAGCAGAGCTCCACACCCTTAATCTATGGTGTGCAGAAACTCCACCGTTGAAAATACATAAGTGAAAGAGGTTCAGGCATGGCCGAATGGCCAGCCCTCTCCATGATCAAGTGACCGAATGAAAAAGACTAAAAAATGGTCAAAAGATATCTAATACAATAGATAAATGTTCTATATATACTTAGACTATCTCCTAGGGTTTACATGAGTAAGTAATTGATGCATAAATCTACTTCCGGGGCCCACTTGGTGTATGCTTGGGCTGAGCTTGATCATTCCACGAGCTAAGGCATTTCTTGGCGTCAAACTTCAGGTTATGACGTGTTTTGGGCGTTCAACTCCGGATAATGACGTTTTTCTGGCGTTTAACTCCAGACAGCAGCGTGTACTTGGCGTTTAACGCCAAGTTACGTCGTCATTCTTCGAATAAAGTATGGACTATTATATATTGCTGGAAAGCCCTGGATGTATACTTTCCAACGCCGTTAAGAGCGCGCCAATTGGAGTTCTTTAGCTCCAGAAAATCCATTTCGAGTGCAGGGAGGTCAGAATCCAACAGCATCAGCAGTCCTTTTGTCAGCCTTCTTCAGAGTTTTGCTCAAATCCCTCAATTTCAGTCAGAATTTACCTGAAATCACAGAAAAACACAAACTCATAGTAAAGTCCAGAAATGTGAATTTAACATAAAAACTAATGAAAACATCCCTAAAAGTAGCTTAAACTTACTAAAAACTATATGAAAACAATGCCAAAAAGCGTATAAATTATCCGCTCATCAGATACTATCTGTGGCTTAAATGTCCTAAAATAAATTAATAAAAAAACTGCTGTAGGATTTATCAGCGGATAAATCCGACAATAACTTGGCACATAAACACTTGAAATGGCGCCAAAGTTACTGTCGGATTAATCCGTCGATAATCATCAACTCAATCTCAATAAATCTATTGAAAAAACTGACAGAAAATTTGCCAATAATTAGCGTCGGACGAAAATAATCCACCGATACACAATTTCCAGCGCCGTTGATACTGTCAAATCCAGGACGACGATAAATCCGATGATAATTACTTATCATTTTTCTTGTAGCATAGGTACACTTTTTTTTTGTTTGTACATTTTACATTTTCTTCTTCTCTCATTTAATTTTTTTCTCTTTTTTTTTTCTTCCTCCATCGTCATCATTATTATCATCGTCATTGTCATCACCGTTATCTCCTCCTAACTCCTCCTCCTCATCTTCCTCCTTTTTCTTTTTCTTTTTTTATTTTTTCTCCTCCTATTTCTCTTATATATGTTCAACAAAACAAGTGAGCATAAAAATTTTGTAATATGATGCTCAGTACAAAAGTTTTTAAAAAATAACAAATTCAAAATATTAGCTCATTCAACTAACAAAATGCATTTAAGGTATCCGATATTATCAAAATTCGACACAAAATTATTAGATTAAAAATAAAAAATTAGTATAGAAAATAATCAAAGAATAGCAACAATACAAATAATTGTTTAGCTGTACAACAAAAATTTATGTTATGTATAAAAATTTTTAATATTATATGAATAAATTTGTGTTATGTGTAAAAAAATTTGTATCTAATCGATAAATTTTTATCATTTTTAACAAAAATTTATGTGCTACATTAATTAAAAACACCAAAAAAAAGACGTATGAGCGCATATTGTGTGAATATTTTTATTAAATTTTAGTCAACTTAATTAAATTTAAAGGCTACTCATATGAAGACTAGAAAAATATTTTTTATTAAGGACACGTTAACTCCACTAATTAATGCTCAATATATGGCATTGGTCAAAATGAAAATATATTTTATTTTTAATTTTAATTATTTTTTATATAGTCTAAAATACCTTTTTTTATTAATTAAATTCAAACATACAGAAGGAGACTAAATTCATCTGAGAGCTAACCTACCCATAAACTCGAACCCACCTAATCTCACTCGACCCGGATCATCGTGCCCAACTCATCTGATACGAACTCACGCTTCTCCCTCCCTGAAGCTTTTTTAAATTAAGGAAAGATGTTTTTCTATGAGTAGCGCCCTGAATGTACTTACTAAAATTAGTTAGTTGTTGTTCCTATAACACCGCTGTCAATTTAATTTGTATTGGGGCATGGTGGT
>NC_029775.3:18124777-18140667 GCF_000817695.3 Arachis duranensis
CTACATTTTTTTTTAAAATCTCTTTTCTAATCCAGTGATCTACATGCATTGCAACTTTTTATTTATCTACAAAAAAGAGCTATATATATAGGGTAGGTAAAGTGCTTCGTATCTAATACTAAACCATTAATACAAGGTTGTCAGGTAGTGGAAATCCAACGTGTCTTGAAGGAGAGACCTTTAAAGTTGAATTAATTATAGTGTTCTCTTTGCAGAGGTCCATCTATAGTCTCTTATTTTTTCATTTATTCTGCATCACTATTCTTTCATTCTCTCAGTTATTAAAGCTTTATTCTCTTTCATTCTTTCAATTAATTTTCTTCTTCTGTGCTTTCCTCATTCTCTCATTTATTTTTATTTTGATTCTTTACATCAACATTTATTTTCGTCACCTAACAAATACTAAAAAGGTAAAATTTAAAATATAAAATTTGAATCACAGCAAGAAATGTATATTTTTCTCATCTTCTTCAATTGCCCTCTCAATTCTCTGATTCTACTTTTTCTAATTTTTTTACCTTCATATTCTGACTTGAAAGTGGAGATTATAGGGTATATTTTTTAGCAATAAGGTGGTTCATGTCAGTACCTGATGGCTTTAACCTTCAGAAAAGTCGTTGCATTAGAAGACTGCAATGTTGGTGATGAACAAAGTGGAGGATGCAATGTTTGTCGTGCATGCTAAAACTATAAGAGTTTCTGGGCATTTTGTAACCGACTGACCCCAAGTTCTGTGAGATAAGTATTACTGTTGACAGATCTGCCATTCGTTTTGTTAGATTTGGGATTTGAAAAATTAATCATTTAGAATCTTTTTGTTTTGCAATTTGATTGACTTATTGATTCAATATTTTTGTTTTTGTTTTTTTTTTTATAGATTTAGAAATTTGTGGTTGAGATATTTTGTTTGCTATATGAATTTTAATGGTTTAACAAAATTTTCTCATTTTCTTCCTGACTTTTAATTTTATCTCTTTCATGATTATTCTACTATTCCTTCTTTCAGTTGCTGAAATAGCATTTTTTTCTAAATTTTGGAACATTATTTTTCCCTAATAAATATACTTTAGAGATGTGAATAAAAAGTTCAGGAATTAGCACAAAAAAAATTTATTGGAGCAAATTTTTTTTTAAAGATGGTGCAATTTGAAGATAGACTTTTCACATTACATGTTTGTGATTGGTAATTAGTTGTGCTTTTTTATTTTTTTCCCCTTTTTTGGTGCTTCTGTGTGCGCTTGACTATATCTATATTCATAAACTGGATAATTAGGGAATGTTGTGAATTTTGGAGATTTAGTGGACCGGTTGATAGAAAAATATTGTGTTAGATTATTATCTATAAGATATAATTCTGATTTTTCTGTATTTTATATGTTATAGTGATCTTAGGTAAAGAATTTAGGCTGCCATTGTGCATGCAGCTTTCTAAAAAAGTAACCATTTATGTTTCTAAAATGAAATAAGATTAAGAAGTTCTTAAAAGATTTGCTCATGTAATTAATAAATCTGATATGATAGAATCTTTGAGCAATTAAGTGGGTAAGAAGATTCTATATATCTGCCTTTTGTTTCTTATATGTTTTTGAAGAGTTGTGTGCTAATTCTGGTTTGTCTATACATTGTGTTTTAATTTTTTTTTCCATTTAAGGTATCTAATTTTGGTTTTAAAGCATTTTGATTATCATATTATTTAATTAGCTTCAATGCTTATTACAGAAACATTTACACCATAATTTTTCATGATTCTGGATTAAAAAAAATGCATAAGCTATCTCTCACATATCATTTCTTTACTTTCTCACTAATTGATTTATTTTACGCTTTAAATGATAATTGTTAATTTCTCACAACTAATGATGGGATCTATACACTCTTTTCTCATAATCATGCTAATTGACATGGAAATATAAAATATGCAGCAGATTTTGTAATCGACACTCCTCAATTAAAATGGAAGTTACAAATGGTTATCCTTTATGGTAAAGTGGATGTAGCAGGGTTTGCTTCTTAAGTCTTCTGTGATATGATGAATTTCAATTTGTGTTATTATTGTGTATACTATATTTTCAGTAGCTATAAAACTTAAATTTTGATGTTGGAATGCATATATGGTGTTTGTTGATTTGATAAACTGAAAATGAATTTAGCATATGTATCTTTAGCACCTTAATCCATGTTGTTTATCATCTTAGTTCCACCTTTTTCCATACCTCTCTTGGATTTTATGTTTGCTTTAGAATTTATAATTTATCTTCATGTTATTTTTGGTGTGTTTACTATTTAAATATATATTTTTTTTGTATAATTTAGTTGAACCATACATGTCATTTTACATTTTGTCAAGAGACATTTTGTTTATAACAATCTATAGAAATCAAATTTATCCACTATCTGCTTATTTGGATTACAGGTTTGGTTTGGTAGCAAGCTTATTCTAATTTTTTTTGGAAGGTTTAGTTTGGTAGCACTTACCTTTTTCAGACTTGGATGCAGGAAAGTTGTAATTTTCAATCCTTTTGAACGATTTGCTATACAAGTGATACAAATGGAATCCCAAAAAAGTACTTTGAGAGGCTTCTCAACTTCAATCCATTAGGAATTAGTCTGTGTATATAGATTAAATTTGTTGTATCATCCATTTTTTGTTGTAAATCTAATGAGAGACCAATGTTATTTCTAAAGTTTATACAATATATAAGTAAATTGTTGTCATATTAAGTAATTGTTACACGAAAATTAATATTTTAGTTTGAATCTACTTATTAATAAAATGAAATACCATGATTTTGTGTTTATTTTTAATATGGTCAGTGACATTTTGATCAGTTTCATTTTATTTAAATCTACCTATGATTTATATAAGCTCTAATCATTATTTTTTAAACCAAACAAATTATTTCATGCATGTACTATATATCTACCCAATAAATTCTACTCCTCCATCCATATGTGTGTGCGCACTGACTAATGAGGCATATGTGTTATAGATAATTATATTCAAAGAATTATATTTAATTTCAATCTAATTTCCAAATGCTTTAGTTTTTGTATTATTTAATCTCTTTTTGATTGACAACATTGAATATTTAAATATTTTAATTTATTTTAAAAAAATTAAAAGGTTTAATTCATCATTCTAATAATCTTTTTCGGTTTTCAGTAAATTTTTAAACGTTCTCTAATAATTCAATCTCATATTTAATTCTTCTCACATTGCAGTTTTTTTTACCAATTTTTTTTATCAGATTGAAATAAATAAAACAAATTGAATACATATTTTAGTACTCTAATAATTATGGTTGTAATATTTAACAAATTATTTATATTTTGTAATTTATCTTTTTAATATTTTAAAAAATAATACATATTTATCATCTAATTCTTTTAACCTTTATAAAAATAATTAATTTTATAAATCATGATGCATTATGTGTTTTACAATGCATATTATCAATATTTCAACGAAGCAATAATTTTTTATGGTAGCTAATTAATTTGTTTTATTATTAGAGCAATAATTTTTTCAATAACTTATTTTATGTTTCATTCCATTTTCTATCCTTCATTGCTTTGTTTATATAATTATATTTCTATCTTCACAGCAAAAAGAAGACTAACTTTTTCAAATTGCATTTAAATACGCATGGTAACTATCATTTATGATGCACTTCATAATCATTGCCTACCTACTCTGCTAATCTCTGTTAATAAGTATATCATAATCATTGCCTATAGACTCTGAAAGTGAAATATGTTGGTCGTGACAAATTTCTTATTGATCAAGCATTCGACCACAACATGCATGTAGTTTCCAACTATATAGTTCCTTTGAAGTCTTTATTGGACAAAAATAACTATAACTTTAATGATATCAATCTTCCTGCAAGTGAACATATTTCTCCATTATGTGATGTTGGCCCATATGTTCCTTCATATAATCAACCCTTCTTTTTTCCAAACCCGTCTCCTGACATCTTTATGAAATCGTTTCTATATCCTAATAATGGAAATGGATTATTCATGTCATCAACAGTGTGCAAAGAACTTCCTATCACTGTTCAGAGTGATATGTCAGTCATGAAGTCTTTAGGATTTTCCATAGGAGATATGAATTGTTTATTAGGCGATTTCCAGAAGCAGGATGTAGCCAAAACTCAAGATAATGTAAACATTTATCAATTTACTCCATCTGTAGAAGTAGTAGACGAGAATAATGCTATATCTTTAGAAGGCATGCCTGCTACATTGGATCAGTTGGAAGTAACAGTTGCAGACAATCATTCGAATCTTCACTCAGGTAACCTATTTCCTTCGACTCCCTCAAATCCAACTGCTTTGGTTTATTCTATTGTTAAGGTTGAAACACGCTACCAGGCTAATCACTATGCAATGGTATGTATTCTGACCAAAGTAACCAGCTTAAAATTTGGTCCAATACAATTTTTTTGTTCTTTTTGAATGCCTTAAGTCTTACCTTTTCTTTTATTTCTAATTTCTCAGCTGCTGCCAGCAAAATTTGCAATGAAGGCTTTTCCGTCTAAGCTTGATAAGGTCAAGGTTAAACAGCGTTGCGGTTTATTTTGCGTGATGAAACTTAGATGGCATTCTGAGAGGCATAATGGGGTATTTATCACTAAGGGTTGGTCCAGATATTGCAAGAGAAGTAAATTGAAGGGTGGCAGTATTCTTAGGTTTAGTGTGTCTTCTAAGGATGAGACTGTAATGAGTATTGCTATACTCCGTCGTTAGTTTAAATATCTTTCTATCTGGGCTATTATGAATTTGCAATATGTAGTCTTATGTAAATTTTGGCTTTTACCTCAGCTCATCAAGTTAAATGTTACGTTCCAGTATAATCTTAATATCATGTTTATATTATCATATATTGCTTTTTGTCACAAATGTTATACCTTTTTCTACCTCTCTATTGCAAAACCATATAGTTATTCTCTCAAAATCAAATTTTATATGAGAATATTATCATTTCACCATGAAATTAATCCACAAAGATAGGAGATAATAACTCCTATTTTATTTTGCAATGCTTTCTAGGTGCCTTTGTCTAATAATATTTGTTAATTATTAAATTATTTATGTTATTTTTGTGCATGCCTTTTGTCCCGGTTTTAGTTTGGTGCAGACATTCAATTTTGGTTGGAATTTAATTCATTAAATTTGGAACCTTTAGAATAGACTAAGATATGTTATTAGTGTCTAAAAAGCTTTCATGTTTAGAACACATTCAGTTTATTTTAAGAATAAGTGTTGGATGAATGACTTCCATTTGCAATAAAAGTATTTGCAGGGACATTTGATCTAACATGACCATCATAAGTTTGATAGCAATATCTAATTTTGAACTTTTCCAAGCAATATCTAATTTTGAACTTTTCCAAAGGACCAAACGTAATCTATTTGCATCAAGTCATAATTCTATTCACCTAATATTACTAATTGAATAAGTAATATCCAATTATAAATTTAATCTTACTATAATCTGCAAAATCTTTTTGTTTATATCATGTTAGATCTGTAATATTGGTTTTTATTTTTCAAAAAAAAACTATCATATTTAGAAGACATTCAGAATATCAGAATATATTTATTAAGAATAAGTGTTCAAGGATATTCAGGATGTCATAAATGCATTCAATATATATGACTAAATTAACAAGTAGTATTGATTTATAATTGTAATGTAACTAACATAATTAGATTTTGTCTTCAAAGACCCACTAATATTATGCATGAAACATATTAATTGATATAAATGCAATAAGTATGCCGAAGGTAACATGTAATACCCTCTTAAAACTGGATTAGAAGTAACTTTTTCAATGTCTAATGAATTTAAGACTCAAATTATATCATATATGTAGCAAGTATGAAAAAATCTCATTTAAGATGCCTAATCAGACAAGTTGTTCTTACTTCTGGTAATTTTTACCTGAAATTTATTGCATGGTTTCTCTTATTGCTCACCATTTCAGCTTAAAGATTTTAAATAATAATTGATATGGTTCTCATTTTGGTTTAAAAATTTAATGTGTTTGATGAGTTCCTAGGTGATGTGCTCCTCATAAGCTTCATGGCCAACATGCATTGGTCAAATTGAACTTTATGTTACCATTTCAGAAAGCTAGAATTAATGTTGTAATTAATATTCTGATACAAAGTTTGTGTTATTCATTATTAAGTGCATTAAAGTATTGTTCACCATCTACCATTTCTATCTTACCAGAAATACCTTCTTATTAATGTCTTCATATACCTCCTCACACGATATAAAGTCTTTATCACCTCTCAATCCTTATATATATTAGTCTTTCTATTACCTTGCGTAATATCCAAACTCATTATATAATTTTATAGTTAGTAGCTTTTGTTCTCATCATACACAAATGGCTACTTCATTCAACATGATTAAGGATCTTGATATTGCTGTTGCTAATCAAGTTTGGCGTATCAAAGTGCGTGTCATCAAAATATGGTCTATTAATTTAGGCGAAGAGAAGTTCAGGAGACCTAACTTAGAGATGGTTGTTATGGATGAATTAGTAAGTTTTATTTGTCAGATTTTATTACATTCAAATATGTATATAATAGACCAATTATGCTACATGCTGATTTGTTGCTATCTATTTTGTTTATTTCTCAGGGTGATCGGATACAATGTTCTGTAAGGAATCCTTTGAGGAGATTATTTGAGCAGGAGTTAGTTGAGGGCAATGTGTACTCTGTTGCTAACTTCTCTATTGAACTTAATGATCAAAAGTACAAGCCAACCAATCATACTCTGCGTGTGTTCTTTAAAAGGGAATCTCAAATTCGTGTGTTAGTCGATATTAATTTTCCAAACAATATTTTTCACTTTGTGCCCAATGAAATGATACTTAATCATGATAATCCTCAGTCTCACTTGATAGGTACATACAAAATGTGATAATTGTTTGTATTTTTTTACTAATGTTCATATAAAATCAATCAGTAGGAATATGAGTTTTTCATTTATTTTTGTTTAATGTAGATGTTATTGGGTTGTTGACTGGAAAGGGTGATATAATAGAATTCAGTAAGAATGGAAAGAAGTCCATATACATGGTTATTGAGCTTGATGACATGCAGTATGTATTTTATATTTTCTTTTTTTTTCTTTCTACATCTATTTCCTGCTTTCTGTTTTTGATTTGAAAATTTTCATATATATTTTTTTTTGTCATTACATGATTGGATTTATAGATCTAAGGGTAAGATAAGGTGTACATTGTGGGAGGAGTTTGCTACTCAACTGGTGAAGCACATGGAGCAGTACCCTAATACTGAGTTCATTATTATTGTGCAGTTTGCCAAATTTAACCTGTTCAAGGGTATACATGTTACATCATTGTCTTTTTTATTAAGTGTTATCTTTATTTATTAACGTGTTTTTATTACTTCTTTCCTATTCTGTTTCATTTAATTTCTAATCGTGTCATGCTGTGCTTCAGGAACCATGGGCATATCTAATACAAACTACAACTCTACCTTATACATTAACGCTGATCTTAAAGAAGTTAAAGAATTTAGACAAAGGTATCGATTTTACTTTTTACTTTTTTGTTACTTTCGTTGCAAATGGTAATGGATATGCTC
Source organism: Arachis duranensis (assembly GCF_000817695.3). Taxonomy (NCBI): domain Eukaryota; kingdom Viridiplantae; phylum Streptophyta; class Magnoliopsida; order Fabales; family Fabaceae; genus Arachis; species Arachis duranensis. The sequence goes on from NC_029775.3 coordinate 18,132,413, forward strand.
ATTTTCCCAATTTCACATACCTTTTTTTTTTCATTAGGTTTATCATGGGTAATGACAAGCCATCTAACCAGCTTTCTCAAATTGCATCTGATTCATTGATTTCCCTTGAGCAAGATCTTATTAACCATACTCCTTACAAGTCTATAAGCGAACTTAAGGAGAGCACTGAGGTTGTAATAAGTATTCTATCATTCATCTTTATGAACTCTAAATCTTTAATATTCTTTAATAATTTGTTGTGGTCCATTTTTTATTATCAGGGTGGAATATTTGTTACCATTGGAACTGTGATTTCTATTGATACTAGACTAGGTTGGTGGTACAAAGGGTACAAGATGTGTTTTCATTCACTTAAAGAAGATGAGAATTCATATTATTGCCATAAATGTGATATTTATCCTAATACTCATGTTCCTCGGTAATATTTTTGTTTTAATTCAATTCCATTGTTTTAGACTAATTTTATCAACAAGATACCATGCTAACATGTTACCATTTTTACACATATTAGTTTCTGCATTCAAATGAGAGTATCAGATGAGACAGACTCTGCTTCATTTATTGTTTATGACAAGGAAGCCTCCAAATTTCTTGAGATATCTGCTTCTGAGCTTCGTTTGAGACAGATATCAAAGGTATAATAAATTCTCATAGTATTGTTATTCTCTTTATATATTTAGTTTGTTATCACTATGTATTCCATTCTAAATTATAGGGTTGCGGCAAGGATGAATTTCCGGTTGAGATTAATTCATTTAGGGGTAAGAAGTTTCTATTCAAGATTTCTGTGAAGCTTGATGATATCAATGCTTTCCAGCCATGCAAGATTACTGTTTTGAAGTTGACTGAAAATCCAAATCTGCTCACTTCTTTTTCTTCCAAGTACAAGACATTTGATGTATGCAAAGTAATATAACTTATTTATGCAATCAGTAATTATTTTTTATTTTATAATCTTTATTTTAAATTACTACTTAAAATACAGAACATCCCAATCGAAAATACTGAGTTGCAGAGTTTGCAAACTGATTCTACTGATAATTCTAAGGTATTATCTAATAGTAATGGTCTCCTCTTTATAATAGCAATATCTAAACCAGTTTCATATTTTAGTACAATTATAATTTCAGGAGATTAGTTCACAGTCTTGCGAAATTATTTCTCTTGATGGCAATGATGACTTTGTAACTCCTAAGAGAGGTATGATAGCTGGTGTAACGGCAAAAAATTTGCTGGACATTTTCCCGGCATTTGCTGGACATTTTTCCGGATAATGCCACTACTTCATCATCCAAATGCCGGAAGCTCTCCAAGGAGTCTGATTGTAGCTTTGTCAAAGAGCATGTTGATTAATCACGAGGGTTCCAACTATATTATTGTTGTTGCTATGTATTTTGGGTTAATCTAATGATTTTATTGTGTGTTTTTATTTAAATTAAAGGCCATGGATAGCTCATGTTTCCAATTCGTCTAATTGGAACTAATAATAAACTGAGTTTGTGTGCCATGTGTGTCAGTAGTTGTTTCTGTTTTTTTGTTAAAGTTTATGTGTAGGTGTCATGCTTTGTCTTTATGTCGAATAAAATGGATTGTAATTAGGCTATGCCTTCATTATGTATCCTACTTTTAAAGTGAGTTGAATGATACCACATTTACTCAATGGTATGGTTTTATACCTTGAATAGTTATTTATATTAGTAGTAGTTTATCTATAAATTTTAATCTTACTTATACCAGAAATTTCACAGTAATTCCCTCTCATTTATATATGGATAGTAGTTTTATACTTTGATTTTTTCTTTATAACTCACCCTTATTAAATTAGATAATTTTGATCATTGTTCTCATTAAATAATCTTTCAGTTTTGAGCTTAAACAACTATGTAATACAAATAAATAGAATAAATTTGAACCATTAAATGAAGATTTTAGTGTTTAGCAGAATTTGCTTATTCAGTCATCCAATATAGCCACTTACTCTATTCCTGACACTGTTCTTTGGATCCTTCATTTGCTAAAAACTGAGGTTATGACTATTCATGCATTTGCATTGACAATTTTAACTGGAGATAATAATTTAGCAATCACTGCATTAAAAAAGAAAATGGATAACCTGTGAACTAAATTTTTATTTTTATTATTATTTTCAGTATCATAATTTCTATTTGTTGGATAAAAAAAACTTGGATAAAGAAAAATAACTTCTCAAAGATATCCTGATCATCAAAGTACTCATTTCAAGATATGTTAACAATGAATATTATGTGGCACATGAGTATAATCTTATTTTCATAGCTTTAAATTTTTCTATAATATATTAGTTGTTTATCTTTTCTGCTATGTACTCAAACTCTATCAATTTACCCTTAGCATTGAAAGTGTGATAGTTGCAGTTATTTTTTATTTTTTTTATTAGCATTTTGGTGTTAATTAGTGTTTATATTGTGAAAAAAATCTCTCAAAATAAAATAATTAAATATTTATTTTTGTTACAATGTGTTTTTTTTGTAACAATGTTTCTAAGTTTATTGTCCAGTTAGAAATATATATTTTGTTATTCTTAAATTTGCTTTGTTATTTTTTTATCTGTTCTGAATCTGCTATATATATAATTCAAACCTTCATCTACTTACTTTCTAGATTTGATCTGTTTTGTTTTCTTCTTTCTTATCTTTTCCAGTTTTATTGCAATTTAAATGTTTCTGTAGTGAGAACAAATCAAATTTTCTGATTGATTATTTTATGGTACTTTCTTTCAACTTTATGCTGCACTTTTTTTTTAGTTTTAAAATATGTTCTGTAACCATCTCTATATTTATTTTTTATTATTTATAATTATTATTTTTTTAAAATATATATCGTGATGAAGTTTCTATTTTGTTTATTGTTTAGCTTTGTTTATCATTGATAGTTCTAACAATTTTTTCCTTTTCTCCATTGATAAAGTTACTGCAGACTTTTGATTCGTCATCCTTATTGCCTGGAGATGCTAGACTGTTTTTAAGATTATTTGAATCCAATTAGCAGCAAACATGATTAAGTTAAGCATACATAAGCAGATTTATGTTCTTATGAATGAATTAGATAATAGATGGGCAGCTGAACACCTTTTTAACTAATGCACTTAAATTATAGTTTTCTGGCTTGATTTGGGTGAGTCATAGGAAAAAGGTTTTATTGAATTTTTATACTTTTCATGTTATATTAGAAGCCAAATATTATTACTGAATTTTGAATTATTGTTGTCTAAACTAAGAATTAGTGATGCATTTTGAGTACTTTTCCATGATATAATTTTAGATTGGCTTCGAGTTAAAACCATAACTATATGTAAGTATGAATGTTTAAAGCTTAAAATCAACTGCCTGCGAATTCAATATTACAATACATCAAAATAAGTTTTAAATCAAGTCACTGATTCAAATCTTAATATAATTATAGTTTACTCATTTATAAGAATAAATCAATTTATACATTTCCAAATTCCAAAACATTAAGATGCTAACATATAACATAATATATTCTTAGTCTCCACTTTAATTTCTACAACGCATCATGTTTTTAGTTTACTCATTTATATCAACCATAGTTTAGTTTTTTTTGTTTTACAGTTCTAACTCTTTGCAAGCTGAGTACTTTCGTCATTTGCTTAATCATCTCACCTACCACCTAGATGAATCAATTTTGTTTTATCATTTGGCTAAAGACTTAATTTTGTAGTTTTTTTTCACTATTATTCACAAGAACATTGCTCTTCAATCTAGAGAAATGTAATGTTTTGAGAAACTTGGAAAGACTAATTTGGCATTGTGCTCTACAAATATCCAGTTAGAATTTGCAATGAAGCTGTTTAAATTCATATTTAGATTTTGTTCTATAGGTTGATTTTGTTATATTAGTATATCAAATGTGAACACTCTTCCGCCTCCAATGAAAAAAGTTGATGATGTGGGCAATAGTTTATTCATTTACAATATTATCAATCAAGCATTACTATTTGGTTAATCTTGCTTTGATTTTATACTGTAGTCACACAAGCAATTGGTTCTTATATTGCACTTATCTAATTCACCTGATAGTATGGTTTTATACCTCTTTTTATCTATATCATGAATTTTTTTTATTAGAAGTTTGGTGGCTTTTAGTTTTAATATCTATTTATATCAATAGTAGTTTATCTATAATATGTGATATTACTTATACCAAAAATTTAGCTATCATTCCCTCTTATTTATACAAGAACAGAAGTTGTATCCTTTTTATTGTTTCTAATTATAGCTCACCCTTATTTTATTAAGGTGTACTTTATATAGTTATCAGACTAGATAGCCTTGATCATTTATCTCAGCATTTATCACTAACAACCTTCATTTATTATTGTTTTATTCAATACTGTGTAACGGCAAGTTACCTTTTCTTCAAATACCTGCATTAATTATAGGAGTTATTATGCTTCCATTTTTCATTAACTGTCTGAGGTTCTTTTTGCATGTATTCTGACTGCCTTTTATGTGAGTTGAACTTATTATCACACTACCTATTTGTATGTGTTAGCTTATTTATTATTTGCCTCATTCCTCATGTTAGGTGTGCTTGATATTAAACTTCTTTTCATTTATAAATAGGTCATTATAGTGGCCTTCATAGTTTTACCAGAAGTAATATAAGCAAACCAGGATGTCAGAAATAGAGTGCGAACAAAGTGAGTTTTTAGTTTAGTTTTAGTTTAATTGTTATAGCTTCCTTATCATGATATGTAAATTTGTTGTGTTCTTTTTAATCTATCATATCAAGTAGTTAAATTCTCTTGCACAGATTTAAGTAAGATCTCCTACATTCCCGAAGATTTTGATGAAGACCGAACTTTTTACATGCAGATTGATCCTGTTTCGGTTAGTTCATCTCAATATCAAATATTTTTATTAGGTTATAGTTTTCATTTTTATCTATTTAAAAAAATGATTCATTATTCTAAAGGTAGTTTCACTTTATTTATATGATAGATATTGCCTGAAATACCATCAATTTTCTATAGAAAGTACAAGGATCAATTGAACCAAAGGATGTTTTTCATTGACCTTAATCAAAACCAAGTAGAGGTAATGATTGGAAAAGGTCACTCATGTGCCTACATTTTGGCTGGTTTTGATACACTGGTTAAGTTCTATGAACTGAAAGAAGGAGGATGGATGAAGGTTATGTTTATTGGGGAGGATCTTTTCTTAATTACCAAGGTGAAAGATTCAGCAATGATTTCTAAGACCCTTCCTTCTCCTCCTGTTAAGTTTCTTCTTGATGTTAAGCTTTCAACTCTTAATGTCAATGGTTTTTCTCTCTCCACAAACCAGATTAATTCTGTTGCTAAATACGTTGATATTCATTCTCAATCAGATGTGCTACCAAAACTTCCTGATTCAGTGTTGAGAGAAAATTATAATTCGGTTGTCAATCCTGTGTCATTTGATTCACTTACTTCTAACTCTGCTCATCTTGGTTTCCATTCACAAAATAATGATGTTTTGTTCACTGACTCTAGCACCATTTTGCCACATACAATCCCAAACATTGGTACTGATCAGATTATCCTTAGTAGTAATGCCCCTATCCACCATAATTGTCTTCCTTATTCAGTATCCAATATTAATGTTAACTCTCCATTAACTGTCTCATTTGAATGCACTAATCCGATTGCAAGAAAAATTGGTGGACATGGTGATATTTCAAGCACTAATGAATATATTCCTGTTACTGCTAATAATTCTTACTATCCTATCCCCTTATCCACCCCTATGCAACTTGGTTCAAGAAGTGGCGTTCAGTTTACCCCAGAGTTTATTTCATGCCTAAAGCTTTTGTCTGATATCCAGGTTACTAACTGCTACATAGTAAGTTCTATTTATTAAACCTTTTTCTCACTAATTTATCTTTAATTATTTTCCTTTTTGTTGTTATACTTTCTTTATATATGTTCTATTTTTAATTAGTTCTATTTTTTCATTTGTCAACTCAAATACTTCCCAATGTATTTGCTATGAATGCCTTTCCAAGCAGGCCTAAAACTGTAGAGGTTAGATTTGGCAAATTCAGTCCACTGAGGATGGGGCTGCGATGGAATGATTCCAGAAAACTGCAACTATTTTTGACTAAGGGTTGGAAGCAATTTGCAAAGATGCATAGGTTCAAGGAAGGAACATTGCTAAAGTTTTCTGTTGCAATTGGAGATGAGAGTGTGATGTATGTTAAAGTGATTAAGCTTTAAGTAGCTTTAGTTGTAGATACTGTTAAGCGCCTGTTTAGTGCCTTAATGTGTTTGAAAGATCCTTTTTAGTTCATGTTTAATGGAATGTTTATTTTAGTGTGTTTTAATTATATTTTAATTTATGACTGTCAATGTTATGTAATTGTGCTTTGATGCACTATGCCTGGTATGTTATTATGCATCAATTAATGTAAAACCAAATTAAGCATTAAATTTATCTTTATTAATTATTTCAAAAATTCAGTTAGCATTGTTTTTATATTTTTCAGATTCATTTTAGTTATAAATCTGCAACTTATTATCTTAGTTCAACACTTTAGTTTCAATGATGCCATACTATATTTAACTTTTACATGTTAGTTTATTGGATTGATTTCAATTTTATTATTATTATTATTATTATTATTATTATTCATACCTAACTATAATATAATATAGCAAATATGCATTCAATGTAAGTATAAGTATCTATCTTTTCTATATGTTTTAAAAAAGTGACCTGTTTTTTGTACTCCATATATTCAAACTTTGTATGTTACGTGTCTTTGTGGTTCAGAAGTTTATACATAGATCTCAACTAAATCTTTATTTTAATCAACCCTGCCATATTCTTAATAATAGATCTTTTAGTTACATTCAAATTATTTACTTTTAAATAAAATTATTGACTTTTAAATAAGTTATGATGGCTAATTCACGATACTTATTTCATTTAGGTTCAACCAAATTAAACCTTCAATTTTCAAGTCTTATAGAATATTAAGTATGACAATAATCATGCTTATCTTAGAAGGAAAAAAAATTAATATAATATTTCTAATGAGACTGGTTTTCGTGGTTTTTATGCAGAAACTAACAAATGTTGGAAACTATGCTTCTTTTACACCTATAGTGAACTACTTTTAATAATCTATTATAAATACTAGAAATCTCATGGTTTCCTTACATTATTTTTCCTATCAACAAATGTACATTGTGTTTGTCAGACTTTGGATGTATTTATACAGTAGCTCATCATGTTACTGCTTCAATTTTATAAGGGGTTTTTTTTTGCTTCCTCAATCCAACTTTTTTAAGTTGCATGCTTCGTGTATCATTTATTGTTTTACTACTTTACTTCTATTGATAGTCATATTTATGGATTGTAATCATTACTTCATATAGAAGATCACATTCAAGTAAATGCATTAGGCATCCTACTTCATAGACAATTAATTCATTCATTTAAAACATCTAAAGTTACAAGTAATGTTAACATAAACTGCAGAACACTAATTATACTATTCTATCAATCTCTCTCTCTCCCCCTTTATATATACACCTTTGCAGTTGATATATTGTTCACTCATCACTTTTGCTTAAACTATGATATAAGTTTTCATCCTCAGTTACATCTGTTTTCTTATTTTATTTTTGTCAAATTTTTCATTAGCATAGTTTATATGTTCTTAGTTATTTAACATCTACTATTATATATGCTTCATTGAATCATTTTCTTCTTCATCTCTTGCATGTGTTGCTCCTCATATTTTCTGTGTTTGCAAGTTACCATTAGCACAGTATGAGGCACAAAGATTTTCGAATTTTTTACCTGGATGTGGATCCTATATCGGTATTAATCTTTACTTTTTCTTAGTAGTTAGTGGTTATTACTTTATCATGTGTTTCTGAATTTGTCATCCTTATTATATTTCCATGATTTTCTTTGTAGAGTCTGCACCCGTTACCTTCACTATTTTATAGAAAGTTCAAGGATTTATTGGGCAATACAATTGTTACATTTGATGCAAATCACAATCTCATTGAGTTGAGGATTGAAAAACTTAATCACACAGCTTACATTATTAGGGGTTTGCATAAGCTGATGAATTTTTATGGTCTCTATCGAGGTGGTTATATAAAACTCAGTTATGCCTATAAAGAATACTTTCGTATAATCAAGATCAGGGATCATAATATGGTTAAGAAGAGTTCTATTTACACTGGTATAAAGCTC
>NC_029775.3:18141420-18159758 GCF_000817695.3 Arachis duranensis
GATGAAGAGATATCTCTATAGTCTACAAAGACTGCTGGGAGTACCATCAACTCTCTTTGGCGTACTTATTGGTAATTTACACATATATATCATCAGATCATATGTTATATAAATTGTTGTATTATATTCTGTATTAATTATTGTCAGATGTGAATCAGTTACATTTATTACATTCAGGCAATAATACTTATTTACTCTAAATCATTTAATGTTTTGGTTTGGAAAGACTATACCATGCCTTCATGTTTCTTTTATTTGAGTTCATTTCCAACTACAACCAATTGATACACATTTTTTTGTAAAAGCTGCAAATTTCTTCCTCAGTTTCTTTCTGTGAATTTATCTTCCATGTTTTCTTTCACATTATTATAAATAGTCATCCCCTGTAGAGTTACTTAGTATATTGTATTATGCACTGCTTGGGAAAATATCATCATAATCTGCATATTTTATTTGTTATCATTAGTTTCATTAGTCATGGTACTAGAAGACTATCGATTGACTCCCAAGCTTGCAAGAGCCAGGCGAATGAGCATTTTAAGAAGCAAGAGGTTGAACCATACTTTGAATGTCAATGATATTCTTAGATATAGTTGTAAGTTTGAAGTTATTTTTTCATCAACTATACATATTCATGCCCATATTCACATTATTTAAGTAGTTTCTGATTTTCTTGATACATCTCTAAAAGATCATTCACCTCAAGTCGTGCTTCCTCTCAAGAGAACTTCTTCAGCTGTTTCAAATGACAGTATTAGTCGCTTCATATCAACTGAGAAAGGTCATTCAAGTTGTACAGGTAATAATAAAATTTGGTTACATTTTATAATACATGTGTCTCTTTAGAAGAAAAGCATGTTGCTTAAAATGATCATGTTAATCAATTGTAAAATATCTTTTAATTATATTAATTTACTTTTACAAATGTATTGTTAATTCCTTTTACTATGTGTATATAGGTCACCAAATGTTTAAAGTGAATTTTCATGATCCTGTGAATTTGAGTTCTAATATCTCCAGCAGCCGAGATAAGAAAAAAGTTACATTAAAGGGAACATGTTCCTCAACAAAAGCTATCGTTAATCTCTTTGAGGTTTTTTTTTATCATTCTTTTGGTTAATAAGGATTTTGTTTAATTTTGTTACAGTAGGAACTCCTTTGTTAGATGTTACAAATGGTTTGTACTTCTCATAATATAAAAGTGTAATTAATAATTTTTTGATTAACCATTCTGTTTCTCTTTGAGGTTTTTTTTTTATCATTCTTTTGGTTAATAAGGATTTTGTTTAATTTTGTTACAGTAGGTTGGAATAATAGCAGCAGATATAAATCATGTACCCTTAGTAACACTAATGCAAATTTACAAAAGGATAAAAGTCATAAACCTACCTACGTTGATGGTGCTGATTATCTATTTTGCAACAATAAAATAATAACCTCTTCAAGCATGAATAATAATTTGGAGAGGTGTGAATTTATAATTTTTTTTATATGTTAATTTTTTTTATGTTGTTATCACTCTAACCAATAATTAGCTTAATAAAAATTCATTGTAGTTATTTGTTTGAGTTTTTTTATGTCTTTTTTCAGTTGTATTATACATAATCACAAGAGATTCACCAAGCAAACAGATACAATTATCAGAGAAGTATGTAGAAGTAACAACAAGCTATTTACATCTTCTGTTCATGACCTTGGACAGTCTTCTAAAAATGCAAATAATGTAATTCATGATTCCAATGTATCAGATTTATATCATCATGAAGGTATTCCAACTTTTACTTGACTAATTTAGTAATTGTTCAAATTTCACTTTAGGAAGGTTTGGATTGATTTTTGAAAAAAGTACTTTTTTTACTTTTTAAAAAAAATGTTAAATAGATAGAAGTTATTGCACATTTGAATAATTTTTAAAAAGAATTATAAGTATTAGAAATGTCTTTTGCTAAATTTTTCTAAAGCAATATATTGTTAATTTTAGGAGAAGTAAATAATTTGTTTTTTTAGATAATAGTAATTTTTTAAAAAGATTTATCTAAATAGATTTAAAATTATATGAAAGTAATTCATTTTTAACAAAAAAATATTTTTTATAATTCCAAAAAACCCATCCAAACCCAACAATTTATTTAGCAATAGCATTACAAATGACTATTCTATTTCAATTTTTTTACAGTTGTTGATGTATTCGATGACATTAATTTAGAAAGTGATTACTCTATTGATTTTCATGACGACAATATCATTGGTAAAATTTAAATTCATCAATATTTATAACATTATTAAGTTATATTTTAATGGAGTAAATTTATGACTAGAGCATAACAAGATATATTATTTTTTTAATATTTTATTTAGATGAAAGTGCGACTGCATACGAGATTGACAGCTTAGTTATTGATGAAGAAGGTATGTTTTCATTAGATTGAAAATTCGTTACACAAATATAGATATATTAAATGATTCAAAATATAATTTACATTATATTAGCTAATGAAATTAAAATTTTATTTTAAAGCTTTTTGGGATGCGGGTGATCCTTCTCATACATGTATATATTGCAAAGCTTTGATGTGGGATCATGAGAGACTTTCAAAGAGTATCAATAGTGTCACTCCTCATTTTGGTTTGTGCTGTATGGATGGCAAAGTTGAGTTGCCCTTAATGAAACAGGCCCCAGATAATCTAAAAGCATTGTATTTTTTGGACGATGAAATGGGCCGATACTTTCGAAAAAACATAAGGGCATTTAATGCAATGTTTTCATTCACATCAATGGCTGGCAAGATTAACCATAAAATTAACAATGGTTCCGGTCCGCCGTCATTTATTTTGAGTGGCCAGAACTATCACTCAATCGGAAGTCTTATTCCACAAGCAAATGAAAAACCAAGATTTGCACAGCTCTACATTTATGATACGGACAACGAGATTCATAACAGAATTAGTGCTGTTCTGTAAGTTTTTTTTTTTTGTATACACAAAGCATACTCTTTATAGTATCAACTTTATTCACTTACTCATTTAAGGTCCATCAATATGTTGTGTTTGTCATATTTTCTTTTCTCTTTTTTTTTTTCAGCCCAGTAAGTTCGGTGGGTAATCTTGAACATGATATAGTTTGTATGCTGAAAAATATGCTAGATGAGCACAGCATTACAAATGACTATTCTATTTCAATTTTTTTACAGTTGTTGATGTATTCGATGACATTAATTTAGAAAGTGATTACTCTATTGATTTTCAAGACGACAATGTCATTGGTAAAATTTAAATTCATCAATATTTATAACATTATTAAGTTATATTTTAATGGAGTAATATTTATGACTAGAGCATAACAAGATATATTATTTTTTTAATATTTTATTTAGATGAAAGTGCGACTGCATACGAGATTGACAGCTTAGTTATTGATGAAGAAGGTATGTTTTCATTAGATTGAAAATTCGTTACACAAATATAGATATATTAAATGATTCAAAATATAATTTACATTATATTAGCTAATGAAATTAAAATTTTATTTTAAAGCTTTTTGGGATGCGGGTGATCCTTCTCATACATGTATATATTGCAAAGCTTTGATGTGGGATCATGAGAGACTTTCAAAGAGTATCAATAGTGTCACTCCTCATTTTGGTTTGTGCTGTATGGATGGCAAAGTTGAGTTGCCCCTAATGAAACAGGCCCCAGATAATCTAAAAGCATTGTATTTTTTGGACGATGAAATGGGCCGATACTTTCGAAAAAACATAAGGGCATTTAATGCAATGTTTTCATTCACATCAATGGCTGGCAAGATTAACCATAAAATTAACAATGGTTCCGGTCCGCCGTCATTTATTTTGAGTGGCCAGAACTATCACTCAATCGGAAGTCTTATTCCACAAGCAAATGAAAAACCAAGATTTGCACAGCTCTACATTTATGATACGGACAACGAGATTCATAACAGAATTAGTGCTGTTCTGTAAGTTTTTTTTTTTTGTATACACAAAGCATACTCTTTATAGTATCAACTTTATTCACTTACTCATTTAAGGTCCATCAATATGTTGTGTTTGTCATATTTTCTTTTCTCTTTTTTTTTTTCAGCCCAGTAAGTTTGGTGGGTAATCTTGAACATGATATAGTTTGTATGCTGAAAAATATGCTAGATGAGCATAATCCTTTGGCACAGTCGTTCCGTTATGCTCGGGATAGATTCACCGAGTCACATTCTCTTGATATGAAGTTAAAACTGATTAGGCGTAGGGAAAAAGATGGTCGGCGATACAACTTGCCTACTGCATCAGAAGTTGCAGCATTGGTAGTTGGTGACATTGATGATTCTTTATTGGACAGAGATATCATATTGGAAACCAAATCAAAACAACTAAAGAAGATTGATGTTATCCATCCATTGTATTTGGCTTTGCAGTATCCTCTTATTTTTCCATATGGTGAGGATGGATATAGAACAGGCATCTTAGCAGCTTCTCGATACAATGTTGACGGTTCAAAGAAGAGGAATACAATAAGCATGAGGGAATTCTTTGCATTTCGACTGCAAATGAGGTCATCTGAGTCACCAATTCTGCTTAACTCCCGTAGGTTGTTCCAACAGTTCTTGGTTGATGCATATACTATGGTAGAGTCTGAGTGTCTTAGTTTTCTTCGTTTCAACCAACCAAAGTTGAGGGTTGAAAAGTACAAGTTATTGCATGAGTCTTTAGTTAGAGGTGAAGCAGATGCTGTTTCAAGTGGTCAAAGAATAATTCTCCCAAACACTTTTACGGGTGGACCTAGATACATGTTTAATAATTGCAAGGATGCATTTGCTCTTTGCAAGCATTTTGGTTATCCAAGTTTTTTTGTCACCATCACATGCAATCCTGAATGGGATGAGATAAAGCGCTTATTAATTGGTACTGGCCTTAAAGCAGAAGATCGTCCTGATATTACATCAAGAGTTTTTAAGATTAAGCTAAACAACTTAATCAGAGATTTTAAGTATGGTGATATTTTTGGAAAGATTTCTGGATGTAAGTCTTCTTTTTTAAAAAAAATGTGAAGTTTTACTGCAAATTTTTTAATTTACATTTCATTATAGTAACTTTTGCTGTTTTGGTTTTATTTTCAGATGTATGCACTATTGAATTTCAGAAGAGGGGTCTTCCTCATGCTCATATTTTGTTGTTCATGCATCCTCTTTCAAAACCTAGGTCTCCTGATGATATAGATAAGTTAATATCGGCACAAATACCCGATAAACGTCGAAGGCCTAAGTTATATGCTGCTGTTGAGAAATTCATGGTTCATGGTCCATGTGGCAAGTATAACAAGAATAGTCCTTGCATGGTAAATGGTTTGTGCTCCAAATATTTTCCCAAACAATTTAGACAACGTACTGTTGTTGATGAAGCTGGGTTCCCAAAGTATTGTAGGCCAAAAAATGGTCGCACCATAATAAAAAAGGGTGCAACTCTTGATAACTCTTTTATTGTCCCGTACAACCCAACTTTGTTATTAAGGTATGGTTGTCACATTAATGTTGAGCATACTTGCCAAACTTCTGCCATCAAATATTTATTCAAGTATGTTCACAAAGGAAATGATCGTGTTACTGCTTCATTCTACCAGACATCAGTTAATGGTAATGCTCCTCCTATTGTGGATGAGATTAACAACTATTATGATTGTAGATACATTTCTGCATGTGAAGCTGCTTGGAGATTATATGGTTATGATATTCAAGTTAAGGAGCCTGCTGTTATCAGACTTCCATTTCACCTACCAGATGAGAATCCTGTTATTTTCAAGGAATACGAGGGTATTCAGGATGTCCTTAGTCGTGTTGATGCGAAGTTCACTAAATTACAAGCATGGTTTGTTGTGAATAAATATTTTCCATTGGCTAGGTCATTGACCTATTGTGAGTTTCCACAGAAATTTGTATGGAAGGACGATATTTCAATGTGGATTCCAAGGAAACAAGGTTATTCTATTAGTAGGTTGACACATGTTCCTAGAGGTAATGGCGAGGATTATTATCTTAGACTTCTTCTCAACATTCAGAAAGGTTGCACCAGTTTTGAGGAAATACGCACTGTTGATGTTGTTACACACAACACTTTCAAAGAAGCATGCTATGCAAACTATGTTCGTGACCTTTTTGTTGATGCTATTCTTGAAGAAAGTACTTGGGCTTCAGCCAACTATGTTCGTGACCTTTTTGTCATGCTTCTGATATCAAACAACATAGCATGTCCAGATTTTGTTTTAGAAAGATGCTATAAAGAATTATCTGAGGATATTTTATTTGAGCAAAGAAGAATTCATCATGTTCAAGGTATTTAGTTAAAAATTGTACAATTTATGGTTTTAATTTATTTATTGATATGTTATTATCTTGAAGTTGCTACATGTATTAATATAAAAATTATATTTTTGTATAGATCTTCATTTGTCTGACGAGCATATCATGAACTTGACCCTTGCAAAAATTGAAGACAAGATGCAAGCTAATGGAAGGTCTCTTAAAGAGTTTCCAGCGATGCCCTACCCATCATTAGATCTTTTTCATGGTTTAGAAGATCGCTTATTGTTGGACGAGGTTAATTTTGATCGTTCTTTGCTTAAGCAGCAATATATGCAATCTCTAAAGACCATGACAGATGAGCAACGATCTGCATTTGACACCATTGTTGATTCCGTAAACAATGATCGCGGCGGATTTTTCTTTCTATATGGTTATGGTGGTACTGGCAAGACGTTCATCTGGAATACTCTTTCTGCTTATCTTAGATGTGGTGGGAACATTGTTCTTAATGTTGCTTCAAGTGGCATTGCTTCTTTACTACTTCCTAATGGTCGTACTGCTCACTCAAGATTTAAAATACCGTTAAGCATCAATGAGGACTCTATATGCAACATAAAGCCGGGAACACCTCTTTGTAAACTTATTTGTAAAGCAAAGCTTATTATATGGGATGAGGCACCAATGTTAAGTAAGTATTGTTACGAAGCTCTTGACAAGTCTCTAAAAGACATTCTTCGCTTTCAGCCATCGTTTAATCCAAACCTTCCATTTGGTGGCAAAGTTGTTGTACTTGGCGGAGACTTCAGGCAGATTCTTCCAGTAATACCTATGGGTTCACGGCAAGATATTGTGCAAGCATGCATTAGTTCATCTTATCTATGGGATTTTTGCACAGTCTTAAAGCTTTCAAAGAATATGAGGCTTACTGTTGGTGGTATGGTTGAAGTTGATGATGATATCAAAGTTTTTGCAGATTGGTTAATTCAAATTGGGAATGGATTGGCAGGTGATTCAACAGATGGTGAGTCAGAAGTAGTCATCCCTAAAGACATACTTATTGATGATACTGATGATGGGTTTCAGAATTTGGTTACATTTGTCTACACAGGGTTATTGATGAACTTGGATAACATTAATTATTTCAAGGAGCGCACGATTCTGGCACCCACTCTTGAAGTTGTCCATGAGGTCAATAACACAATTATGGAATTTATTAATAGTGATGAAAAAGTTTATCTTAGTTCAGACTCATTATGTGCTGAAGAGGGCAACATGGAATACGAGTTGGATGCTATTACAACTGATGTTCTAAATTCGATAAATTGCTCAGGTTTGCCCAACCATCAGTTGAAACTCAAAATTGGTGTACCTGTGATGCTTCTAAGGAATATAGACCAAAGCAATGGACTTTGCAATGGTACTCGATTACAGGTTCGTAGACTTGGAAATCATGTAATTGAATGCAACATCTTGACGGGAGACAAGTGTGGTGAAGTAGTTCTCATTCCACGCATGAATATGGCTCCGAATAATGAAACTCTACCTTTCAGGTTTCAACGTAGACAATTTCCTTTGGTAGTCTCTTTTGCAATGACCATAAATAAATCTCAAGGTCAAACTTTGAGTAAAGTTGGTTTATACTTACCTAGACTTGTTTTTACACACGGACAATTATATGTTGCGTTGTCTAGGGTGAAGTCTAGAGAGGGTTTGAGAGTTTTGATAAAGAATAATGGATCACTAAGTGATGATTCTACCTTAAATGTTGTGTATAGGGAAGTTTTTCAGAATCTCTAACGATGTGCTTTAAAGTTTTTATGCTTTTGTACAATTCGGATGTTATTGCATATTTTTTTGCGACTTTTCTTTCTTTTTTTATGCATATTTTTTTGCGACTTTTCTTTTTTTTTAGGTTGTAGGAATTTTTTTATAGTCAGTAACTACATAGATATTTTATTTTTGAGTGTTCGCTTGCATTATGTTATTTTTTTTAATAATTTTTATTAGAGTTAATTTAATGTTTATTGTCAATTTCAAGTAGAGATTATGGTTTGTTTAATTTGTCGTCTATGTGTTGAGTGTGCAATTATATATAGCACATATTAAAAAAAAATTCAGCAAAATCCTATGCGTTTTTGTAATTAAAATTTGTTCTATAATGTAATAAATTAAAGCAGTAATTTAGTTCATCATTTGAAAAATAGTATTAAATCCGTACGTGCATGTATACGTTTACGTGATATTATAATGATGAAGGTGTGCTAGATACCACATTTTCTTAAGTTAAAGATAACGGATACTTTCTTCACAATTCCAATCCTCAGCCTCCAAAACAAAGTATATATATTTTGCCATGTTCAGCTTTCTTGATAAGCCATGTCAGCATGACCCATTACATATTGAGATTTCGCCCATACTATGTGTAAGTGTAATATATATAATAAAACAAAATAAAGTTATTCGGAGAACACATCCAAAAATGATGGTTGCTTATTTAATCCGATGTAACATTAAGAATAATCGCACGTTGGCATGCTTTCACAACAAGCCAATATATGATTGTCCCGTATGAAACCCAAAATATATATAATCGAAAATATTAAGATTTTTTTTTTAACAAAAGATTGGTACATTTTTTAATTTTTCTTTTTCTTCCTTTAATATTTGTTTGGCTGATTATTAGCCGAAAAAATCAATTATCTAACAAAATCCATATTTTCTAATTTACATCACTTTTATAAGTATTATCAACATGTTGGCCAAAAAACTATTGACCTCCTAAAAACTCATTTAAGATATGATAACTTTACTAATAATAAATCAGCCAGCGAATTTTTTGAGGAAAACGAATAGGATTAAAGCTAAATGGGGAATGGTTTGTTTGCTTACCTATTTTTAGGTTTTTGTCTAACTTTGATTAAAGAAATGGAGTCGGTGAATTTATACGTTGATTTTGAGAATAAAGTATTAAACGTGTGGGATTAAGGATCAATTCTCTAATGAGGCCATTTTAATTAAGGAGGGAATTTTCCGATTATACTATAAAATTAAAGCTATTTATACCATGAAAAAAATGTAACTGTATCCAGGCGGAGCTTAATTAAGACAAGGGGCTATGCCCCCTAGAAAATAAAAAATAATTTAGTTGGCTCAAATATTTTAATATGACTTAAAATACTAAAATTTAATTTTTATTTTTTGTTTTTATTGCACAATAGTTTTTAGTTTTAAACATTCAAACTTTATTGGATTTGGACTGAATTGAGTGTATTTGTATTTTACAGTTCTCTATTCAATAAACAACACTCCTTTTACCTATGAGTTTAAATATAAAAAATTAGGTATTTTTTATTTATGTAATTTAATATTATTTAATATTTTATTGTTTTTTAATTTAATTTTTTATATGATAAAAAATATTAGAATATTCAATAAGTATTGATATTATTGTATTTATATAAATTAATAAAAAAATTCAATAAATATTATAAATTTTAATATTTGTCCTTCTAATTTTTTTTACATATTTTATACGATATATATTCAAATTTTTATACAAAATAATTATGGAAAATCAAAGAATTGATGCATTTTTAGAAGGAAGGCTAATATTCAAGAAGGAAAACATATAACTTTTACAATATCAACATCTGTAGATAGTTCTTCTACTTTAATAAATCACGAAAAATGTGAAATACAACCTTCAAAATTTAAAGAGTTGCATCTGATGAGTTTGACTTTAATTCTTTGGAATGAGACCCTAGAAAACGGCTTCAAATTTAGCAATATCACCCAAATTAGAGAGATGATGTTAGACGAACTTATTTTAAATGGGTCTAGACGAACTTATTTTAAATGGGTCCATATCAAAAACATCTTAACAATTATTTTTTATCTGACCTCCTAAAATTTTTTTTCAAGCTCCGTTACTATCTGTATCTNTAAACTAAACCTATAATTTTAATTCAATGAAAATCATACCGTAATACAAATTAATATTAAAATTTCTATTCTCATTACTCAATTGCACGTATTATTTTCTCTGAATCGAAGGATTCAGCCGAATTGAACTATTTTTCTTGGCATGCATGTATCATGTGAAGATCTGGGAACAGAAGCTTTTTGAAGATCAAGAATGTGAATTATTAGAGAAAACCAAAGCTATTGAAGAAGAGTAACATTGGAAACAAAATGCAAAATGTGAAGTGTTTTTCATATTTCTGTAGAGTGAATAAAATCTGATATATATATATATATATATATATATGTCACTAGATATTTATCACACACTCATTAACTAACTCCACCACAAATATTCATAACTAAATAACTAATCATTATCCTCTTTCACATCAAAGCCCAGAAAAACCTAACCGCTGGTTATCGGTGAATTCTGTTTGTTTGTAAATTTAAGATGCTAAGATGTGAACAAAAAAATATAAAATTATATTTAATAAATTAGATATAGATACCGAGACGACGACGACGATTACCGAGATCTGTAGGGATTTAGGTTTTATTTTTTTATTTGTCTATTTCATTGTACTCTATTTCTGTGACATTTTATTGTATTCATACTATTTATTTTTAATAAAATAATTTGTTGACTTCTGCTAATTTTAAATTCTCGCTGACAATTTTGTTAGCAAGAATTTTAATTTGACTACTTATTGTAACTTAATTAACTGTACTAAAAAAAATATTGCCGTTGGATTTATCGTCGGATTAATCCGATAATAACTTAGCACCTAAACACGTGAAATAGCACCAAAGTTATCGTCCGAGTAATTCGACGGTAATCATCAACTTAGTCTCAACAAATCCATTGAAAAAACCGATAGAAAATCTACCGTTAATTAGCGGTGAACGGAAAAAAATTCATCGGTAAGCAGTTTTTCGGTGACATTTATACCGTCAACTCCAAAACGACGCTAACTTTATTACTAGTGGATTTATTGGATAAATCTAACGGTAAATCCAATGGTACTCAATGCTTTTCTTGTAGGGGCAGATTCTGAGTCCATACAAGTTCAGATTGCACAACTGCCAAAGTGCAAAACTTTGCCTCTGTATTGGACCTGCTAATAGCTTGTTGTTTATTGTATTTCCAGGCAATTAGATTCCTTCTAAGGTACATATAGTAGCCTGTCATCGATCTTCTATCATCAACATACATCAGCACCCTAATTTGCAACTGCAAAAGAGAGTCGACGAAAATCAGTGCTTTTTGTAAATAACACTCCTTGGTTCAAGTACCTTTTATATGGCATAGGATTATTTTCATATCTTTCCAATGATTTAATTGTGCATGTACTGATATACTTTGCTTACAGCAAATGTAATGTCTAGTCTTGTTAAGGTTAAATATTGCAATACTCCAACAATAGACCTGTACTACTTAGACCTGTACTACTTAGGATCATCAAAGGGTCACAGTCATCATTACTTAATTTGATTGATGAAATCATAGAAGTAGGGATTGTGTTAGCAGTTAGCATGTTAGTTTTAGTTGATAAGTCAATAGCATACTTCTGTGGTATCAATAGAATCTGATTATCATTTGTATGCATTGCTTCCGGTCCTAGAAAATAATTAAATTTGTCTAAATCTTTTAAAGAAAAAATTAAATTCAGTTGCATGATAATATTTTGTAATTTTTGAGGATTATCTCCAATTATCAAAAGGTCATCTACATATGCAAGAAGATATGTAACAAAAGAATTAGTGTGTCGAATGAAGAGTAAAGGATCATATTTTGTACTAAAAAAGCCAAAATCTCTTAATGTTTTAGAGAGGGTTACAAACCAAGCGCTTGGTACTTGTTTTAAACTATAGATAGCCTTCTTCAGACAACACACTAAGTGAGGATTAGATGCTATAAATCCCTGCAGTTACTCCATATATATTGTTTTAGACAGTCACCATTTAAAAACGCATTATCAAAATCAATCCGTCTTAGAATCCAACCTCTTGTTAAAGCAATTGAAATCACAATTCTAATCATTTGTGGTTTAACCACAAGACTAAAAGTTTGATCAAAATCAAGCCCTTTTCGTTGATAAAATTCCTTGGCCACTAGTCTAGCTTTATATCGTAGAATTTGGCCTTAGGGATTCTTTTTCAAAACAAAACCCATTTAAAACCAGCAACAACAGAATTAGAAGTAGGGATAGTAAGTTCCCATGTTTTGCATTTCTTCAAAGCATTAAATTCATACTCCATAGCCTTCCTCTAATGAGTTAAGGTTGAAGCCTATTTGACTATTCTTGGTACATGAAAGAAAAAATTAGGATCAATAATTTTATCATAAAGAGCAACATTATAAGTCGTATGGGGATGAGCTTTTGTTTTAGACTTGATTTGCATAGTATGAGTATTCTGAGAGGAAGGAGGAAGAAGTCCTAAAGGTAATTGAATTTCTATACCAATAATTGGTACTTGACTAGAAGCTAAGGGAGAACACCAGTAAAGGCTGCAGGTACAATTAGAAAATTGCTTAATACAGACAGATTTACAGACATATTTGATCTATATTACAGACAGATTTTTTGTTACTGACGAAATTACCGACGAATTTTTACCAGTTTTCGACGGATTTTTCCTCTGTAAATTCTCCATCCATTTCCCTTAAGCGTCGAACTTTCCGACGGATTTTCAGTTGGTAATTACAGACAGATTTTTCGACGAATTTTTCGTCTGTAATTATAGACAGATTTTTTGATGAATTTTCTGTCTGTAATTACAGACAGATTTTCCGACAGATTTTTCGTCGGTAATTAGAGCCTTGGAAAACCACTCCAAACTCTGAATACAAACAGAAAATCTGTCTGTAAATCTGTCTGTAAGATAAAATAAAATTTTTTTAGATTTTTTAACTATAAAATAAACCTGTTTCCATACAAAATAAATATAAATTTAATAAATACAAATTTTTATCTAATTTGTATTTGAATAGTTATAATATTTCAAAAAATAAACAAATTCATCGTATTATCAAACTAAAAGAAAAGTACTATAAACAAGCAAGTCAATATAATTCAAAATATAAACAACATGTATTGATACATCAATTATAATCCTCTGTGTATTGTTCAACCGTACTAAATTTATCAGCTATAATTCATAACATTGTATTATATGAAAAAATTACATTATGCAAATCTATACAAGCCAATCAACCAGTAGCCCGCACATGCTTTGAGTAATGTCGTGTTGCTTTATATCTCTTAATGCAATTGGAAAAGGGCTACACTTCTTGCTTAAAAATATTTCAAAGTACTGCATGTCAGTAAAAGTATACAACAGTGAAAAATACATGAAAAAATGTCAATAATGAAAGTTATTTACTTTGTTATGGCACAAAAAAACTCATTACTCAACATCCTAATGAAAATTATGTCAATTGAATGCATAAGGACTAACCATGATCAGTACAATATGAAAATATTTCAATATATAATTTATTAATTCTCAGAAATAAAAGACCAAACAAACAAGTTTTATGAAAAGAAAAGGCCAATGAGAACAATTGTTCAGTCTTTTCCAGCTCTGTGAGGTAAACATAACTGCAGCATTAATATAAAGAACAAGCCAATCTAGTAAAAAATCAGGAACTAAAGTCTTCAAAACCAAGTTGTTTAGATTGATAATTGAAGAAAACTATATCTTGGATTGTTCTACCCAAGAACCCAATATTACAGAAGGCTAAGAGTACCAACCATTTCTTTGAATCATCATACTTTAAGGTGCTAGAGATCGAAACACGAGCAGAATCAACATTCCTTAACGAGCCACTCCTGACACTCCATTCAATCTGCACAGAAGCAATTTCAGGTGCTCATGCTTCTTGCCACCAGTTGTGGGGTGCTTCCAGCAGCTTAAAGGGACCAAATGAATAAGCCAACAACAACCCAATGCAAATAAGGAATAGCAAAATTCAATAAGCACATCAAATATTAAAAGTGAAAAGAGGTTCAAGAAATATTCCAAATGGCAGAGACACCATACCACATACTTCTCTATATTTGCAAGTTCACGCATACTGCAGTTAAGGAATATGTAGAGAGATGGAGGCTTATTAGACTTCCATCTATCTGCAGTTCAAGTATCAAGTCATCGTGCATTATTATTAATTTTGAATTTTTGATACATTCTCTCATCCCTAAGTTTTGAACATGATAATTTGGAAAAAATTATTGACTTAGTACAATATCCTAATGCCATTTTCCCCAAAGAACAAACCTTCATTTTCATCTTCAAAATCAAAATCAAGGGTGCTCCTAACGGATCGGAAAAATGAAGTCATAGGTCCAGCATGGACATATCTAAGGAACCAATGGTAATGCCATCAATCTGAATGCACAACAAAAATGACACTTCAAAATAAGAAAGATGCAGGAAAATAAGATAAATCCATTAGAAAGATGGAGAAAAATCATAATAAGTGTATTTTCATTACCGAATCTAGAGCTGATTTGAACAACTCGGAGGCTCTGCGCTTTTCTGGCTTATCAGGGAAGACCTACAACCAGGAACATATATCATAAGATCTTCTCCAGAAAAACAAAAGGTGAAAATTTATTCATAAAAATAAATATTTCTTCTAAGTAAGGATGGGACGAAAATAATGCATCTTCTTACTAAGCAAGCTCGGGTCTCCTGTTTCTCCTGGAGCTTTTTCACAACAGCCAATGCGAGTTGAATGTTGGCATCAATGAACTCATCTGAAGATCCCTTGAAATATTTAGGAATTTGAGACAATTATGTGGAATGCTTTGAGACGCATGCCTCATAAAGGTCACGTAACCGTGAATTAGAACAATGCCTCTTGAAGCATGAAATTGATGTTAGCCTAACATAAAGCATAGACATGAAAATCAACTAAACGGACTTATATGTCGACACACATGAACTGTGCTCACAATCAATAATAATTAATAAGTAAAATGTCATTTTAGATCAGAATTCAAGTTAGCCGTGCGCCATATCTTAAAATGTTATGTTATTAATTGTGACAATATACGCAAGTGCATCTAAGAATATGAAGCTAAGTACTAATGAAGACAAAGTAAAAGTTGACAAGTTAAGGCACTCTCAACTATCACTAATAGCACTACAATTAGATCAAAAGCAGTTCAGTCATTAGATCAAACACCTCATCTGCACAAACACAACATTGAGCACACATATCTACCTAATTATCTACTGAGA
Organism: Arachis duranensis; assembly: GCF_000817695.3. NCBI lineage: Eukaryota > Viridiplantae > Streptophyta > Magnoliopsida > Fabales > Fabaceae > Arachis > Arachis duranensis. The sequence continues at coordinate 18,156,935 of NC_029775.3, forward strand.
CTAATTAACAAACATTTGATGTGCATGTTAGGTCAAACCAACAAATAAGCAAACCGTCGAACACTTGGTGTGCTCAGCGAAATTCATAGAGGAAAGGTGGTGGACGAAATTGTGATCACTATTCTTTGAGTTGCACTCATTGTAAAATTATGGAATTTAGAAATTGGCACGAGTGGACACAACTCCGTTCAACTAACCAGCAAGTGTACTGGGTCGTCCAAGTAATAAACCTTACGTGAGTAAGGGTCGATCCCACAGAGATTGTTGGTATGAAGCAAGCTATGGTCACCTTGTAAATCTCAGTTAGGTAGATTAAATTGGTTTATGGATTTTGAAAATAGAAATAAGAAAATAAATAATAAAAGGGATAGAATACTCATGCAGATTTATTGGTGGGAATTTCAGATAAGCGAATGGAGATACTGTATGGCTCAAGGACGCCTGCTCTCCTACTGCTTCAACTCAATCCTTCTTACTCCTTTCCATGGCAAGCTGTGTATAGGGGTTCACCATCAGCGGTGGCTACTTTCAATCCTCTCGGGAAAATGATCCTATGCACTGTCACTGCACGGCTAATCGTCTGGAGGCATCACACATGGCTGATGACTACATCCCATCCTCGCAGTGAAAACTAATGCTCACGCACTCTCTCACAGTACGGCTAATCACTGGTTGGTTCCCGCTCCTACTGGAATAGAATCCCTTGATTCTTTTGCGTCTGTAGGAATAGAATCCCTTGATTCTTCTGCTTTGTGAAGTCACCAAGCATTCTCCTTGCATTATTATTATTATTATTTTCGGCTGCCATGTCCTTCTCTTGTTCGAAAATTTCTGAAAGGTTGTTTCTGGATTGTTGTAATTTAGCTTCTCTTAATTTTCTCTTCAGAGTCCTTTCAGGTTCTGGATCAACTTCAACAAGAGTGCCTTTTTCCCTGTTGCTGCTCATATGAAAGAGAAGAAAACAAGAAAAGAAAGAGGAATCCTCTATGTCACAGTATAGAGATTCCTTTATGTTAGTAGAAGAAGAAAGGGGATAGAAGAATGGAGATGGAGATTCGGATTTTTGGATGAAGAGAGATGAGGAGAAGTGTTAGTAATTAAATAATTAAATAGAAGAAGAAAAGAGAAGGAAGATTTCGAAAATGGTTTTTGAAAAAAAAGGTTAGTAATTTTCGAAAATCAAAGACAAAATATAATTAAAATTAAAATTTAAAACAAAAAGAATTTTTGAAAAAGAGAGGGAAAATTTTCGAAAATTAGAGAGGGAAAAATAGTTAGGTGGTTTTGAAAAAGATAAGAAACAAACAAAAAGTTAGTTAGTTGATTGAAAAAGAATTGAAATCAAATTTTGAAAAAGATAAGAAGATAAGAAGTTAGATAAGATATTTTGAAATCAAATTTTGAAAAAGATAAAATTTTTGAAAAAGATAAGATAAAAGATAAAAATATATATTTGAAAAAGATATTTTGAAAAAGATTTAATTTTAAAAAAAAAATTACTTAACTAACAAGAAACTACAAGATAAGATTCTAGAATTTAAAGATTGAACCTTTCTTAACAAGAAAGTAACAAACTTCAAATTTTTGAACCAATCACATTAATTGTTAGCTTAATTTTCGAAAAATTTGATATAAAGATAAGAAAAAGATTTTGAAAATATTTTGAAAAAGATTTTTGAAATTTTCGAAATTTATAAAAAAAATGAAAAAGATATGATTTTTGAAAAAGATTTTGAAAAGATAAGATTTTTAAAATTGAAATCTTGACTTGACTTGTAAGAAACAACTAATTTTAAAAATTTTTGACCAAGTCAACCCAAAATTTCAAAAATTTGGAGGAAAATAAGGAAAAGATATTTTTTTTTTTTAAATATTGAATGAAAAACACAAAAATGACCCAAAACATGAAAATTTTGGATCAAGACACAAGATGCATGCAAGAATGCTATGAATGTCAAGATGAACACCAAGAACACTTTGAAGATCATGATGAACATCAAGAACATTATTTTGAAAAAATTTTTGATGCAACGAAAACATGCAAGACACCAAACTTAGAAATCTTTAATGCATGGAAAATATGAATGCAAAAGTGCACATGCAAAACAACAAAAGACATAAAACAAGAAATCATCAAGATCAAACAAGAAGACTTGTCAAGAACAACTTGAAGATCATGAAGATGGGTATGCCTAAGTGTACTTGCCATGTTAAATGTATATTGTTACCTGCAGTACATGTAACCTTCTTGTGCTTGCCTTTATCTATTTATTTGTCTGTGAAATGCTGACGGAGATGGAGGTATGGAGGAATGGCAGTACGGGACTTAGATTTAGAATTAAGTTAAGTTAGGTTCAGATACTCTTAGTAAACCACCTTTTATAGCTACTGTTTAATACTTTAAGCTCTATAATCTGAGTGTCGGAGTTCTAGGATTGCCTTTGGCATTTCCAGGACCTTATATATTATGTGTTTGGCACCTTTACCATACTGAGAACCTCTGCTTCTCACCCCATACTATGTTTCAGATGCAGGTCGAGAGACATCTCGTTAGGCGTCTGGACCCCTGAAACGAAGTGGTTACTGGGTTATTTTTTTGTACAGTGATATATATACGTGTATTTGGCTTTCTCTCTGCATAACTTGTTCTTTTTATCCCCTTAGAGGTTCTTTTGATTCTTCTGCGTCTGTCACTAACGCCCAGCACTTGCAAGTTTGAAGTACGTCACAGTCATTCATTACCGGATTCCTACTCGGAATACCACAGACAAGGTGAGACTTTCCGGATTCCCAGGATCCTACTCGGAATACCACAGACAAGGTG
>NC_029775.3:18159890-18160552 GCF_000817695.3 Arachis duranensis
GTAGAACGGAAGTGGTTGTCAGTCACGTGCGTTCATAAGTGAGAATGATAATGAGGGTTACTTATCATCACATTCATCATGTTCTTGGGTACGAATGAATATCTTGGAATAAGAATAAGAGAGATTTGAATAAAAGAGAATAGGATTGCAATAATACTTGAGGTACAGCAGAGCTCCACACCCTTAATCTATGGTGTGCAGAAACTCCACCGTTGAAAATACATAAGCAAAAGAGATTCAGGTATGGCCGAATGGCCAGCCCTCTCCATGATCAAGTGACCGAATATTCAAGAGATTAAACTGTCAAAAGATGTCTAATACAATAGTAACTTATCCTATTTATACTAGACTAGCTACTAGGGTTTACATGAGTAAGTATTTGATGCATAAATCCACTTCCGGGGCCCACTTGGTGCATGTTTGGGCTGAGCTTGATCAATCCACGAGCTGAGGCTTCTCTTGGAGTTGAACTTCGAGTTATGACGTGTTTTGGGCGTTCAACTCCGGATCATGACGTTTTTCTGGCGTTTAACTCCAGACAGCAGCATGAACTTGGCGTTCAACGCCAAGTTACGTCGTCATTCTTCGAATAAAGTATGGACTATTATATATTTCTGGAAAGCTCTGGATGTCTACTTTCCAACGCCGTTGAGAGCGCGCCA
>NC_029775.3:18162267-18193565 GCF_000817695.3 Arachis duranensis
TCATGATGCTATGGATCATGATGGCCCGATCCATAGTAACTTCAGATCGGTTGCTTGTAGGGATGATGGATCTTTGGATGAACTCCAACCATCCTCTAGCTACAGGCTTTAGGTCTAGTCTTCTTAGTTGGACTGGCTTGCCTTTGGAGTCTATTCTCCATTGGGCTCCTTCCACACATATGTCCGTAAGGACTTGGTCCAACCTTTGATTGAAGTTGACCCTTCTAGTGTAGGGGCATTCATCTCCTTGCATCATAGGCAAGTGAAACGCCAACCTCACATTTTCCGGACTAAAATCCAAGTATTTCCCCCGAACCATTGTGAGATAGTTCTTTGGATTCGGGTTCATACTTTGATCATGGTTCCTAGTGATCCATGCATTGGCATAGAACTCTTGAACCATCAATATTCCAACTTGTTGCATGGGGTTGGTTATGACTTCCCAACCTCTTCTTTGGATTTCATGTCGAATTTCCGGATACTCATTCTTTTTGAGCTTGAAAGGGACCTCGGGGATCACCTTCTTCTTTGCCACAACATCATAGAAGTGGTCTTGATGGCTCTTGGAGATGAATCTCTCCTTCTCCCATGACTCGGAGGTGGAAGCTTTTGTCTTCCCTTTCCCTTTTCTAGAGGATACTCCAGCCTTAGGTGCCATTGATGGTAATGGAAAAAACAAAAAGCTTATGCTTTTTACCACACCAAACTTAAAATTTGCTCGCCCTCGAGCAAAAAAAAAAGAAAAGAAGAGTAGAAGAAGAAGAAGAGAATATGGGAAGAGAGGGAGAAAGAAGAAGAAGAAGAGAATATGGTAGAGAGGGGAAGAAGTAGGTTCGGCTATGTGGGAGAAGAAGGGGTTGTTTTGTGTGAAAATGAAGTAGAATGGAAGGGTATTTATAGGAGAAGGGAGGGTGGGTGTTCGGCCATTTTGGGTGGGAATGGGTGGGAAATTGAATTTGAATTTTATGAAGGTAGGTGGGGTTTATGGGGAAGAGTGGGTTGATGTGAATGGTGAATGGGGTAATTGGGAAGAGGAATTGAGGTGATTGGTGAAGGTTTTTGGGAGGTGTGATATGGGAAAGTGTGAAATAAGATTAGGATTAGGAGAGTGAGATTAGGATTAAAAAAAGGTGAGAATATGGTAGGTGGGGATCCTGTAGGGTCCACAGATCCTGAGGTGAAAAGAAATACCATTCCTTCACCATATAGGCATGTAAAATGCCTTCATGCATCATTCTGGCGTTTAAACGCCCATTGGTGCACGTTCTGGGCGTTCAACGCCCATGTAATGCATGTTTCTGGCGTTGAACGCCAGTTTCATGCTTGTTGCTGGCGTTCAACGCCAGCTTGTCTCCTCTAGGCACATTCTTGGCGTTCAGCGCCAGGATGTTGCTTGTTTCTGGCGTTCAGCGCCAGAATGGTGCTCTGTTCTGGCGTTGAACGCCAGCCAGATGCATCTTACTGGCGTTGAATGCCAGTCTGCGCTACCTCCAGGGTGAAAATTTTTTTCTTCTGTTTTTAATTTTTCCTTGATTTTTTTTCGTGACTCCTCATGATCATGTACCTAATAAAACACAAAATAACAAAGAAACAAAATAAAATAAATTTAGATAAATAAAATTGGGTTGCCTCCCAACAAGCGCTTCTTTAATGTCAATAGCTTGACAGTGGCTCTCATGGAGCCACTAGGTGATCAGGTCAATTTTTGTGTGGGCCCAACACCAAACTTAGAGTTTGGATATGGAGTTTGAACACTAAACTTAGAGTTTGGTTGTGGCCTCACAACACCAAACTTAAAGTTTGACTGTGTGGGCTCTTCTTGACTCTGAACTGAGAGAAGCTCTTCATGCTTACTCTCTTTTGTCACAGAGGGATGGCCATGTGCCTTAAACACAAGGTAGTCCCCATTTAATTGAAAGACTAACTCACCTCTGTTGACATCTATCACAGCTCCTGCTGTGGCTAGGAAAGGTTTTCCTAGGATGATGCATTCATCATCTTCCTTCCTAGTGTCTAGGATTATGAAATCAGCAGGGATGTAAAGGCCTTCAACCTTTACTAGCACGTCCTCTACTATTCCATAAGCTTGTCTCATGGACTTGTCTGCCAATTGCAATGAGAACAAGGTAGGTTGTACCTCAATGATCCCCAGCTTCTCCATTACAGAGAGTGGCATAAGGTTTATCCCTGACCCCAGATCACATAGAGCCTTTTCAAAGGTCATGGTGCCTATGGTACAAGGTATTAGGAACTTGCCAGGATCTTGTTTCTTTTGAGGTAGAGTTTTTTGAATCCAAGTATCTAGTTCACTAATGAGCAAGGGAGGTTCACTTTCCCAAGTCTCATTACCAAACAACTTGGCACTCAGCTTCATGATAGCTCCTAAGTATTGAGCAACTTGCTCTCCAGTCACATCTTCATCCTCTTCAGAGGAAGAATAGTCTTCAGAGCTCATGAATGGCAGAAGGAGATTTAATGGAATCTTTATGGTCTCTGTATGAGCCTCAGATTCCTTTGGATCCTTAATAGGAAACTCCTTCTTGCTTGAAGGACATCCCAGGAGGTCTTCCTCACTAGGATTTTCGTCCTCCTCCTCCCTAGTGCATTCGGCTACTTTGATCAAATCAATGGCCTTGCATTCTCCTTTTGGATTCTCTTCTGTATTGCTTGGGAGAATACTGGGAGGAGTTTCAATGACTTTCTTACTCAGCTGGCCCACTTGTGCCTCCAAATTTCTAATGGAGGATCTTGTTTCATTCATGAAACTGAAAGTGGCTTTTGACAGATCAGAGACAATATTGGCTAAATTAGAAGTGTTTTGTTCTGAATTCTCTGTCTGTTGCTGAGAAGATGATGAAAAAGGTTTGCTATTGCTCAGCCTGTTGCGTCCACCATTGTTAAAGCCTTGTTGAGGTTTTTGTTGATCCTTCCAGGAGAAATTTGGGTGATTTCTCCATGATGGGTTATAGGTGTTTCCATATGGTTCACCCATGTAATTAACCTCTGCCATGGCAGGGTTCTCAGGATCATAAGCTTCTTCAGAAGCTGCCTCTCTAGTACTGTTGGATGCATGTTGAAGCCCATTCAGATTTTGAGAGATTATGTTGACCTGTTGAGTCAACATTTTGTTCTGAGCCAATATGGCATTCAGAGCATCAATTTCTAGAACTCCTTTCTTCTGAGGCATCCCATTATTCACGGAATTCCTCTCAGAGGTATACATGAACTGGTTGTTTGCAACCATGTCAATGAGTTCTTGAGCCTCTTCAGGCGTTTTCTTCAGGTGAATAGATCCACCTGCTGAATGGTCCAATGACATTTTCAAAAATTCAGAGAGACCATAATAGAATATATCTAATAGGCTTATCCACCTGCAGAATATATCTTATCCTTCCGCATTAGGCTTATTATGTTCAATTCCACTTTCTGCATTTGTTCAACAATTTTTGTATCAAACATTAACCTCTTGAATTTAGATTGGAATGGATATTCACAAATTAAAAATCTTGTTAGTTTATTCATATAAATTAAAATCTCATTTTAAAAACCAACTTGAGTTGATATAGTAGTTAGATTATTAGTCTGTTTAAACAAGTATTAAGAGTTTAAATCTTGTCTTATACATGCAGTAATTCATTAACTAGTGACAAACTCTTAAATGGAATTCAGATCCACAACGGATGGATCCTTGACCTAGTAAGTTAGAATATACCGTAGAAAATAAAAAAAAAAATAAATCTCCGTTGCAATTAGCTGCAATACAATATTTACAAAGTAGTTACATTTCTGATTGATTATACCTAATATATATAAATCACTATAGGACGTAGAGTCTTATAATTTTACACAAAATATTTTAGAGGAGAGCGCTTTATGTAAAGATTTTAGTAGGTCGAAACTGCTTAATTGTGATGCAATATATTATATATGTGTAAAACAATGTGCAGAAACAACTAGTCTCTGTTACGGTTTATGAACGGACATAAACTGCTATATTTTGTCATGGTTTATATAGAGGCTTATATAAATCCGCGCGATTCTTAGTCACAAATTATTCGTTTGAGTCGTTTTCAAGGCCATGGATTCCTTACTCCTACTTTTATGTATGAGTACGATTAACCATCATCAAAATAATTACAAAATATACCCATTTTTTTTGAAAAAATTATTAATTAGATTTTTTAATCCCTCGAATTTTTGGTTTTTTTAACTTTTTCCCTTTTCTTTTTGATTTCAGATTCAGAGAACCCTAGCAGAATGGAAGTTCTGGACCCTGTACCTTACGGCTTGCGGAAGAGCTATTCTTTACTATAGATGCATCTGATCTGAGCAGCGGATCATGATGCCGGGGAGTTGTTCACAGCGAAAGAAGTTGGGAAATGCTAAGGTTTTTCTTCCAAATTCAATCACTGTCATTCTCTCATCCTCTTTCTCTTCTCGTTCGCTTATCCTCGCCGCCACAACACGCCTCAGATGACGCGAGGACTAATCTGCCGCTGCCACGCAAAATACCGTTTTTGCTCCTGCGAGCTTCTCCTCCTTCCTCGAGCTTTTGCTCTGGTAGCTTCTCCTTATCCATTAACGTGCCTTCGCCTCCTCGATCTGTTTCTCAATTTATGTTCTAACTTCTCACTTTTAGATATGTAACTAAATTCACATCCTCTTATTCTAATTACTTCAATGATTGTTATATGCTAATTATTCTAATTACATCCTCTCTCAATAATGTTTTCAATTTCGATTTTGTATTCACTCTTAATTTTTTTTTCTAGCATTTCATCTTTCATGAGGCTTTGATAATTGACTCGATGCTCTTTATTACTTATTTCTTCATAGTAATTTCATGGAAGTTTTATTTTGGTTCATTTTTTGTGATGTGCTGTTATCAAATTACTGAATTTAGGGTTTTCCTCTTCTTGATTTTGGTTTTGGTTCCATCGAATTTTGATTTTGGTCCTCTTCTTTGTGATTGTGCCATTACTTGATTGTTAATTTTGGTTTTGGTTCCATGGAATTTTAATTTTCTTACTGATGCAGAGGTACATAAAGCAGAACAATGGCGTTGCCCTCTGTGCACCAGATATGGGTATCAATTTCTTTCACTTCTCTACTTTCTTCGTGCACATTATTACCTCATTACTTCTTTTTCCATTAGGTTCCATCAAGAAAATAATCATTGTTTTAATATAACCGATATGGTACTATTACTTTATTGATTGTGTCAAAAGCAATTAAGAGTTAATATACAGGAGTTTTAGATATAATTGAGATGTCAGCTGGAAAGTTCGAAGAGCAGTAGCCAAATGCCTAGCAGCATTGATTGTTTCTCGCCTTGAAATGCTTTCAAATCTATATGATGAGGCTTGTTCCAAATTGATTGACAAATTTAAAGAGAGAGAAGAAAATGTCAAGATGGATGTATTTAATACTTTCATTGAGCTCTTAGGTCAAACTGGCAATGTACCTAAAGGGCAGATTGATACAAATGAAATGAGTCCTAGATGGTTGTTGAAGCAAGAAGTTTCAAAGATTGTCAAATCTATAAATAGGTAGTTGCATGAGAAATCTATCAAGACAAAGATTGGTGCATTTTCTATTCCGAAAGAACTGGTGGTTGTCTTGCCAGACTGTCTTGCAGACTATATTGGGTCACTCGTTCCAGGAATCGAAAAAGCATTAAATGACAAATCATCTACATCAAGTTTGAAGATTGAAGCTTTCGTATTTACTAGATTGGTATTATCTTCACACTCTCCTGATGTTTTCCACCCATATATTAAGGCTCTTTCTGCTATTATTCTATCAGCTGTTGGTGAGCAATAGTATAAGGTCACTGCTGAGGCCTTGAAGGTATGTGGAGAACTCGTACGTGTTATCCGCCCAAGCATTGAGGGATATGGATTTAATTTCAGACGGTACGTCTATCCCATTTATAATGGCATTATGTCGTGCTTAATAAACTAAGATCAGGATCATGAGGTTAAGGAGTGTGCCATCTACTGCATTGGCAACATTGTGTCAACATTTGGTGATCATCTAAATGAAGAACTACCAGCATGTCTTCCTGTACTTGTTGATTGAATGGGAAATGAGATAACCCATCTTATAGCTGTCAAGGCATTTGCTGTCATTACTGCTTCTCCACTTTGGGTGGATCTGTCGTGTTCTGGAGTATGTAATAGCAGAGTTGACTGCATTTCTACGGAAAGCTAATCGAGCACTAAGGTAGGCAACCTTAGGAACCTTAAATTCACTTATAGTTGCATATGGTGATAAGATTGGTTCTTCTGCATATGAAGTTATTATTGTAGAACTCTTGGGACTAATTAGTGATTCTGATTTACATATGATAGCTCTTGCCCTTGAACTCTGCTGCACGTTAATGAGTGACAAGAGGTTAAGTCCCAGTGTTGGTCTGGCTGTTAGAAACAAAGTTCTTCCTCAAGCTCTAACATTAATTAAAAGCTCCTTGCTGCAGGGCAAGCCCTTTTGGATTTATAAAATTTTTTTGTTGCTTTAGTCTATTCTGCAAACACTAGCTTTGATTCTCTGCTGGAGTCACTACTTGCCAGCGCCAAGCCTTCACCACAGTTAGGTGGCATTGCCAAACATGCGTTGCATTCAATAGTTCAATGTGTGGTTGTTCTGTGCCTTGCTGTTGGGGATCAGAAGTGTTCGTCCACAGTAAAAATGCTGACAGACATTCTCAAGGATGACAGCAGTTCTAACTCTACTAAGCAGCACCTTGCCCTTCTATGTTTGGGAGAGATTGGTAGGAGGAAGGATCTTAGTGCACATGCTTATATAGAAAATATTGTCATTGAATCCTTCCAATCTCCTTTTGTTTGAACTTTGCTCTTGTTCATTTTTTTAGATTAAGATAGATCAATTATATCTTATAAATTTAGGATATGTTTGAACTTTGCTCTTGTTCATTTTTTGGATTAAGTTATATTGTATCTATCATACTCAGCAATAATTAGTTACGGGAATATATAGGTTATGAATAATTTATATTAATTGATAAAGTAAAGAAAATTAGTAATATAGAATTGTAATATATAGAAGAAGGATAAATTAGTGTATAAACTAATGAAACATCTTAGTAATTTGTCTTTCAAAGAAAATATTAAAAATATCTAAAAAGATAGTTTTTCATTCCCAAATGTCTTCATGCTCTGCTTCCACCTTGCTCCTATATTGCCAAGCATTTTCTTAGATTATGAGACACAAATTATTGTACTCCTCTAAAACCATATCCACGGCAAGTCTCATTCGTGTGGAGTTGTTAATCTGCTTAAAGCACCAATAATATAATTCTAATTAGAAGTGTGTTGAAAAAATTATGTTAAAAATACTTTGATATAAATATGACCTGAATATTAAAGTCATCTTATAAGTACATTCTCTCATCCAACTGGTCACCCAAACTCCGCTATCATTCCTAAGATATAAAGCATTCAACAAATAGTTATTATATACATATAAGATATAAACTATTGAACGAGTTATGATATTTAAAAAAATTTAAATATTAGACTTACGATCTATTTTTTTGAATGGGTAGGCCAAAAGGTGTGATAGGCCAAAAAGTGGAGCAATCTACAACTTTAGACTTATGATCATAAAAAATATGATCATCTAATATCGCTTCTAAATAAGTTGCTTGTACAAGAGTGAATTATAAATGAATTAAATTGACTAAGAGTACTAGTTACAACAAAAGGTTATTTAAATTGTTAAATTGTTAAACGATTCTAGATGCTTGAGTACTGATTTAGAACAAATAATTACCACTTTAATTGCGTTCCTTTTGCATTGTTGATGTTTTCCGACACAAGGGCAGTGAATCCAATAAGATTAGGCGACGACTCGTAAAGTCAACAATAACCAAATACCAATGTAGTTCCTCATAGATAGGGATAAAAACCTGCAATAAACCTTAAGCCATTATAAACATTAAAAAAAATATATAATAGTATATTAATGGGAAACAAATTGGTCACTTGTACCCTAATGACGTGGCTAACTTTCAGTGACATATATGCTCTAAGGAAATCAAAGATAACATCGGCTGGTTTGTATTTATCGCTTAAAGCATATCGCTGCAAACAAAAAAATATTGTTAAATGAAAATATGTTTTCAATTTAACAACTATTTTTGAATTGATAATTTAATTATACACTTTACTCGTGTGAGTACATAGCATGGTCTAGTCTAGAAAAAAGAACTTTATAAATTAGTATATCCACTCAAACTATTAGACAAAAATATTAACTATAATTTAGAAATATTATAGGGATAACTTTACTGCAAAATGTTCAGGCATGAACCAGTAAATTGGATCTTCATTCCTATGACGAAATACACGTGTCATTATAAGTGCTACCAGGTTTATAACCTACAATATGTTAAAATTATATGTAAAATATGTTTATAGGTAAATAGAGGCTTAAAAATATAATTACAAGAAAAAGTATAATATGCATTGACCTCTATACTTACTCATGATTCGACACATCTCTCCGGTATAAGACATCTAAATGTACTTCTATAACCTTTTTCATCTGAGATTACCAACTTTTCAGAACTGCCAAAGTCATAAAATGGTTAGTTGGGAGAATCATAAAATTTTTAAACCATTATATATTACACATAATCATAAACCACACGTACGGATCTAACATATCCGAAAAAATATAGGCTGCAACATCAGCTTGAGAATCGGTTAACATCATCAAAATTGTAGGCTCAAATGCAATAAGTGTCCATCACTACAGTTAAAAAATAGTTTCAAGATTACACTAAAAATAAAGAAAAAAGAAAAAAAGTAAAAGAAAGAAGAAAAAAAATAAGGTTACCTTTAGCAGTATAGCTCCTTCTCTAACATGTGGTTGTCCATTAGATGGAGTTATTGCTTCATGAGTAATATCCGAGTGGAATAACATTTTGGGTTGAATTGGCAGGATACTAGTAAGATCACTAGTTTTAGTACTCTCCAAAGATTGCACAATTACAGGAGGATCCAATATCGAACTACTATTGTGGAAGTTATCTATTATGCCATGATCATATCAATTTTTTGGTGTAGAACATGAATGACTGATTCTAAGTTTTCTATCCTTTTTGTTATATCGTTAAACATATTCTTGACCTGCATATTTTTTATTGGAATAATCTTTTACTACTCACTCAGATAGTATTTTGTCTTGTATTGTACCATATAACCCTTAGGATGAATATATAGCAAATTCGGTTATAAAAGATAAGATAAGATAAAAATAATATAATTTTAAAATATTTTATTTCTATCCTTTTTAAAAAAATTATCTAATTAGAATAAAATAAAAAGAAGTTAAGAATAATAAGATTATATAAAATAATCTAATTTTTATTTTTTTTAAAAAGCTAATATTTAATATATAACCTCAAATTTATTATTATTTTAATACAAAATAAAAGGATAGTAATTTTAACCGTGAAAAGTTGTTAAATTTTGGATAAATTTTGATTTTTAATTTAAAGTTAAATTACAAATTATTGGTTATCATATTTAAATTATTAAAAGAGAATTAGTTATGTGAAACATAATCTTATTCTTATATATAAACACTCAAGTATAGAACACTATTAATTATCTTTACTAAAACTAAAATTACAATCTAGTAGAGCAATGGAAGAAAAAGCAGTAGACGATCACATTGGATCTTCTTCGATGAAAATTATTGAAAATTCTCTGTTGAAACAAATACAACATGCAATAGAGGTAATATATCCAACTCGTGATAAATTACAATGTTATTTATATATACCAATGCTAATTTTCTTTTTATAATGTAGTCTTTATCCAAGAGAGTTAATGAGATGGAGAAAGCAATATGGATGGTGAAGAAGTCACTTGATAAATTAACCACCCTTCAATGTAAAACTGATGAGAAGCATGAGAAATTCGACAATACGGACCTATATGAGATGAAGAATAAATCTTGTGGTGATGTAACAAAGAAAAACTCTTGTCTGTTGCAAGTAAAGTCTGAACATTGTGTGTTTATGAATTTATGCGACGAAAATAAGTACGTTGAAATTTTGTACAATCTGCCACCATCGTTCCAGAAAGGGACGCAAACATGCCTGGATGGAGAAGAAAAATTGAAGCCAAAGTCAAGATTGAGTTTTCAAAGAAATAGCAAAACTAATAAAACTGTGTAAGAACATCCGAGTACATTTGTAAGGCAAAAGGACAAATTGGCAAGAGTCAATAATCCACCATCTATCCAAAACATAGCATTTGCACGACCAGCTAAAATGCCAAAACTTGAGCACAAAGGTCAACTATCAACCAAGATGGCGGAAACTAGAGTACGCAAAGAGCCTTTAACTTTCACCATAGACAATGCATGGTTAACGACCTCTGCGAAACAAAAAATAGCTTTCAAGTCAACTTCTATCCCAAAGGTATTTGATTTAGTTAAAAATAATTTATTGGCATAGTATTCAAATACGTATATTGTGGATAACCTTTATGTTTTGTGCAGAATTTTAACTGTTCATTCAAACCACCATAAGATATGAGGTTGAGTGAGGATTCGGTCAATATGGCTATGTACAACTTTGCTGCTGATAATGATATAGCATGAGCATTCTTTTTGTTATCTTTTATTTTTAATTTTAGTTATCTCTGTGACTAATATGTTGGCTTTGTATTAAAGAGGATTTGGTTTATGTTCACGATACAACTACAACTAGAGAATATCTGTTCTATCTCGTACCTAGAAAGCAAGTGTTTGAACTAGTAATAAAGCTGATGGCATTGAAGATAACATCAAATATTAGCATGACCAAATTAAAGAATATTTGATCCCTTCCACTATCATTTGCAGTAAGTCAAAATCTTGATTTGCTCATTTTAACTAAGTAAAATAAATAATCATTATGCTCAAACATACCTAGGATGACGAGTCGTCACATATGGAGGATCATGACCTACTGAAAAAATATACACATTATATGCCACCAACCTGTGACCTTCAATTTGTAAGTTCTCATTAATTATTAGAATATTTTTGTTACAATAAAAAGTACTCAAACTTGTACTTATACATATTACATCCTATTTGTTATACAGATATATGTCCCAATCAAAGAGAATAATCACTGGTATCTAATGGTAATGAGCATTCCTGACAAAATACTTTATCATTTAGACTCTCACTGTAAGGTTGAAGAGGATGAACCACGCAAGCATCATATTAGAAATATAGTAAGTTCTCCTACTATAGAAACAAAGCTAATAATAATATTACTTCGAATAATAAAGCACAATATTCTGATTACAGGGAGTGGCTCTTTCTGAAATAATATTTTCAGAGAAGTATGCAGAATGTGATATACAAGAAATAGTGAGTTTCGAGAGTTGGGATGTCCGTAGGGCAATAGGTATTCCTAGGTGCACAAATAGGTAATTATTCAAATTGTTGGTTATTTAATTTAATATATTCACTCCTGTGGTCTCCCCAAAGGTAACTTTAACATAGAGAATATCGCTTTTTAATTACACTAATACATGTGTTAATGTTTAGTAAAATACATTACAGCAGCATGAAGAAAGAAGTAGAATGTATTTAGCATTGGATTTCGTCACCAGAGATTGGAATAAGATACAGGCAGATGTTAACGAGAGGTTTCAATTATGGTGGCTTATGATACACCCATAGCATCTTTACTGAAATTGGAAAGAATTATTCATGTCTTCTTGTTAGACGTACTAAAATAGATGAATTTATTAATTATATATTTTTTATTTTTCTCGTTGTGTATCACTTTTTGTTATCCTATTAAGAACTTATAATTTTGAATAAAACTCAAAATCATCAATGCTATTTAACTCATTTTTTTCAATTTTTTTATGATGAGCTCTTCTTTATTAAAGTAAAAAAATAAATTGTATAATATATATTTTACAACTAAAACAACAAAATTACTTGAAATCTTGAAATTTAGATAATAATGATTCATTCACTAATCATGCTCATTATTCGATTTCTGATTTGGGTGGGCAAATTATTCCCCATTCAGCCATTCCAGCCCAGCTACCTCCTCGTCGAAAGACTCATTCAAAATCCAGGTCCATTCACACCACAAAACCTAGTCCTATCACAAACTGAATGTTTAATTACTATTAAGCTCTGAGTTTTCATCACAGGCACATGAAGGGTGCTAAAAAATATTCATCCCACAAAAAAAGTGTATAAAAAATCACTTAACAAAATCTCTTTTTATCAATCTTCTATTCCCTTGGACATTTTGTACCATAGTCTATTGCATCTAACATGGATATCTAACCATCAAGCCGACAACAAAATCTATATCAAATTCCGTAACTTTACATGAATTATTATTGAAGGAGGGAGGGAGCAAGGTTAAAGGTTAAAAAGGAAAAACGATAATTAGAAGAGCTAGGCTTTTACTCCCTACTCAGTCTCTGAGCTGCGCTGCAAAATCAATTAGCTGCAAATTCTGTTTTGGCTCACTTTTATTTGACAAAACAATCTTACTTCTTTCAGTTTGATGCTTCGTCTCAATAGGACCTTTATCACTAGTCCTCTTATTCGGGATTTGAAGGCACTTCAAGAGAATCCTCACTAGTTCCCAGTACACAAATTTTAAGAGAAAATGTTACTGTAATTAGCAAATATGGAATTAGATCAGTTAATTTAGAAAGACATCTAGCTGCAATTAAGCATGATTCAAATGAAACCAAAACACCTGAAACTGCAAAGGTTGTAAAGTTTTAACAGATTAAGCTATAATTCTATCAAAGCTAGAGAGATGGATTAAAAAGTAAACATTTCTTTTCCTAATAGGATTTTAGCAACACCATCTCATCATACTCTAACCATAATCTAAGGAAATATAAGTTTGTGGAACCGATGTTTTCTGATCAGTGAATTCTGGATTAGACGTGCATCATTTTATACATAATTATGTAAAGATATTGACTTTCATCCATAACAATATTACGTGCCACACCAAAAGAGATGGATACTTGCAACTACCTTTAATTCAAACATATTCTCGGCACTCAAAAATTAGTGGTAACATAAGGCATATTCATCATTCAAAATACAAATAACCATAGGTTAAAGACATTCACCAATAATCAAACAGAGGTGATAGAAGCAGCCAAGCAGGACTTCAAACTTTGTTTCATAATAGTAAATAGCAGTAGTCTAACATGTAACAAACATAATATTTGAATAGATCAATGTGACAAAGAACACAACAAATCCACTAACGAATGCAGGATAGTGAATTTTTCTTTTTTCATTTCTATGATGGAATAAAAAAGCAAATGCTTCACATTATAACAATCTCGGACGATGCACGGAGCACACTAGGCTGAGCCGAAAGGTCTGAAACACAAGGGAACGAGGAAAGTGTTAACACGAAGGATGGCAATCCATTGTGCAAAAAAGGTGTTTGTTGATTGTGAAGGAGGTGACTAAAGGTTAAAGGTTAACCTAATGTAACTGTAGCATAAGAGAATTGGACAACAGAGAACTGCAAATAGAGGCTTTGGCTGCGACAAACCGGCAGACTAGCTATAGCCAAAGAATACTGCAACTCCCAATATATGCAAACCAGATAATGCAATCTACATGATTCTATTCAATGGACAACATGATTAAACTTCTAGAACAGTTTGGATCCACCAAGAAAGTGTAATGCTGCAAATATTATCCTAATAATGGGTTTCAATGACATGGATTTTGGTCCAGTTCAGAGTCAATTCAATGATACACCAAAGGGAATGCAAAGCAAAGTCCCCAATTCGATTTACCCAACTATGAATTAGCAATCATTACCACTACCAAATGAGCCCTTCACTCCACCCGATGTCTTTTTGGGATGAATTTCGAGTCTTTGTCAGCTGTGTGAACTCTTCTTGGCCATCACTACCTGAAGGCAAAAGAACCATGAAAGGATTCGCCATAAACTAGCATCAAGCCATAACAAGAGTACAAACCTCAACCTTTAGTCATAAACACGAACAACAACAACCATCGCAAAAGCTGAGTTCCAATAAGATTAAATATAACAAAAATAAATTAAAAAAAACACCAATCCCAAATAAAATAAAAATTAGAGAATACCAGAAACTTAAACCATTAACTATACCTTATTACAACACTTCATTACTACTATACGAAGCATTCTCATCATATACCTACAATATCAGCAATATAATATCATTAGTACTAGCTAATAAGCAGCAATTAAAACTTTGTGATACCTCATTGGTAAAAATACTTACTAGTGAATCATCTTCAATGTTCATGTGATCATCCAAGTCATTATCAAATGTGTCATTTCCACGGCCTTCAAACTGTGAAATGCCACGACGAACACAACAAGTTGTTCGATTGTGGCCCTCCATGCCACACTGTCTACTTTGATGTTTTCTTTTATTAGACTGTGAAGCCCCCTTTTGTCCTACATTTTCTTGGGTCCCTTGGCATGCTATGTCCCAAATTATTGGTTGCAAGCCCAGCTCCAGAAGCATTCACTTGCACAGTATCTCTTACACTATCTACATCATTGACCAACTCTTTTTGTGCAACATCTTCCTCCTTAAATTGTTTCAACAAATTCATAGCCATTTTCCGTGTAAAAATAAAGCTCTCGTTATCTTGGCAAGCAAAGTTGGCTAGTTGTCTAAACCAATCCATCAAACAACCGTATTGACTTAGCATCAAAGAATCCCAATGAAGTCCGACCGCATTTTGTAAACCTACTTTGGCAATCTTGGTCTACCGAGGCAAGACTAATAACCTTGGCAACTCTTCTATATCTTCATGCACCAAAACGTAAACTATGTGTTCACAAGGTATGCCAAATGATTCCATTCTCATACATGAACAATTGACTTCCATCTCAATATCACAACAGAATACACGCTACATCTCATTTGGCGTTCGGTCCAAACCGACAGAGTAAATCACATAAGAGCCAGTTTGCCTCATATTTATTACCTTCATTGATGCTGCTCATACAAGGATTGGTTGGAACACATAAAATATTGATAGGGTGTAAACATTGGCAGCACTCCTCTCTAACTATTGAAAACAGGTTTGCATACTGGGTCTTCCATTCACAGATGCGAGGTCAGCCTGGACCTCTTTCCACCTTATATAGTTGACACATCGATTAAAGTGTTGAATGAACTCAACCAGATTGTACCTTGAATTCACATACATTGTAATTATTAAGTTTAATCCCTCGCACCAAGAAGTAGTCTAAAAACCAGCAAAAAACTTCCCTCTTATATGTGTAGTTGCCCATGAATGTCTCTTTTTATACATATCTAGGACCCAATTCTTGTTTTCGACACCAAATCCCTCAACCATTTCAAACCACTTTTGACGAAATACATCAATTTCATAGTCACCTAGCATACACTTTTTAAACATGGAGGTAAACTAGGGCACGCCAATATTACTTGTTGCATTGGGAATCAGATGCCATGCACATAATCTATGATGTGCATCAGGAAACGTTTTCTCAATGGCGAACTTCATTGATAGATCACCATCCGTGATAACCGAAACAGGTGCTTTTCCATTCATTGCCACCTTCAGTTGTTGTAGTAACCACATATATGTGTCTTTTTTCTCATCGCAAATTAAAGCAGCAGCAAAGATAATTATTTGATTGTGATGATTGACACCAGAAAATATCATCAATGGACACATATATTTATTCCTCTTATAGGTAGCATCAAAAGCCAACACATCGCCAAATACTGAGTAATCTGACCTACTAAGACCATCGCACCAGAATATATTGCGCAAAGTACCATCGGCATCCATGTGATGATTAAAATAAAGAGAAGGGTCATTTGTTGCTTGATCTTCTAGATACTTCAAAGTTGCATATGCATCACCGGGTAATTGGCGCCTCTGCTTTACTATTTTATTATACCTGTCCCTTTGCGTGAAAGAGAGATACTCGTAGCCACCTGCCTGATTTGCTAATGCCCGATATATCTGCCCAACACTAATCCTACCCTTTTTCATGTTAATCATGTGGCCAATATCAACCTCGGACATGAATCTATGCCCACGAAGCAATCCAGTCAACCGAGGATCCAGAAGCGGATGATTGTGTTCATCAGAAAAATAAGAAATAAACCAATGACCACTAGGTGCATCTAGACGAATCTCCATCATTACACTGTAGCAACACCTTGTCTTGGGAGTAGGTTTTCTCTTAAAGTATCCAATGCCATAATTATTTTGCGGTCTAAATCCTTCACGATGACATACAAAATTCTTCAACCTAAGTACACCTGCACGACTCTTCCTGGTCCTGTTCTTCCGAGCACTAAAGCCTCTTGTCCTTGTATATCTATTGTAGAACTCAAATGCAATATCGACATCAAAAAAGTGAAAATGTCATACATCTTCGTCCCTGATGTTCCAAAATTTAATCATCTCAATGTCTTCGAGTGAGTCAATGTTATACCCTTCATCGAATCCGTGATAATTGAACATTGGTTCCATATTTGTGTTGTCCTCATCCATATAATCCACATCAACTTCCTCATATTTTTCTTCCTCCTGTTCATACTGATCATATGATATATGCTCGCTATTAACCCCTTCATGAGAAAATTCCTGACTCGTAACTTTCTAAACACCAATACACAATTCAAAATGAAACTTAAGTTTGTATATAAATTACCAAACATGATAAGAACAAATGCAAAACAAAGTTTGAACAGGAGACAAAATGCAAATTTTGCACATGGACAACCATATGCAGCACACTAAATGCCATTACTACTAACAATTAAGTGTGTATTTGGATTAGAGTTTGCAAATGAGATTTTGTATAAAATTAATTTTACAAATTTAATTTTGATAAAAAGTGAGTTGGTGTTAACGTAATTTATGTTTGGTAATTTTGTATCAAAATGAATTATAATAAAATGAATGTTGTTTGAATTATATTATTCAAAATTACGTTAAGACAAAAATTACTAAAAAGGACATGAATTTATATCATTCAAATTTATATTATTTTAATATTTTTTTAATATAATTACTTTTGAAAAGAATTTAAATTTATGTATTGAAAATTAGTACTCTTTTGTTATAATTTGTTAGTACTCTTCTTTAGTACTCTTTTTGTATTTAATTATAAATAAAATATATACTAATTTAAGAATACATAGTAAAAAAATATACAAAGTCAAATAAAAAAATAAAGTTCTATAAAAAAATACGTATTAATAAAAATAATTAAAAAAAGACATATGAATAATGAATACTAAAAATTATATTAAAAAATACAATAATATACATAAGTGAACATAAAAAAATTCTAAACAAAAATATTCATACTATTAATGAAAAAATAAATAAATAATTGATAAAAATTAAAACTTAACAAAGAGTACTAATAATAATATTAAAAAAATATTTGTTTGTAAAGCATAGCTATGAAAAAAATTCAAGAACTCTGATGATTATTTTTTTTATTTCTTATTGTAGATGAGATTGAATGGCAAAATTGGTAGAATGTCAATTAATTTTTTAATTTATGAAGTGAATGCAGAAGCTAAACGCAAAAACTATAATTTGTTGCTTCTGGTAAACGGGAGTTCAAACCCAGAATCATATTCGCGTTCAAAAGAAAAAAATTAGCCAAACAAAAATTACAGCATTCAAAAAAATTGAACACGTTTTTTGTGCTTCCAACGTGTTTACCAAACACACCCTAACTAAGGTTTGAAGTTTTACTATGCTAGAAATTTACTCCCAAAAATTAATTCCCTGATTAGACTCAATTATATTTCTCAGCCAATTGGTAGAAAAAGTGGAGGATACTTTGACATTCGAATTGAATTTATAATAATAATAATAATAAAGGCTTAAATATAAATTGATTCATTGAGAAGAAAAGATAGAAATGCTTAACAAAGAGAACCACTCTTCTCAATGAAACACATATTGATGTATATAGAAAGCTAAAGAAGCTACCCAAATCTAACTCCTCACAAACTCAAATTGCAACTTGCAATTGGTGGTCCCCTAAGACCCCTAACTTGAACAAGAAAACGCTTCCATCATAATTCATAACTGTGTATGAAGTCGTGATGGCCATGCTGCAGTCTAGTGTGAATGATTGTGACACTATAATGACCCAAGAATCACTTGAATTGACATATCAGAGTCGTCCAAAACATTTTCATATTTGTGAGAGCAAAGCAATAACAATAATCATAATAATATAGCACAAAGCAAATTAAGCTAAGGAAGAATCATAATTTTATCACTATATACTCCATAGACTGAAAGCAAATGTCAAGGCCATGATCAAACTACTAGTCACGCCATCATAGGGCCATAAACCATATACATTAACATCAATACCATTATAATCATCATTCATTTTTGTCATAACTACTTAACAGATCAGTTTTAGAACGCACCAGGCACAAAAATACTAGCGGCTATTCATTTTTCTAATTTATAAAACAAAACAGAACAATTATCTTATTTAAAAATTTTTATTTTGAGAAATATTAGAAGACTAATATTTTTCTTTGTATTATCTTACATACTAGTCAACCTAATAGCTATGTTGAAATCACTACACTACAACAAATTTGGCAGATAGTGGCAGAAATTTTGCGACGGTTTAGCTAAACCGCCGCAAAAAGACAAACTTTGGCGCATATAGTGGCGGTTAGGTGTTAGGGCTGCTAGCAGGCTGACATTTATCGGCGGTCTTTTTCAAACCGCCGCTATATTGATGTCAGGTTTAGATTTAGCGACGATTTTTTTCAAACCTCCACTATATTGCCGTCAGGTTTGCATTTCATGGCGTCTTTCCGAAAATCGCCGCGATATGTCTGCCAGTGACTTCTTGTTAGGCATTTTGCGGCGATTTTGTTTAAGGGCATAACATAATAACGATTGCTAATTATGTACATTACTTACACCGATATTTTATTAATTATATGAAATCTTAAAATTAATTTCTATCATTAATTTTGGTTTGCCCGGTTTGAATAATCCCCCAACACGGTAATGTTTTGATTTTTATTAAGAAAAAAAACAATAAACTTAATGAACTACCCGCAAGCCCCACACTCCTCCCAGGCCCCAACTCATGTCCCCTCTATTCTGAAAATTGAAATGAGAAAGAAACAAAACCTAGCAGCCACCACCCTCTCTTAACCCCTTCCGCAGCCATCGCCCAGTGCAACCACTGCAGCCCCCACCGCTCTGCAGCCCCCACACTCCCGAGCTCACTTTGTCGCCATGTGTCGCGCCGCTTCGCTACTCCTCGTCGTGGGTCATCACCGTTTCGCTGCTCCTCGCCGTGGGTCATCGCCGCTTCTCGGATCTTTGCCATGGATCCTCGCCGCTTTTCTCCTCCTCGTCTTTTCTCCTTCTCCCCTCCTCGCTGGCGTCGTTTCTGCTTTTTTGCTCTGCACCGTGTCCCACCGTCATTGCTTCTCCGTCATGGCTTCTCTTTTTCGCGTGGAGTCTCGCAGTCGAAGTGGCTACCTTTTGTCGCGTCTCAAGTCTCTAGTCTCTGATTCAACCATCGCAGGTCTCAGATCTCATGTTTCAAGTCTCTTCTTCTCTGCTTTAAGCCTTCAACCCTCTCAGGTCTCAAGTCTCAGTCTCTAACACTCCCTGATTCTATTTCCCTGACTCTATCCCTCTAAAATTTTAAATTTATTCTGAACATGCATATGATGTATTATTGATGATTCTACTGAATTTTGAGATATTAATATTTTGAATTTTTATTTCAATTCAGTCTGTTCATATTGAATTAATTCTATTGATATTGAATTTTTGATATTGACATTTTGCTTGATTTGTTCTATTAATTTATTGTTGATAATATTATTTGAGCTGCTGGGTTAAGGTACTGATCATGAATTGGATTAGACTTTGTAAATTTTGTTAATTTTTATATGCTATTGTGAACAGGTTTTGTTAGTGATATACTTTTTTTGGTTAAAGATATATTTTTTGAAGGGGCGTTTGTTTTTATTTAGACTGAGTTTAGGAAAAGTATAAAAAAAGGTTTTAAATAGAACATACATGAGACGCAGAAAAAACAATGTTACTTACCTGGTTGAAGATCCATATAATTGGCTTTTAGTGTAAAAAGTAAGGACTTCAACAAATTGAAAAACAAAAACCAAGGTTCATCGTGAGAAATAAAAACAATTTAATGTGAAACAGTTCAAAGTAGCATGTATAAAAATATTTACAGAGAAACCCAAATAGAGGAGAACCAGATAGGTGAATTTGGCTTCAGAAATGATTTGTGCTGAACTTGTGTAAACTGATTGTATTGCTTATCAGTGAAATTTATTTAATTGAATAAGCACGTTTATAACATTTGAGAATCACAGATTTTTATAGCTGATTATTTCAACAAACTTTTGAAATTAAACCAATATTCTCTATTTTTATGTTATCCTAACCGTTTAAGTCCATTTAAATTATGCAGGTGGTTCATTTTACTTTTTTAAAGATATAATAGTTAACTTGTTTAAATTAATATGGTAACTTAATAACAGATTTGGTGCAACAATAAAGTAATAGGTACATTGCATAACAAAAATTTAAAAGTGATTTGAAAATACTCTAACAAACTATTTGAATTTATTAACATTAAATCTGATTGTCAAATGTTGTTGTGATCTCATCCTATTTCACCCCGTTTTCTGTTTTTTCCATACACTCCAAATTCTCTATATATCTGAAACTCTACCATCAGTTGCACGTCATTCTTAGCAGGTGAGAGACTTCTCCATTTCAAACCAGTTACGTGAGTTCAGTTCCCTTTCTCTTTGAGACTTTTTTCCGTTGCTGGTTAAACATAACATTGTCTTTCCACAGGTGAGCCAACACTTTCGTGCTTATTAAATACTAACACTCAAATGAGTGGGATGTTCAACACAGCTTCATATAATTAATTCTTTTGTTTTTGATATAATAAATACTGGTGGTTCATTTTTTTTGTTCCTTTTTAAAATTATTTTTCCCTTTTTTTGTTCATTCTTCCAGCTAGATGTCTGCATTATTATGAAAGAAGATTAATGAGAAACTTTGTTTCGTTGTTCGAGTGGTTGGAGCTCGTTTATTAGGTAAGCTTCTTCTTCGTCATCTTCATCTTCTTCTTCACTCTATATTCATGAGAAAAGGGTTTTAGCTTTCTGAAGGAAAACAAAAGGGTCTAACTTTTTTAACAAAGGTCTTTCCAAAATCCAGATTGTGAAAGTTGGCTCCTTTGTGTGAGAAAGTTTTCTCTGTTTTTTTATTAGTGTATATATATATATATTTAAAAATGGTGATTTGTTGTGCTTCTCATTTAAATTATTATGAACTATTTTAAAATGGATATTACATATAATGGAAAAAAATTAAGCAAAAAGTCAAATTTTGAAGTAGATGCCGGTCCATATTCAGTTAGCAATTTTTTTGCACTAGAATTTACACACAGTTTGTGGAATTTTTTTTAATATTGTTAGTTAGCAATTTTTATTGATATTCTATGTCAGGTTGTCTATTTCTTTGCAGAATCTTTAATTATTGGGACGCTTTATATTATTGACTACTATGCTTTGTAGGGCGATTATGTGTGGTTGCATATGGTATGACGGGATTGTGATAGCATCATTGTTTATCTTGTTCATGGTTCTGCTCCTTAGATACAGTTTCATGAAATACCCTAACGGGACAACATATCTAACTCTAATTCCTATTTCTTTGAACAATAAAACTAATTTTATAAAGTGGATTGATCCAATGATTTCACCTATTTTTGTATATAGTTATCCAGTGATGCAAAACAGAAATTAATTGCATCAATTTATTCAATGTTTGTGAATTTATGCATGGTCTATACCATGATTTGGGTGTGCAGGACCTCACCGAGCAGACTGATCATACTTAACACTTCTTAATTTCAACAAAGCTACCTTTGGTTATGAATGAGTCATGAGTACTTTCTTTCTGCTGCTTCTTCATTTCAACAAAGCTACCTTTCTATAACTCTTAGGTTTGGCTTTTATTATTATTAGCCCCCTTTTTGTTAATTTTAATTCTAATTTTCCTTTTTTTTAATATAGTAATCAATAAATAATTATCCTAATCCATATAAGTGCTGTGGAAAACGAGGAAGCCACTGAAGTGAGTACTTTATATGTAAGCCTTAACATCTTTTTTGGTTTTTTTTTGGAAAAGGAAAGATAAAAGTACTGTGGAATCTTTTGCATATGGTGGTGTTGTTTTTGTGGCTAGGATGAAGGAAGGAAAAAACTAAAAGCTTGGATTAATATAATTGGTTAATAGAATTATGAATTATGCAGTATTTGTGTTTGTGTTATTGTCTGGTTTTCCTATTTTTCTTGAAATTGGATTGATAGTTAAGTTATTTAAAGGGTTCCTATTAATCTTCTGCTACCCTTTTCTATGTTGGTTTTGGTCCCTTCACTCTCCTACTACTTCGATATTGGAAGAGGCATGCGCATGTGTGAATCCCAGTTCTATTTTTATTTTTTAATTTAATTTCTTCTTAATCATAAATATCTTTCTTCTTCTTCTGCCAGTTGAGATTGCTGAAGAGCTGGCTTTTGTGGGAGGTACACCGGATTAGTCATGCGCAGGGCCATCTTCATCTGGCAATCACGACCCGCAACAAAAATTTTGAATTTCAATTAATGGTATTGGATACTTTTACATTTAAGTAGGTTTACTACGTTATGCTTATTTTATTCGACTTGAGCATTCTTAGTGTATTTTGGATGATGTTATGACAATTTCGTTATATATGTTATGTTTGCATTCGTTTAATTTGGTTTGTTATGTTAATTGAGCTGTTTTACTTGGTTGCAATTTGTTTTAATTAGTTAAAACGTTAAAAAATTGAAGTTTAATAAACATTCTTTGTCAAAATATGCAAAATAATAGAAAATCTAAAATTTTAATGGGAAATTTGAATTTGGCGGTGGTTTTAAATCCGCCGCAAAACTATAATATGTTTTCTTCCTATTCGACATTTAGCGGCAAATTGGGCAATTGCAATTTTTCTTGATATACTACGGCGGTTAATAACCGCCGCCAAACCCAAATTACATTTTGCGGCGGTTATTCCAGCGGTTGACTAAAACCGCCGCTATCCATTTTGCCGCGCCCTATCTTCCGGCGTTTCACGAAACTGCCGCGAAATATTTTACGGCGATTCAAAACTGCATAGAATCAAAGTTGGAAAAATCAAATCCAATTGGTAATTTCTGAGTGTGGAACCTAATAGCTATGTTGAAATCATTAAAAAACCTCCTGAAATTTAAATTTGAATCTCCTCTGTCTCCAAGTTTCAAGCTAAGAGAAGCAGCAGAACGCACACCGTGCTTTGTGACATTGAAATGCAAGTAATTTGATAAAGCTAAAGCACAATTATCATAGCAGAAGATGAAGAACCTGGAATCAAAGGCAAATCGACCAATATGGGATACAAAATCATGGACAAGACCATGTTCTTGTTGAACACTCGCTGAATGAAACATGATTTTTGTTCCGTGCTACTTTGTCGAGGTTACAACTACCATATGAATAAGCCAATAAAACACTGAAAACTAATAAATATAGTAGCAAGTAGAGAGAGTTGACATGAGAAACGCCACCATTACCACCACCAACAACAACCACAACGTGTGTTAACCATTTACAACATAGAAAGTGCGTGTGTGTGGAGGTCAAAGTCAGAGAGGTCAAAGAGATTGAAGAAGTAACAGCGCAAAGAACAAAGAAGAAAACATACGAAATGATGAATTAAAAAGGCATAATGATTAACTAACCTCCAAACATTAAGACAGAGTCTTGCACGGCGGCGGAGGAAGCAAGGCGCGGCAGTGTTTGAGGCGTGTTGCGGAAACGAGGATAGGCGAACGAGAGATAAAATAGAGGAAGAGGATGAGAGAATGATAGTGATTGAAATTGGATGAAAAATTCTAGCAGACATGCTTCTCTTCTGAGAAACTGAAACTAAAAGGAAAAAAGAAGAAATGTAAATAACAAAAATTAGAGGGATCAATATCTAATTATTAATTTTTTTCAAAAAAATATGGAATATATTTTATAATTATTTTAATGATAGTTAATCACACTCTTACATAAAAATAAGAGTAAGAAATCTATGGCCCATTTTCCAAAATTTATAAGAGAGTTTTTAGAGAAAAATAAACGAGAATAACACATGGATGAGACCATGAAAGAAGTCGATAGAACAGTACGATGTTGCGCATATTACTAGAAACAAAGATATTAGTGCAAAAATTTGTGCTTTGTTAGATTAAAAAAATAGTTTTATTGTTGATTAGAAGTAAATTTGGAAGGGTAGACATAAGATTTATGATGAATCTGATGAGAGCTATTCACTCCCTTCTAAATAATTTCACAATTAGTGATAGGTAATTTGTTTTATGATAAAATAACATATATAAGAATTTTTTTAATTGAATTTTCAGTTCTCATCATAAAAAAAATATTTATATTTTCATCAAATGATTGGTAAATTAGAAGATAGAAAATAGAGACTCAAACATTTTAAATGAGACTGAGAATAAAGAACTAATGTATGTTATTTTAATTAAGACTAACTAATAGTAAGTATTAACAAACGTAATCGAGTTGGGTTTGATATAACAAAAAAATACCAATATCTAGATTAAATTGAATTGCGTACTAACTAAATTGAATTGCATTCAACATTTTTATAACTTAGATTCGAATTTGATACAATCTAACTAAAATTCCATTAGTTTTGTGTTCTGTTGGATTCTCTTGTTCCTCCTCTTATTCAAATTTGTTATTCTCACAGAATTAAATATTTTTCATGTGTATACAAATTATAAACAATAAACTTAATACTATATATTGAACTGTTATTTTTTTATTATTTTAATTTAAAATTATTTACTAACATAGAATGAATACGTATTCTCTAAAAATATAAATAGTTAACTATTTAAGACAGTTAATAGTTTTTAAATTAATAATTTTTAGTTAAAGATATCCACTTTTTAATTTCTAATATTTTTTAAAGTTTCAAAATTCTTTTTAAATATTAGTAAAAATATTTGTATAGCATATCACCAACTCTTTTGTGTTTTTTATTTATCCAAAATTTTATATCTCATCTACAGTGATCGATGATCACTCTTTTTCTTGAAATTGAAACTAAGGAAAGACCTTCTCAAAAATGATTGTTATAATTACTGCTATAAGCTAGTTATCTCTCGAACTATATTTTATTTTATTAGGTTTATCATTTTTTGAAAAATACCAAACCTAAACAGAAGAGAAGAGGTTGGTAGTGATAAGATAATCTACGATTTGTCACTAAACTTGTGTTTAAAAAAAATTTCTTTACTCATTTTTGTATTTATTTATTAATATTTGTTATAAAATTAAAGTTATTTACGAACATAAAGTGAGTATGTACTCTCTGAAAAAAATTAATGGTTTAAATTTTTTTTAATTTTTAAAATATAATTTTCAATTAGAGACATTTACTTTTTATATTTCTAATTGATATTGGCCTATTAAATATATTTTCTCTAAAACTTCAAATTTTTTTTCTATATTAATATGAATTCTTCTTTGATAGTATATATTAAGTAAAAAATATTAATACTTAGAAAAAAATTTGTTTTAAACAAATAAATATAAGATAACATTATTGTTAATTTATGTTATGTTATTTTTAAAAAGTCAAATTCAATATATTAGGAAAGTTTTCAATTGACACACTAATAAAAGAACAATTTTATTTAAAATTTGAACTAGTTTCAAATTATGGGACATGCTATGTCAAAGTGTAATTATTGGTGACCTCATTTTTTTGTTTTTCTATCGTCTTTTATTTTTATTTTTATTTTTATTTTTTTCTTTCTTCTCTCTCTTCTTTCTTTACTTCTCTATCTCTTTTCTCTTTCTAATTCACCATAATCTTTTTTTTTTCATTTTTTCTATTCTTTTTCTATTTTTCTATCTCTTTTTTCTTTTTTATTCATCTTAATCTTCTTTGCTTTCTCTTTTTTATTTTTAAAATTTTTGTTTTTTTTCTTATCTTTTGTTTTTAACTATTTTATTTACATTGTTATGGTTTTATTTTTCAAAAAAAAAATATACATCAAATTTAAAATTATAGGCAAAAATAATCTTTTATTGACATTTGAATATGTAATTCATAAGTACAAAAGCTTAATTGATTTTAGAAATTCTATTAAGTCTATTGACATTTGGAGTCAAAACTATTAAAATATTAGTATAGAGATTTTATAGGATTAAAAATTTTATCAAATTTAATTGACATTTAAAGATTAACATATGAAAAAAATGACTTCATGAAATTAAGATTCTTCTGTTATCTCTGAAGTTAAAAAAAATTATATCAATTAATAATGTCAATTGGACCAATAAAAGGTATGTGTTAAAAAACCTCAGCAAAAATATCAAAAAATTAAGACAAAGATTAATGGACGCATATTTAATGTGCTAAAAATTAAAATAGATACATGCTTACAAACTTCACACAAAAGAATATTTTCTATTAACAATTAAGTAAACATATGTCTAAGGTATCAATTTAAAAACATAAGTTTTCTCATTTTTAATAATTACATATCTTCTAGTAAAAAATCTTAAAGCATCATGTTAGGCAAAAAAATTATTATTTAAAAGAATAAGAGTTATTTTAAACAAATAAATATAAGATAACATTATTATTAATTTATGTTATATTATTTTCAAAAAGTCATATTCAATATATATATTAAAAAAGCTTTCAATAATTGACACTAATAAAAGAAAAATTTTATTTAAAATTTGAACTAATTCAAAGTATAACTGTTAGTGATAATAATAGAATGTCAAACTAGATCATACGGAACCAATTATTAATAACAGCAACATGAGCGTCAATAAGCAACAAGTACGAAAATAGTTACTAAGTGAAGTTTGAAAATTGACAAAGATCTTATAGACATAAATGTCAATTGACATTAGGTTAGTTTATATTAAAGTTTTGGACAAGCATAATAATAAGTTCAATATTTTTGGAAAAACTTTTGAAAACCTAAAAATATTCTCAAATCTCAGCCTCCTTAGTATTTACTAAAATCTTGAATAATTCTTCTGACGTCTGAGCTCAAATTTATTCTTTACTTTTTATTTTAATTAAAAAAATTTACTTTTATTTATTCTTTTTCATTTTTTTTAATTTTTACATTTTATTTTAGGCATCTTATATATTTTTTATCTTTAATTTTACTTTTGAAACTATAATTAAGACATTGAGACACCCACAAATATTAATAATAATAGAACAAAAAATAGAGTAAAACAGATAGCATCATACGAATGGTTTAAATTTCATTATAATAATCTATCACCACCCTATTCTTGGATATTGCTAGGATTGTTGTAGGCCTTTATACTTTCTTTGGATGCAAAATAGAAAATAGATGGAAAGAAAAAAAAATTTTTTTGTGTTGTTTGGATGAAGAGAAAATGGAAGGAAAAAAAATAAAAAAATTTTTTTTTTGGATGAAAGAAAAAATAAAAAGAAAAAAACATACCTAAATGAAATTACATTAATACCCTTTATAAATTATAATATACCAATGTTATAATAACAAATTTGTAATTTTACCCATTTTTTTACTCCAATCTAAGTTTTCTTCTTAATCTTGGAGAGAAAATTTTAATATAGGCCCCACATGTACTTTTACATTTTTCATTCATTTTATTTCTTCATCCAAACAATGGAAAACTAATTTTTTCATCCATTTTATTCTCCTTCATTTTCTTTCCTTCCAAATTCTTCTAAACCAAAAAAATGTTAGCTAACCAATTTTTTGAAATAGCATTTTATGGAATACTATATTTTGAAAAATAATAAACCTTCCTCATGTGCGAAAGAAGAAAATAATTGTATTGATTTGATATATATTTCACTATTAACCCCCAGTAGAGACTGGTACGATTCAATTCTACATTTTGTTCGTTTGGGTTTGATTGTGTCGTAGCTCTATAATTCGGATTAGGTTTATCGTTGGATGAACTGCATTGCTGATATTGATCCCAAAAAAGAAACAGTGGGTACTGCTAGTCCGTGAACAGCCAACCATCGTACTGTAAAAATTGGATAGGTCCTATCTATGGTCATTGGAGCCTCCTAAAAAGATCTACTAAATTCATCAAGTTGGTCCAAAGGATCAAAACGGCCAGTTATTAATGGAATTCCTTATCGTAGTCTCATTCTTTCCAATCTTTGTTCATGCTTGTATTTATAATAAAACTTGACTTTTATTGAAAATGTGATTTTATGTTTAATCAAGAATATTTATTATCAATATGAGTATTGGTTTTGAGAGTAAGTTGAAGAAATTGGGTTGTTTTGGGTCTAAATGAAAGGTTTAGACTCTTTTTGGGATAGCATCCGATGTCTACTGGTATCGAAGTATCGTCGTCCAAATTCATTGTGAGGAGGTGGGGATGGAATTTGCAAGGGATTCTAATACTTAAGTTAACAAGGGTTTTAGACAGGTTTTTAGTAGATTAGTGGTGCACGAAATTGTGATCATCAATGGCGCCATCAACATGGTACGCTCAATTGCAATCTCAACTCCTTATCACAACTTCGGAAAGAGTTGAATTGGTTAGTTATCCAGTAACAAGTAAAAAAAATAGCAGTAATCGATACTTTCTATTTGATGACAGAAAAAAAAGACTCTTTCGTGGTTGATAGAGTTTTCTTTTTAAATAAGATATGGAAAGACAAAAAAACTGCGGAACCCGAGTTTGAGGGATGGGATCTCATATCCTTTTTCTTCTGTTGTAGTATAGTAAAGGAATGGAATCCACGACTAAATCTAATGATAAAAAAGTGAAAGGGCATTCTAAGGTAACTCGTTTTTTGTTTTAAATAAAAAAAATAGAACAAATTACATACAATAAAAAAGAGGGGGGCCCGATTTTTCCGATTTTTTTCCATAGAAATTCAAGAATTAAGTTAAACAACAAAGTTCTTTTTTATTATTATAAAAAAAATTATTTTATTAATATCTTTTTTTAATTCTTTATTTCAAATTATTAAATATTTCGAAATAGAACTGAATAAATATTCTATTTTAGAATAGAAAGAAGAAATAGAAATATTCTAGAAATTAGAAATAAAAAAATAATTTTAATTTCTTTTTGGATTATTTTACTCAACTTACGAGTTGCTCAAAAAATCTGTTGATTTTGAACCACAGGATGGATAGTTGTCATAGGTGATGAATTGATTTCTTACCGATGTCACTCTATTTTTGTTCGTCTATAATGATTGAGAAATCCACAAATCTCAATTGTATTTCTCAAATGGTATTTTTTTCTTCTTCTCCTATTCGATTGTATTTCCTTGGAAACTTAGGGAAGTGCTTTGTAAACATACGTATAAAAAGAACTTATTTCATTTAGCTTCTTTATGCCCACTATAACTAGTTATTTCGGTTTTCTACTAGCGGCTTTTAGTATAACCTCAGCTCTTTTTATCAGTCTGAGTAAGATACGACTTATTTGATTTTCAAATTGGAATTGAATTAGAGATTTTCTAATACTACTAGATATTCTTGAGTTCTTTATCATGTTAATTTCCAATTCTTGATCATTGAGATTCGTGGTCAATACAGATTAATTAATATTTAGTTTAAGTATAAAGGATATATATTACCTCCCCTTTTCCTTCCCTTTCAAACAAAAAAGAATGATTGAAGTTTTTCTATTTGGAATTGTGTTAGGACTAATCCCTATTACTTTGGCTGGATTATTCCTAACTGCATATTTACAATACCGACGTGGTGATCAATTGGAGTTTTGATTAATTAACATCTCGTTTGTTTAGTGATGTTTATTGACCTCCTATTTCTTTTCTTTGTTTTAACCACAATCCCCAGGAGGTCAAATTCAACCTTTAAACTACTGTTTAATTATTTCATTGTCATTCTCCAATATAACAAGAATGGAATCACGCTCTGTAGGATTTGAACCTACGACATCGGGTTTTGGAGACCCACGTTCTACCGAACTTAGCCATGCTTCATAATTGGAAAAACGAGCACCATGGAAATACATGCCACTAAGCCAAAGAAAGATGATGGAGAGTTGTTCCAGTGATTCTTTTGCGTCTGTCACTAACGCCCAGCCTTCAGGAGTTTGAAGCTCGTCACAGTTATTCAATCCTTGAATCTTACTCAGAATACCACAGACAAGGTTTAGACCTTACGAATTCTCAAGAATGCCATCATCAATTCTAGCTTATACCACGAAGATTCTGATTAAAGAATCCAAGAGATAAACATTCAAGCCTTGTTTGCTTGTAGAACGGAAGTGGTTGTCATGCACGCGTTCATAAGTGAGAATGATGATGAGCGTCACATAATCATCACATTCATCATGTTCTTGGGTGTGAATGAATATCTTAGACCAAGAATGAACTGAATTGAATAGAAGAACAATAGTAATTGCATTAACACTCGAGGTACAGCAGAGATCCACACCTTAATCTATGGTGTGTAGAAACTCCACCGTTGAAAATACATAAGAACAAGGTCTAGGCATGGCCGAATGGCCAGCCTCCCATAATCTAAGAACTAGACGTCCAAAGATGATCCTCAGATCTAAAGTGATCAAAAGATTCCAAGATGTCAAATACAATAGTAAAAGGTCCTATTTGTAGATAACTAGTAGCTTAGGGTTTACAAAAATGAGTAAATGACATAAAAATCCACTTCCGGGCCCACTTGGTGTGTGCCTGGGCTGAGCATTGAAGCTTTCATGTGTAGAGACTTTTCTTGGAGTTAAACGCCAGCTTTTGTGCCAGTTTGGGCGTTTAACTCCCATTCTTGTGCCAGTTCCGGCGTTTAACGCCATTTAACTCCAACTTTTGTGCCAGTTCCAGCGTTAAACACTGGGAATTCTGAAGCTGATTTGGAACGCCAGTTTTGGACATCAAATCTTGAGTAAAGTATGGACTATTATATATTGCTGGAAAGGCCAGGATGTCTACTTTCCAACGCAATTAAGAGCACACCAATTGGGCTTCTGTAGCTCTAGAAAATCCACCTTGAGTGCAGGGAGGTCAGAATCCAACAGCATCTGCAGTCCTTTTTAGCCTCTGAATCAGATTTTTGCTCAGGTCCCTCAATTTCAGC
>NC_029775.3:18193710-18195397 GCF_000817695.3 Arachis duranensis
TCCAGATAGTGTTATTGATTCTCCTAGTTAGGTATGATGATTCTTGAACATAGCTACTTAGTGAGTCTTGGCCGTGGCCCAAAGCACTCTGTCTTCCAGTATTACCACCGGATACATACATGCCACAGACACATAACTGGGTGAACCTTTTCAGATTGTGACTTAGCTTTGCTAGAGTCCCCAATTAGAGGTGTCCAGGGTTCTTAAGCACACTCTTTTTGCCTTGGATCACGAGTTGATTTTTACCCTTGCTTTTTGGTTTAAAGGGCTATTAGCTTTTTCTGCTTGCTTTCTCTTTTTTTTTTAATTCACTGCTTTTTCTTGCTTCAAGAATCATTTTTATGATTTTTCAGATCCTCAGTAACATGTCTCCTTTTTCATCATTCTTTCAAGAGCCAACATTCATGAACCACAAATTCAAAAGACATATGCACTGTTCAAGCATACATTCAGAGGTCAAAGTATTGCCACCACATCAAAATAATTAATTTGTTATCAAATTTGAAATTCATGCAATTCTTCTCTTTTTCAATTAAGAACATTTTTCATTTAAAAAAGGTGATGGATTCATAGGACATTCATAACTTTAAGGTATAGACACTAAGACACTAATGATCATAAGACACAAACATAGATAAACATAAGCATGAAAATTCAAAAAACAGAAAAATAAAGAACAAGGAGATTAAAGAACGGGTCCACCTTAGTTATGGCGGCTTGTTCTTCCTCTTGAAGATCTTATGGAGTGCTTGAGCTCCTCAATGTCTCTTCCTTGCCTTTGTTGCTCCTCTCTCATGATTCTTTGTTGTCTTTGTTGCTCCTCTCTTATGATTCTTTGATCTTCTCTGATTTCATGGAGGAGAACAGAGTGTTCTTGGTGCTCCACCCTTAGTTGTCCCATGTTGGAGCTCAATTCTCCTAGGGAGGTGTTGATTTGATTCCAATAGTTTTGTGGAGGAAAGTGCATCCCTTGAGGCATCTCAGGGATTTCATGATGAGTGGGATCTCTTGTTTGCTCCATCCTCTTCTTAGTGATGGGCTTGTTCTCATCAATGAGGATGTCTCCCTCTATGTTAATTCCAACTAAATTACAGAGGTGACAAATGAGATGAGGGAAGGCTAACCTTGCCAAGGTAGAGGACTTGTCCACCACCTTATAAAGTTCTTGGGATATAACCTCATGAACTTCTACTTCCTCTCCAATCATGATGCTATGAATCATGATAGCCCGGTCTATAGTAACTTCGGACCGGTTGCTAGTGGGAATGATTGAGCATTGGATAAACTCCAACCATCCCCTAGCCACGGGCTTGAGGTCATGCCTTCTCAGTTGAACCGACTTCCCTCTTGAATCTCTCTTCCATTGAGCGCCCTCTTCACAAATGTCTATGAGGACTTGGTCTAACTTTTGATCAAAGTTGACCCTTCTAGTGTAGGAGTGTTCATCTCCTTGCATCATGGGCAAGTTGAATGCCAACCTTACATTTTCCGAACTAAAATCTAAGAATTTTTCCCGAACCATTGTAAGCCAATTCTTTGGGTCCGGGTTCACACTTTGATCATGGTTCTTGGTGATCCATGCATTGGCATAGAACTCTTGAACCATTAAGATTCCGACTTGTTGAATGGGGTTGGTAAGAACTTCCCAACCTCTTCTTCGGATCTCATGTCGGATCTCCGGATATTC
>NC_029775.3:18195565-18197873 GCF_000817695.3 Arachis duranensis
TTTTGCCTTCCTTTTCCTCTTTCTAGAGGTTTCTCTGGCCTTAGATGCCATAAATGGTTATGGAAAAACAAAAAGCAATGCTTTTACCACACCAAACTTAAAAGGTTTGCTTGTCCTCGAGCAAAAGAAGAAAGAAGAGAGTAGAAGAAGAAGAAATAGAGGAGATGTAGGTGGCTTTGTTTTTCGGCCAAGGGGGAGAAGTAGTGTGTAGGTTGTGTGAAAATGAAGGAGTGAAGATGGGTTTATATAGGGGTGGAGAGAGGGGTAAGGTTCAGCCATTATGGGTGGGTTTGGGAGGGAAAGTGGTTTGAATTTGAATGATGAGGTAGGTGGGGATTTATGAAGGATGGATGTGAGTGGTGAAGAGAATGGTGGGATTTGATAGGTGAGGGGTTTTTGGGGAAGAGGTGTTGAGATGATTGGTGAATGGGTGAAGAAGAGAAAGAGTGGTGGGGTAGGTGGGGATCCTGTGGGGTCCACAGATCCTGAGGTGTCAAGGATAATTCATCCCTGCACCAAGTGGCGAGCAAAAATGCTCCTTCTGCCAATCCTGGCGTTAAACACCGGGCTGGTGCCCATTTCTGGCGTTTAACGCCAGCTTCTTGCCCATTCCTGGTGTTAAACGCCAGTCTGGTGCCCCTTTCTGGCGTTAAACGCCCAGAATGGTACCAGACTGGGTGTTAAACGCCCATTTGCTGTCTTCATTGGCGTTTAAACGCCAGCAAGTTTTCCTCCAGGGTGTGCTATTTTTCTTTCTATTTTTCATTCTATTTTTGCTTTTTTCAATTGATTTTGTGACTTCCCATGATCATCAACCTATAGAAAACATAAATTAATAAAAGGAAAATAGATAAATATAACATTGGGTTGCCTCCCAAGAAGCGCTTCTTTAATGTCATTAGCTTGACAGTAGGCCCTCATGGAGCCTCACAGATACTCAGAGCAATGTTGGAACCTCCCAACACCAAACTTAGAGTTTGAATGTGGGGGTTAAACACCAAACTTAGAATTTGGTTGTGGCCTCCCAACACCAAACTTACAGTTTGACTGTGGGGGCTCTGTTTGCCTCTGTTTTGAGAGAAGCTCTTCATGCTTCCTCTCCATGGTTACAGAGGGATATCCTTGAGCCTTAAACACAAGGGATTCTTCATTCACTTGAATGATCAATTCTCCTCTGTCAACATCAATCACAGCTTTTGTTGTGGCTAGGAAGGGTCTGCCAAGGATGATGGATTCATCCATGCACTTCCCAGTCTCTAGGACTATGAAATTAGCAGGGATGTAATGGTCTTTAATCTTTACCAGAACATCCTCTACAAGTCCATAAGCTTGTTTTCTTGAATTGTCTGCCATCTCTAGTGAGATTCTTGTAGCTTGTACCTCAAAGATCCCTAGCTTCTCCATTACAGAGAGAGGCATGAGGTTTATGCTTGACCCTAGGTCACACAAAGCCTTCTTAAAGGTCATGGAGCCTATTGTACAAGGTATTGAGAACTTCCCAGGGTCCTGTCTCTTTTGAGGTAATCTCTGCCTAGTCAAGTCATCCAGTTCTTTGGTGAGCAAGGGAGGTTCATCCTCCCAAGTCTCATTACCAAATAACTTGTCAGTTAGCTTTATGATTGCTCCAAGGTACTTAGCAACTTGCTCTTCAGTGACAGAAGTAAATCCAATGGAATCTCTATGGTCTCAGTGTGAGCCTCAGATTCCCATGGTTCCTCATTAGGGAACTCATTGGAGGCCAGTGGACGTCCATTGAGGCCTTCCTCAGTAGCGCTCACTGCCTCTTTCTCCTCTCCAAGTTCGGCCATGTTGATGGCCTCTTGCACTCTCCTTTTGGATTCTCTTCTGTATTTCTTGGAAGAGTACTAGGAGGGAGTTCAGTAACTTTCTTACTCAGTTGACCCACTTGTGCCTCCAAGTTTCTAATGGAGGATCTTGTTTCAGTCATGAAACTTTGAGTGGTTTTGATTAGATCAGAGACCATGGTTGCTAAATCAGAGTGGCTCTGCTTAGAATTCTCTGTCTGTTGCTGAGAAGATGATGGAAAAGGCTTGCTATTGCTAAACCTGTTTCTTCCACCATTATTGTTGTTGAAACCTTGTTGAGGTCTCTGTTGATCCTTCTATGAGAGATTTGGATGATTTTTCCATGAAAGATTATAGGTGTTTCCATAGGGTTCTCCCATGTAATTCACCTCTTCCATTGATGGGTTCTCAGGATCATAAGCTTCTTCTTCAGATGAAGCATCCTTAGTACTGCCTGGTGCAGCTTGCATTCCAGACAGACTTTGAGAAATCATATTGACTTG
>NC_029775.3:18198002-18227506 GCF_000817695.3 Arachis duranensis
AGATTCCTTTCAGAAATGTACATGAATTGGTTATTTGCAACCATTTCAATGAGTTCTTAAGCCTCTGCAGGCGTCTTCTTCAGATGAAGAGATCCTCCAGCAGAGCTATCCAATGACATCTTGGACAGTTCAGACAGACCATCATAGAAGATACCTATGATGCTCCATTCAGAAAGCATATCAGACAAACACTTTCTGATCAATTGTTTATATCTTTCCTAAGCTTCATAGAGGGATTCACCTTCCTTCTGTCTGAAGGATTGGATGTCCACTCTAAGCTTACTCAATTTTT
The DNA here is from genome assembly GCF_000817695.3 of Arachis duranensis. Classification (NCBI taxonomy): domain Eukaryota; kingdom Viridiplantae; phylum Streptophyta; class Magnoliopsida; order Fabales; family Fabaceae; genus Arachis; species Arachis duranensis. The sequence continues at coordinate 18,198,295 of NC_029775.3, forward strand.
GAGGTGGAAAGAACTTTGCCAAGAAGGCATTGACTAGCTTTTCCCAAAAGTTCAGGCTTTCTTTAGGTTGTGAATCCAACCATATCATAGCTCTGTCTCTTACAGCAAAAGGGAATAGCATAAGTCTGTAGACCTCAGGATCAACCCCATTGGTCTTGACAGTGTCACAGATTTGCAAGAATTCAGCTAAGAACTGATGAGGATCTTCTAATGGAAGTCCATGGAACTTGCAATTCTGTTGCATTAGAGAAACTAATTGAGGCTTAAGCTCAAAGTTGTTTGCTCCAATGGCAGGGATAGAGATGCTTCTCCCATAGAAGTCGGGAGTAGGTGCAATAAAGTCACCCAGCACCTTCCTTGCATTGTTGGCATTGTTGTTGTGTTCGGCTACCATGGGTTCTTCTTCTTTGAAGATTTCTGTTAGGTCCTCTACAGAGAGTTGTGCTTTAGCTTCTCTTAGCTTTCGCTTCAAGGTCCTTTCAGGTTCAGGGTCAGTTTCAACAAGAATTCCTTTGTCTTTGCTCCTGCTCATATGAAAGAAAAGAAAACAAGAAAATATGGAGTCCTCTATGTCACAGTATAGAGATTCCTTGAGGTGTCAGAGGAAAAGAAGAATAGAAGGAGGAGGTAGAAGAATTCGAACTTATCAAGAGAGATAGAGTTCGAATTGTGCATTGAGGATGAGTGTTAGTCCATAAATAGAAGGATGTCAGAAGAGGGGAAGAAATTTTCGAAAATTAAAGTGAATTAATTAAAAGAAATTTTGAAAAATGGTAATTGATTTTCGAAAACTAAGATTGGGAAAGAAATTAAGTTAAATTTGAAAAAGATTTTGAAATTAGAAATAAAAAAGATATGATTGAAAACTGTTTTGAAAAAGATGTGATTAAGAAGATATGATTGAAAAGTTATGGTTTTAAAAAGATATGATTGAAAAGATATGATTGAAAAACAATTTAAAAAGATTTGATTTTTAAAATTAATGACTTGGCTAACAAGAAATTTAAAAGATATGATTCCGACATTAAACCTTTCTCAACAGAAAAGGCAACACACTTGAAATGTTGAATCAAATCATTAATTGTTAGCAAGTATTTTTGAAAATGGAAAGAAATTGATTTTGAAAATATATGATTGAAAAGATATGATTTGAAAAAGATTTGATTTTGGAAAATTATGGAAACTTGAAAAAATTTTGAATTAAAAACAAAATCTTCCCTCTTGTGCCATCTTGGCGTTAAACGCCCAGAATGGTATCCATTCTGGCGTTTAACGCCCAAAATGCTACCCTTTTTGGCGTTAAACGCCCAGCCAGGTGCCCTGGCTAGTGTTTAAACGCCAGTTTTCCTTCTTCACTGGCCGTTTTGAACGCCCAGCTTTTTCTGTGTGATTCCTCTGCTGTATGTTCTGAATCTTCAATTCTCTGTATTATTGATTTGAAAAGACACAAATTAAAAATTTTTTGGATTTTTAATGATGAGGAATAATCAAAATGCAACTAAAATCAAATAAACAATGCATGCAAGACACCAAACTTAGAAGTTTGTATACTACTAACACTAACAAGTTGAGAATGCATATGAGAAACAACAAAACACACAAAACAAGAGAATTTAAAGATCATAGCAAGTAAATCATCAAGAACAACTTGAAGATCAATGAAGACACATGAAAAATGCAAGAAGAACAGAAACATGCAATTGACACCAAACTTAAAATTAGATACTAGACTCAAACAAGAAACATAAAAATATTTTTGATTTTAAGATTTTATAAATTTTTTTGGATTTTTCGAAAATTATATGGAAAAGAAAATAAAGAGATTCAGAATTTTTAATAAGAATTCCAGGAATCATGCAATGTTAGTCTAAAGCTTTAGTCTAAAAAGATTAGACATGGCTAGCCAAGCATCTTCTTTTTCAAGAAACTTTTTAGAGTATTTCACTAATTTGAATTAAAATTTTTGTTAAACTTGTTTGAAGATTTTTATTTTTGGAACATGGTTTTAGATCTCGAACACACAAAACCAGTGAGATTTTGAGCCTACTTGATTGGTTGCATTTTATCAACCAATATTTTATTTTTAGTGTGTGTCTTTCTCTCTAAAATTGTGATCTATATCTTGCTTGATTCTATATTTCTGGTGCACGAAATTGTGATCATCAGTGGTGCCATCAACATGGTACGCTCAATTGCAATCTCAACTCTTTATCACAATTTTGCACAGCTAACCAGCAAGTGCACTGGGTCGTCCAAGTAATAAACCTTACGCGAGTAAGGGTCGATCCCACGGAGATTGTTAGTATGAAGCAAGCTATGGTCATCTTGTAAATCTCAGTCAGGCGGATTTAAATGGTAATGGAGGATTAATGATTAAAAGATGAATAAAACATAAAATAAAGATAGAGATACTTATGCAATTCAATGGTGAGAATTTCAGATAAGCGTATGGAGATGCTTTGTCCCTTCCGTCTCTCTGCTTTCCTACTGTCTTCATTCAATCCTTCTTACTCCTTTCCATGGCAAGCTGTATGTTGGGCATCACTGTTGTCAATGGCTACAGTCCCGTCCTCTCAGTGAAAATGTTCAACGCACTCTATCACAGCACGGCTAATCATCTGTCGGTTCTCAATCAGGTTGGAATAGAATCTAGTGATTCTTTTGCATCTGTCACTAACGCCCAGCCTTCAGGAGTTTGAAGCTCGTCACAGTCATTCAATCCTTGAATCTTACTCAGAATACCACAGACAAGGTTTAGACATTCCGAATTCTCAAGAATGCCGCCATTAATTCTAGCTTATACCACGAAGATTCCGATTATTCAGAATGGAGGCTAAGAGATACAGGCTCAATCTTAAGTAGAACGGAAACATTCAAGCCTTGTTTGCATGTAGAACGGAGGTGGTTGTCAGGCACGCGTTCATAAGTGAGAATGATGATGAGCATCATATAATCATCACATTCATCATGTTCTTGGGTGCGAATGAATATCTTAGACCAAGAATAAGCTGAATTGAATAGAAGAACAATAGTAATTGCATTAACACTCGAGGTACAGCAGAGCTCCACACCTTAATCTATGGTGTGTAGAAACTCCACCGTTGAAATACATAAGAACAAGGTCTAGGCATGGCCGAATGGCCAGCCTCCCATAATCTAAGAACTAGACGTCCAAAGATGATCCTCAGATCTAAAGTGATCAAAAGATTCCAGGATGTCAAATACAATAGTAAAATGTCCTATTTGTAGATAACTAGTAGCTTAGGGTTTACAAAAATGAGTAAATGACATAAAAATCCACTTCCGGGCCCACTTGGTGTGTGCTTGGGCTGAGCATTGAAGCTTTCATGTGTAGAGACTTTTCTTGGAGTTAAACGCCAGCTTTTGTGCCAGTTTGGGCGTTTAACTCCCATTCTTGTGCCAGTTCCGGCGTTTAACGCCGGACAGTCTTGAGCTGATTTGGAACACCGGTTTGAGCCATCAAATCTCGGGCAAAGTATAAACTATTATATATTGCTGGAAAGCCCAGGATGTATACTTTCCAACGCAATTAAGAGCGCACCAATTGGGCTTCTATAGCTCCAGAAAATCTACTTCGAGTGCAGGGAGGTCAGAATCCAACAGCATCTGCAGTCCTTTTTAGCCTTTGAATCAAATTTTTGCTCAGGTCCCTCAATTTCAGCCAGAAAATACCTGAAATCACAGAAAAACAAACAAACTCATAGTAAAATCCAGAAAAGTGAATTTTAAATAAAAACTAATAAAAATATAATAAAAACTAACTAAAACATACTAAAAACAATGCCAAAAAGCGTATAAATTATCCGCTCATCAATTAAGTTCGAAGAATATTTGCAGGTGTCAGGATATTTAAAAGTGTAGATATAGATTTGCGGGTGTCAGGATATTTAAAAGTGTAGATGTAGAGTTAATAACCACCTTTTAGAGTAGTTCCATCTTTGATGGTGGATAACCGTTCCTTTTGTTAAGGAGGTTATTGAGATCTCCCTTCTAGATTAATAGGAGATATCATAGGAGTTAGTTACTTATTTAGATAAGTAGGGCTAGACTCATGTCACCATGTCTGACCTCTTATAAGGTCGGGTAAGTAGTAATGAAGATATGAATATTGATATCTGTAGATTGTTGATTGGGCTTTATTCATTTTAAGTCTGGCTAAGTTGTCGGCCAAGATATGAACAGTATCCCTACTCGAGGTCGACTTTGGGAAGTCAAAATGTCAAGCTGTGGAGAAGTCATTTAGTAGTTTGAGGTCTGAAGCCAAGAAGATTGGTTGACTCTACGTGATTTGAATGTTGTAACATTTTCGTAATGTTACTCCGTAACCATTTGTGCACTTTTTTGTGTGCTGTCATTTTGCTGTAGTGTAGTTGTTACTTTGTCATTTTGTAATTTGATATTACAAGTCGTTTTTATGTTCCATGCAACTTGCTTTATTTATACGAATTTTTTTGGCCAAGTATTTTTTCTAAAACTGATTTGCACAACTCATTCTTTTCGTGTTATTTAAGGCTTGTAGGCTTTGTATGACTAGTTTTATCACATCTTGCTTAACTAGAGAATATTTATTGACCTAGTATCATACAACTTGTTCAATTCGAGTTATTTTGAGGATGCATGACCTGTTTTAATACAAATCACTTTTCTAAAATTTATTATGATTTTGTACAACTCGTTTTATACCGAATTATTTTGAAAGTTGTAGAATTGTTGCACGACTTTGTTTTTGGTACAAATTACTTATTTTGAGACATGATTATTTCTTGATCTCATTTCACGCAACTTGTTTAGTTCGAGTTGTTTTGTGGCTTAATAACTTATTTTAATACAAATTATTTTTGAAACATACAGTTCTAATTTCATACAATTTATTTTGGTACAAATTGTTTATTTCAAAACTCATAATTATTTCTGAGTATAACCTGGTCTAGCTTGTTTGATGCGAGTAATTTTAAGATTTTACAATTATTTCATTTCAAATTGTTTAATTGAAACGTGGGCTATTTCTTGATCTGGTTTCATAAAACTCGTTTAAATCCGAGCTATTTTTAGGACTTCACGACTTGTTTTAAGTACAAGTTATTTACTTTAAGTCCTTTTAAAGTATCATATCATCTTTATAACCATCAGACTTCGTTGCTTTATCCATTGTGTCCCTGCTCAAGGTCGAGCTTCATGAGATCGGACTCGAGCGATCAAATGAGTCGGATTGTCAAGTCGGATTGTTAAGATCAAATTTTCATGAGGTCTTTCAATAATTCTTTCAACTCATTTGATTCGAGTTGTTTCTAGAATGATAGAATTTTATACGATTTTTTTAATATAAATCGCTTAGAACATATGGTTATTATTTACTCGATTTCATTCGACTCGTAAGCTTGAGTTGTTTTAAATCATCAAATCGTATTATAATCATTAGGCATCAATTTGAACCTCGTCGCTTTATCCGAGTGACCATTTAAAAGGTCAGCTCGTGATTTTCACGTTTTGTCGAGTATAAATTGGTGCCTTAGGTGAAAGGATTATTTGCTTATTTCCTCCGCTTTCTAGTTTGTACAAAGTTGTCATCCTTGTGTATGATACAAATCATTTTACTTGAGCTATTTTAATTGAAGGATTATTTTTACGTTTCGATTTTGTTCAGAACACTTTTACCATCCTTCAATTCCTTTCCAACTCGTTTTTGTACAAGTCGTTTGGTTAGAGGATTATTTTTATGTTTCAATTTTGTTCAAAATAATTACAATCCTTTCTTTTCCTTCCAACTCATTTTTGTTTAGTTAAATGATTATTTTTCTTGTCGCTTTTGCTTTTACCTTTTTTAGGGGTTTATCAGCTTTTACAACGCATGCTTTAACTTGCATGCTTTTGACTTATCATTTCCGAATTTCTTCTAAGTCATTTTTATACAAGTTTGCAAGTTATTGATTATTTTTACGATTTTGATTCCACTTAAATTAGTTTATACAATCCGTCCTTGAACTCGGACCTCGTCGCTTCAAGAAAGTCGAACTAAGTCTCTTTTCTTTGGGACTTGATTACAACTGCGCCACCTTTTAATAGGTCGGTCATGCTTTATTAAGTTACATTTAGGATTCATTTTAGGATTGCCTCTTACTGACTTGTTTTTCATACGAGTGGTTTATGAGGTCGGTCTCGATTCGCTTATATAATTTTTTATACCAATTTGGACCCCGTCATTTTATCTTGCCGACCAATCAGGTCGGTCAATGATTTTTGCACTTTGTCAAGCTTAAATTGGTGTGTTTTAATTGTAGAAAATCAATTTCCATAAGAAATTGTAATATCTACTTATGTTGGTGGCGTGTCACAACCTGGGCAGTTCGTCATCCTTGAGGTCGGACACTTTGTAGCAGTCCTTTCCTAAGACTTCAATAATCTTGTAGGGTCCTTTCCAGTTTGCTGTAAGCTTTTTTTTGCCCAACCTCTGTAGCCCGATGTTATTTCTTATCAGGATGAGGTCTTTTGTGGCGAATCTTGTCATATCTCGTAGCCATTCTTTGTCTCAAAACCTCTTTTCTTATCCGAGTTTGCTCTTGAATTTCTAGAAGAAGGTCGAGCTCCTCTTTTTTTGAGCTTGAATGTTACCAATTTCATTGTAAAATTTCTCTAAGCCTCTTATATGTGTCTGTTTTCAGATTTTTGGAAGGAGATCGAGTTCTTCTTTTGTGCCCCGACTTCATTGTAGAATATTGCCCTTAGTTTTTATTTATTTATGTTGATGGAAATCATGGCTTCTGTGCCATATACATGTCAAGAGGGAGATTCTTCAGTGGTAGTTTGTGTCGTTCCATATGCTTATAACATTTGTGTGAGCTCTGAAAAGTCGGTCAGTAGAAGCCAACTCGTAATACCTTTTTTGTTGGTGACCTGCCCCCAGATGAATTCCACAGATTTCACTGTGGATTTCAGCTAAAACTTCTTGTATTCAAGGTCAGGACACCCTTTGATAGAGGTGTTGAGATCCCTCTTTTATAGAGAATATTACAAATAAGGTGTAGTGCTATTTCTTTCATTAATCTTCTTGACTCCCTTCACTCTTGAGGAAGGATGTCAAACTTGATATATTCAACGCTTGGAGTCATCCATCCCTAGATTGTGAGAATTTCCATCTTCTTTAGGATGTGTTACATTGGTTGGTTAGTTCGGACTCGTATGGTGTGAGCTTGAAAGTAAGATCGCAATCTCTGTGATGCCGGGACTAGAGAATATGTAACTTTCTTAAGTCTTTGATAGTTAAGCTCGGCTTCTTGTAGTACTCTACTGTTGAAATAGACAAGCACAGCTAGGTAGAAGATAAGCTCTACTCTTGCTACAAAAATTTTATGAATTCTTCAAAGGCTTGTTCACATTTTGGGTTAATGGACGCCGTGCCCCTTTCGTAGTAGAGCTTTCTCCTCTTATTTTCTTGCTGCTTTTTTATTTTGTGTTAGGTCCAAATATTAATGGTTCGTTGAATCCTACTATAGCCTCTATTGGATAGGATTTGTTAGGCATTTTCTTTTTTCGGCTACTCTTCTTGCTCGTCTTTTCTATTAGTTAGGCTTCAGGAGGACTACTTTGCGATAGATCTTTGAGAATACATTTTTATCTCCTTTATTGTCACAACCTGATGAGCTTCCAGAATGCATTTTTCTAGGTTGGCATTTTATTTCTTGAGCCAAACTTTTGGTTCCTACTACTGCTGTTGGAGTAAATTCTTTGCTTGTAATATATTTTCTCTTGACATGTTAACTTTCTTTTGGGGTTGCCCTTCTTCTTTGTGCCTTTGGAGCTTGCGTTTTTTTGATAATGACTTTGATGCCCCTTCATGGAAGTGACTACACCGCAAGGAAGACTTACATTTATGTTGTCTCCAATTTTTACTTGTTTGGTTGTGCGATTGTATTTTCTGTGTCAGCAAATCCGTCAAACAAAGTCTTTCTACAAGACTTTTTGGTAGATTCTGGTATTAAGTCTTTAATCAGACCAGTTGTTTCTTCTGCTGGAGTAGTTGGGGTCTTGTTTACTCATTTTCTTCTCACGTATTTTCTCTTGCCAATTGAGTTTTCTTTTAGTTGAACATTCTTTTTGTCAATTGGCTTTTGAATTCGCTTTGGTTTGCTTTCTGCAATGACTTTGGAATGGTGTTTTCTTCTCCTTTGTTTTAGTTGTGGTGCCATCCATCTTTAACTGTGTATAAACAGCATCATATTCTACAACAGAACCATTGATTGGCACAGATACTGTTTCTTCAACTTTATTTGAATCTCCTTAGACTCCACTTTAGGAGCCAGGCTCACGGGTTTGGTTTTAACTGGTGGAAGGTTGGGAATAGATGGCACACATGGCACTGATGATGTGGAGAAAAATTGAGATGCAACCAGAGCAGACAAACCCAGCGGGTCGGTCTATAATTCATGGTTGCTTTGCGTTTCTTCAGAGTTGTTCAACCTGAAGAGAAAATCGGCAACCTTCGAGATCATGGAGGAAGCTTTAGAGCGGACTCACTCGAGGTCTGGGATGCCGCTGTTGAGGGCATCGAGGAACCAGCTTTTGCGTTTAATGGAGCCATTGAGGAGGATTCGGGAAAGGAGAAGAGGCAAGGACGAGTAGATTGGGGGCTTTGACTATGTGCGACACGATCATACTCATCCTTTATGTTCTCGACTTCCTGGTGGTGCAGAGACAAGCATGTCTCCACTGAAAAAGGTAACAAGAATACCGAAGAGGAGAGAGGGAGAAGCTGCGATTATGGCAAGGAAATTTGCAAGAACACCGGCGAAGAAAGTAGCCGAAGAGAAAAGTTACGGTGCTGTTCAAGCATTTGGAACATGCAACTGCTCCATTATCCTGAGTGGGTATCTGTGGTTGATTTTCCCACCTGGTGTGCAGATTGGCACTGAAAGTAGGAATCTTTAAAGTGGAAGCGTGCAAGTGTAAGTAGAGATTTGGTACCCAAGACCAAAAAAGGTAGTGTTAGCATTAGAAGCCCTGTAGATACAACTTGGTGGACTGGGAGTCAGCGGCGGTCAAAGCTCTGCCATGATTCTTCCTGGGTTTGTAACGTCGACACAACAGTGGATTCCGAGCTTGAGAAAAAAACCAAATTCTATGTCATCATTCATCTTATTACGTGAAAATTAATAGTTCATCATGAATAGTAGAAGAGCATAGGCAAGAGAGAGTGGAAGCTTTGATTCTGCAATACACCTTCTGATATTTGTTTATCAAAAATGCCTTGTTTTCTGTGGAATTTAGTTCTTCTAACAACTTTGGAATAAGGAAGCCAGCACACATATTGTTGAGGAAATCATTATAATGTACCATTGATTTTAACATGCTTTCACCATGTTCATTTTGAGCATCATATTCATTTCGAGTGGTTGTCTGACTATCTTGTTGATCATCCACCATTATCAAGGGTTGAGTTCCAGGTCTCCGGCAACGGCATGAATGTTTCGAGATTTATCTGAAACTGGATTGTTTTGGGAGGTCCAGACTCCTTTTAGGGCATCGCCTGACGTCTACTGGTATTGAGGTGTCGTCATCCAAATTTCTTGTGAGGATGTGGGGGTGGTACTGGCAAGAGACTTTGATGCTTAAGTTAGCAAGGATTTAGGCAGGTTTTTAGTAGATTGGGTTCGAATAATATCTGAGGGTGTCACGATATTTACAAGTGTTGATGTATAGTCAATGACCACCTTTTAGAGTAGTTCCACCTTTGATAGTGGATAACTGTTCCCTTTTGTTAAGGAGGTTGTTGAGATCTCCCTTCTAGATTAATGGGAGATATTGTATGAGTTAGTTACTTATTTAGATAAGTAGGGTTAGGCCTATGTCGCCGTGTTTGACCTCTTATAAAGTCAGGTAAGTAATAATGAAGATCTGAATACTGATATATGTATAGTGTTGATTGAGTTTTACTCATTTTAGGTTTGGCTAAGTTGTGGATCAGAATATGAACAAGTACGTAATCTCTAAAATACTCTCTAAAATAAATTAAATAATTATTTAAAAACGACTGATAACTTCTAAAATGATAATTTTTAATTAGAGATATCTATATCTTGTATTTCTAAATTATATTAGTTCATTATGCATTTTCTTTAAAATTTTAAAATATTTTTCTTATATCAAAATGAGTATATGTTCTCATTAATTTTTTTTATATATTCAAAATTTTAAATCTTATTCACAATAATCATTAACCACTCTCTCCTTAAATAAATGAAGGAAATATATATATTTTCGAAAATTATTACTATCATTTGGTGCAATTAATCTATCTTTTGTACAACCTCCTCATTTTATTGGGATCATTATATTTTGGAAAGTAAGAAGTTTTAACCCTTGTGTGGGAGAGGAAGAGGTCTATATTGATTTGATAATCCACTATTTGTCATCCATATTCTATTAGATCCTTGTTCATTCTTATATTTATAATAAAAATAGCTTTTTCGTAAAAACGAGACATGCTTTTATACACAAGTCATAAATAATAAACTTAATATTAGAAATAGAATAATTATAAGTGTTCGTTTTTTTTATAATTTAAATTTAAAATTATTTGTTAGTATAAAATAAATAATTTTTAAAAAATAAATAATAACTATATATTTAAAACAACTAATCCCTTTAAATAGAGAACTGCTTCTTGCATCTTAAAATAGTAATTGCTCAATGTTCATTACATGTATGTATTTTCTTTAATGTGTCAACAATTTTTTTGAATATTAGCATACAAATATTTATAGCATGCTAATAATTTTTGTCTACCCATCAATACTTAAATCAATTTAATTTAACCAGGTAATCCAATTACTCAAACTTTAGGAAAATGAATCTTCTCAATTTTTGTTAACAATTGAGAGAATAAAGTATGATTTTTTATCATTAATTTTGTAAATAGAATCAAAAATAAATATAAGAGAAAGAACAATGAAAGATTAGAGATTTGACATCCTCAAATTTTTTTTAAGTCAAAATAAAAGAAAATCTATTCACAGGATAGAAGTAATAATGCTAATAAAGAGAACCTGAGGCCTCATCATTGTAAATTTGTGTCCATTAGTGCAACATGATTCCACTAACTAGGGACTTGGAGTAACCAACTAAAATAAGTGTTTTATTAATTAAAACAATTTAAAAGATTAACGTTGAAAGTAACATTGCATCAAGGGTAATTTTATTTTTTAAAATAAATACTAACTTTAGTTTTTTTAAGCTATAAATATTAATTATATATTTTTATTCTCATAGTACTTCCAATTTTTAATTATTTATAACTTTTGATTATTATTTTTATATAAAAATATCTTTACATGAATAAAAATTTTCATAAATTATCCTCATGTGAAGTACATTAATCATTGAGAGTTATTAAATAATAATTTAGTTAAACATATTAATTATCTAACGATTTTTAACTAATAATGTTACTTGAAGATATTTATATATAATTTTTTACACTAATTTATCTGGATCTGTTTAGCCTGTCTGAAAATTTTTAATAGTATAAAATTGAATAGAATTCCATTAGAAATTAAATTTTAGTCAGAATTGAATTTATTTTTTAACTAAAATTTATTTATCTCTTTTGAAAAAATAAAAAAGATTATTTTGCATCCTTATAAACTAGAAGACCAAAATTAGAGCCTACAATTAATAAAGTCAAGTCGACACAAAAGTAAAATAAATTATCTACTAATAAGTAATAACTCACAAATATTTTAATTCAAAATTTAACAAAATACAATATATATAATCGAATAAACATAAGCAATATATATATTTGAATAAAAAAAATAAAATGGGGGGGGGACACAAAATCTTAGACATTCACCGTCTAATATATATATAATATATTATTGATAAACATATATAAACATAAGAACAAGCCAAGAACAAAGAACAATATTTTTTATGGTTAATGAGAAAAAATACGAAGGCATCATGTCACGGCCTTAGACACACTCAAATGCTACTGTGTTGACATTTGGACTTACTCAATCTCTTAAGCTAAAACCAAGTCAGCTTAACCCTCAATACTTAGCAAGAAAGCTAAGAACACAAGAGAACACAAGAAAAAGGAAATTTTGGTGGAAAGAACACTTTATTACTCAAGTATGGTTACAAATGATTTACACACACAAATTCTAACTCTCACCCCTATTTATAGCCATCCACCTCCTTAATGGATGGTTAAGATTAAATCTAATCAACGTTCCAGATTAATCATCCAGAACCTTTTTTACAAATATCTATCCTACCACAACTTTCTAAATGTTTCTAGATTATTCCATACCACTCTTTATACTTCTATATACATCTACACTCTTCTAGAATACTCTATGACCTTCCAGAGTCTTCTAGAACCTTCTAGGATATTCTGGGACCTTCTAGGACATTCTAGAACGTTCTGGAACCATTTAGAGCATTCTCAAACACTCCAGAAAACTATACAAACATTGTTAAATTTAACCTTCTAAAATTTACCGTGACATTTTTTTCCACCTAATGCGCAGAGGTCCTCGTCGCGTTCTGTTCATGATAGTGCCGTAGGTGTTCTTGGAATTGCCACAAATCTTCACGAGTTTCCCAGCTAGCTTTGGTTATCGGGAGTCCTTTCCACTTGATCAAGTATTGGATACTTGGTGGTACTCCTCTTCGTCATATGGTGTGATTAGCTAAGATCTCTTCGATTTCTTTATCAAAGGATCTAATCACCACGGTCGGAGCACGACTCGAGTTATCTCTACTCGGTTCGTCTTGGTCTTCATGATATGGTTTAAGCATACTCACATAGAAGACCGGGTGGATCTTCATAGAGGGAGGGAGTTGTACTTTGTAAGCAACCTTCCCAACACGTCAAATGATCTCGAATGGCCCTTCGTATTTGCAGATTAAACCCTTATGAACCTTGCGAGAGGTTGAATTGTTGTGGAAGAAGTTTATCATTACCTTATCTCCCACTTGATAGCTTGCATGCCTCTTCTTCTTATTTGCCCATTTCTTCATCCTCTTTGCAGCTTTGTCGAGGTAAGAACGAGTAACATCTGCTTGTTCTTCCCATGACTTAATTATATGATAAGCTCCAGGGCTCTTCCCTGAGTAAGAGGAAGAAAGAGAGTGAGGTGTAAGCGGCTGTTGTCCAGTCACAATCTCGAATGGGCTCTTCCCTGTAGACTCACTCCTTTGCAGATTGTATGAGAACTGAGCAATGTCTAGGAGTTTTGTCCAATCCTTCTGATTAGCGCTTACAAAATGCCTCAAGTAACACTCAAGTAAGGCATTCACTCTCTCAGTCTGCCCATCGGTTTGAGGATGGAAGCTTGTTGAGAAATGAAGCTCCGACCCAAGGAGTTTGAACAGCTCTGTCCATAGTCGTCCTGTGAAGCGTGGATCTCGATCACTAATGATGCTCTTAGGCAATCCCCAGTACTTCACCACATTCTTGAAGAATAGTCGTGCTGCCTCCTCTGTAGTGCAGTCAGTAGGGGCGGGTATAAAGGTAACATACTTCGAAAATCGATCCACGAGAATAGATCCAAACCCCTCAGACTTTGGTAAGGCTGAGATGAAATCTAGAGAGACACTTTTCCACGGTCGCCCTGATGAAGGCAGAGGTTCCAACAACCCACTTGGTGTCTTGTTTTCAATCTTATCTTGTTGGCACACAAGACAAGTCTTCACATAGCTCTCCACTTCATCTCTCATTTGAGGCCAATAATAAGAAGATTCAATGAGTGCTAAGGTCCTTCGCTGACCTTGGTGACCAGCCCACTTGGTATCATGGCATTCTCTTACCAACTTCCTTCTCAGATTTTTCCACTTAGGAACATATAGTTTTCTCCCTTTTGTGTATAGAAGGTTGTTTTCTAACCAAAATCTTTTGGTCTTACCTTCTCTAGCCAACTCCACCAACTTCTTGGCTAATGGATCGTGATGCAACCCTTCCTTGATGGTATGCACAATATTTTCTTCAACCATAGAAATGGCCGCCATCCTATATGGTTTTGAGATAGGCGGTTTCGCTCCTAACTCCAATTCAATGTTGTCATCCATCTTTCTTCTAGGTGTTAACTGTTTTGACAACTCGAGAGGTGTCACATCCTTATTTTCTTCAAGGACTTCCTTGATTTTAGGGAGAACATCTTCTCCTTTGGCTATGGACTCCTCTTGTAGTAAAGCCAAAGACATCATCTCCTCCTTCTTAAAACCTTTCTTGAGTTGCATGGTCGAGAGCATCGAAATTCCTCCAGCCTTTGAGATTGTAGGGACCATGCATGGAGACCCTTTCTCCATGACGCATACTATATTGTAGTATGACATAGGTATTATATTTGCCTTTCTTTGCAAATCAAGCCCAATGACTATTTTAAAATCGTCCATGGGTGCTACTGAGAAATCCGCAAGGCCCTTCCAAGAACCAAGAGTCATCTCAACCCCTTTTGCTACTCCTTTAAGGGGTTCACCCTTGGTATTCACAGGTTTGAACCAGCCATTCTTTTCGGTGATTTTCAACCCAAGCCTCTTTGCTTCATCAGGCGTGATGAAGTTGTGTGTAGCACCAGTGTCGATCATAGCCATGACAGGTTTTTCATTGATAAAGGCTTTGACATACATCAAGCCTTTCTTTTCTGCAGTGCTTGCTTCTTTGCCCTTCACAGCATTTATATGTTGGATAGATCCAACACACTCAGTTACTTGAGTTTGAGCTTCTCGTTCCTCGGCGATAGATGCCAAAGTCCTTAACTTGGGACAGTCCTTCATTTGGTGTGGTCCCTTGCACACGAAACATCCTCTTTTGGGCACAAAAGCCTTCTTCTTTTTCTCGTACTCTTTCTTTGAAGAGTATTTTTCTTCCTTCTTGGTTGAGAAACTCTTCTCCTTGTCTCCTCCACCTTTAGTAGAACTAGGTTTGGAGGAAGACTTGGATTTAGAGTCTCCCCTATGATACTCAGTGAGTGATTCGGCCATGACGATAGCCTCATCAACATCCTTAACATTCCTTCTTTGTAGTTCTTGCTTTGCCCAAGGTTGGAGGCCATCAATGAAGAAGAACAATGCATCCTCTGATGCTAAGTTGGGAATTGAAGCGTGAGAGTAGTGAACTCCTTTACGTAGTCGCTAATCGTACTCTTGTGCTTCAACTCCCTCAACTTCTTCCTTGCTTCATAAACCACATTTTTAGGGAAGAATTATCTTTTCAACTCCCTTTTGAAATCTTCCCATGTGGCTATGTTGCAAGTACCTTTTTCCATATCTACGCACTTTCTCCTCCACCACAAAGTAGCATTATCAGAAAGGTAGAAAGTTGCAGTGCGTACCTTTATTGCTTCTTCGACCACCCCTTGGCCTTCAAAGTACCTCTCCATTTGCCATAGGAAGTTCTCCACCTCTCGAGCGTCCCTCACGCCCTTGAACTCGTTCAGCTTTGGGAGATTAATCTTTGTCGTCTCCCTTATAATGGTTGGTCAAGATTTTGCCTCCTCGAACCAAACTCGAACTTCCTCAAATAGCTTCAAGGAATTCTCAAGCTTCTCTTCGATTTGAAGCATGCTTTCTTTGAAAGTATCTAGTTCTCCCAACACGTGAGCATCGAGGGTCTCCTTCTCATGTTCTATCCTTTGGAAGCGCTCATCCATAGAGGATAGAACATTCTCCAACATAGAAACTCTCTCTTCTAAGAAGTTAGAGTCCTTACCTCTAGGCTCACTTGAAGAACGGACCTTTTTGCCTCCTCATTGAGAAGGAATAACATTCCTTCCCCTTTGAGACTCAACATGTTCCATGGTTACACTAGAAGCCATACCCACAAACCACTTGTGCTCCCTCTCGAACCTTGCTCTGATGCCAAATTGTCACGGCCTTGGACACACTCCAACGCTACCGTGCCGGCACTCGAACTTACTCAACCTCTTGAGCTAAGACCAAGTCAACCTAACCCTCAATACTTAGCAAGAAAGCTAAGAACACAAGAGAAAGGAAGCTTTGATGGAAAGAACACTTTATTACTCAAATGTAGTTACAAATGATTCACACACACAAACTCTAACTCTCACCCCTATTTATAGCCATCCTCCTCCTTAATGGATGGTTATGATTAAATCTAATCAACATTCCAGATTAATCATCCAGAACCTTCTTTACAAATATCTATCCTACTACAACTTTCTAAATATTTCTAGATTATTCCATACCACTCTTTATACTTCAATATACATCTATACTCTTCTAGAATACTCTATGGCCTTTCAGAGTCTTCTAGAACCTTCTAGGATATTCCGGGACCTTCTAAGACATTCTAGAACGTTCCGAAACCATCTAGAGCATTCTCAAATACTCTATACAAATACTGATAGATTTAACCTTCTAAAATTTACCGTGACAACCAACAGAAGTGTTGTGGAAGACGGTGTTGAGGGATGGAAGATGTTGGGAGAAAGTAAATAAGTAAATAAAAGTAATTAAGTATTTGAATATTTTAGGCATTTTATATTTTAAATAAAATTTTAGTAGAATATAATTTTAAATCAAATCCATTTTGATAGGAATTAATTTTGGGAAAAAACAAATTTTAGGAGTCAATAATTTTTAGTATTTTTGGTCATTTTTTGGTCAGTATAAATATTAAATTTTTATCTTCAACAAATAAATTTTATTAATTTATGTATACAAACTTTAAAAAATATGATACAAATTATATTGATTCATGTGTGTACAAAATTTTGATAAATATATATACAAATTATATATTTTTGTGTATAAAATATCTATCTATAAATATAAATATTGATACAAATTATTGTTGGTAAAAAACAATAATATTTACTAGTTACCTGGTACTACTCTTTGAAAAAAATAATAGAATTAAATTGAATTCTATTTAAACTCATTTAATTTATGAGAAAAGGACAAATTCTGATTTTTTGGTCCGCAAACATTTAATTTCTTAAAGATTTAAAAATACATTTAAGTCTCCTACCTCTTCAAAATCTGGACATATTAATTTCTAAGTATAATTTGTTCAATTTTAAAAACTCTCTTACATGTGTATTCGTATCAACCAGATCGATACAACGAGAGTCATGTTTAATTTTTCTGTTGAGTCTGACAGAATCAAGTGAACATAAAGGATCAATATATTTAGATTTTGAAAAAATAAAAAAATTAAATATATTTTTAAATTTTCAAAAACTTAAATATACATATCAAAAGGTTAAGGATCTATTTATCTTTTTCTCTTAATTTTGTTTTTCAAACATTGTAATTGAATTCTCCGAACACCCTGATTAGATATAGATTAAAATTATATAAGGGACACTTCGGCCGAAAAGCGCATCTGGTGTAGTGGTATCATAGTACCCTCCCACGGTACTGACCGGGGTTCGATTCCCCGGATGTGCACGCATCTATTTTTGCGTTGGATTTGGGCTTTTCATCATTTTACCTTCCAACTCCAAAGTTTTTTTCATCATTTTTTCTTTAACCTTCCAACTCCAAAGTTTTTTTCATCATTTTTTCTTTAAGTTTGGCTTTTCATCATTTTAACTCCCAAATCCAAATCGTTTTTTCTGTTTTTTTTTTTTTGTCAAAATATGCTCAAGTTATTAATTTATTCTTTTATTTATTAAAAACTATTTTTTCTTAAACCAAAATTGTTGATAGTAAGTTTTTCTCATGTCTTGGTCCAATGCAAATGGCAGGTTTTGGAAATGAATATTTTAAAACACAAGAAAGTGGAGAGTCTAATGAATCATCTCTACAAGGATATAAAAGTGTTCTGAATTCAAAGCAGTCGAAGAAAAACTCAACACAATAATTAATCTTACATTATAAAAATGATTAAAATTACATCTTCAAAAGATGTAAAATTCATATTTAAAGAGTCAAATAGACATTACTTTATACAATTAAACATTTTTGTTTCTGTTTAAATTTTGGCACTTACTCAAATGAAAATGTTAAAAATATATTTTTATGAAGATTCTTGTGTTAAAAGTGTATTTTGTTTGTTTAGTCACACTTTAAAAAAAAATAACATTTTTATAACACATCAAAATCAAACCATATAATTTATGATCTAATGATAAAAAAAAAACATCTTTATATAAAGATAATCATAAAATCTTCATAGTGGTATCCACCTTAAATTTTTTTTCTAAAAATCAAAGGCGTAAACTCATGCACTCTAAAGCTTCAATGTCGTCGAAACTTGAATAGTAGCGGGCCTTGATGAGAAGATAATATTCCACCAAGTGTGACCTCTTGAACGAGAAACAACAATGCTAGTTTATTACCTAACCACATACTAACTACATTTAGTTACAGTTAGTTAGAAATAATTACAAAATAGTTAGAGTTAATTGTATAGTTAGAATGATAAAGACAAAAATTATATGTGACTGTAATTGATTCAATTTGTTACAACTATATGACTGATAAAATAAGTAATATCTAACTACTTTATATATCATTATAGTAAGGAGTATATCTTAAACTCCTCATTTTTAGTTTTTTTTGTAAAGTAAATACAGAATCAATTTTTTTTTTCTCTTTCATCTAGAATCTTTTTCTGAGTGTCTAGTATCTATACTCATACTACAAAAATAATGAGAACAATTTCACCATTTGCACGACTCTTTTGATATAGTGCGGTGAGCGTAGATTGAACACGCAACATCAATTCAGTAATGACATCAATAAGAATGCTTAGAAGTACAAATTCACTTGACATAACAAAAACATGGCATCTTAGATTAGGTCATATTTTTTTACAGAAATTAAATATAATAAAAACACATTATTGTTTCATTGATAATAAAGGTTATTTAGATCCATGTGACTCATGCTATTATGTTACGTAGAAGTAGAATCCTTTTTTCTTTAGTTTGTCTAATTCAAAATCTGTTTTTAATTTAGTCCATATGGACATTTGAGGTTCCATTAGTTTTTCATCAATAAATAGAGATAAATATTTTTTGGGAACATTTACATAAAGATGTTTATATTATCTTTTGCTAAAGATGTTTTGGTCTTATATTTTAATTGATTTATGTATAAATTATTTGGTGTTCCTCGTCACACATTATTAAATTTTTTATAAGATTTTCTTTCCAAGAATAATAAACCTTACAAATGCCTTTTGACAAGCATTTATTGCAATAGGACGTGTAAACCAAAAACCTATTAATAGATAAGAACACATTTCAACTAATTCCCAAAAGATATAAATTTGGATCAAATTCAAACTAGTAACTAATCTCAACATTGAAGCATTAAAAAACTCATAAGCAAAAAATCTCAAATATCCTTGATCCTGAGACATATAATTATCACTATAAATAAGAACCAAAATGCCAACAGTAGTGATTAATATTAACATAATAAGGGTAAGTGAATCGATCAAGTAACCAAATTCTAAAGAAATATCATTATTTATAGTCTAAGACCACACATATTGATAGATGAAACTCTTATTGTTATTTATTTGATCGATCGACAGCGCGACGGAAAAAAGCATAACTATACCTAACAATAAAATACTGAGAAAAGCCCACCTACGTCGAAGATTTTTTGTTGCTGTGGGAAAAAATAGAAGTCCCGCCCCTATCAACATAGGAACTGGAAGCGGAATGAAAGGTATGATCCATAAAGATTGATGTGTATATTCCATAAAAAAAGAATAAAAGATAAAATATTTTTTTTCCTAATGAGTTTTGTTTCTTATTCGTCGGTTTTATCTCTTTTGTAAAGGCTTCAGTTAATAAAAAAAAAAAGAGTGAACATATAAATAGAATTATTTATTTTTCTGAATCTTTGCACAATACTTCTAATATTTCCGAATATTTCAAAGTACTAAAAAAGGTCGAATAAACAAATTCAAATTCCTAATACACTTTTTTTAATATTTGTATTTTAGTAAAAAATTCTCATAAAACGAAATTTGTCAAATCAAATAAAAACATTCGTTTATTTTGTTTGATATGCAGTAAAATTAAATTCATATGACATGACCCAATCGAATAAATAAGAATTTTTGTCTTTTATTTCAAAAGCATTAGTTTTTTCGAAGTAATTTCTTTTTTTACATTAAACAGATATCTATGTTTGGCAAAATTTTGAAAAAAGTGTTATAATATTCAAAGTTTTACTTTAGATAGAAAGATAGAAAAAAAGAGGGGATAAAAAAAAATGGCTAATTAATCAAATAAAAGAACTATTTGTTTTACGGAACAGAAGATATGTCTTTCACATGACTTGTAGCAATAAAAAAACTATATCAGTTGCATGGCAGTTCCAAAGAAACGCACCTCGAGATCCAAAAAAAAAATCCGAAAAACTCTTTGGAAAAGGAGAGGTTTTTGGACAGCATTGAAAGCTTATTCATTAGCGCAATCAATTTCTACGGGAAATTCAAAAAGTTTTTTTGTATAAAATTTATTTTAAAATTAAAAATAAAATTTATTTAAAAATAAAATTAAAAATCATGCTTAATGTTAAACCAGTGTCCAGCCCCATGTACTACACTACTCATTTGTCTAAGCACTCAAGCACACCCTACCTTCAACCTCAAAGTATAGAAAATTTATTGGGAGATTGCTTTACCTTACAAATACAAGACCTAAAATCTGGTATGTTGTAGCTAAACTAAGTCAATTTTTGGATTGTGCAATCGATAAACATTTTGTAGAAGGTTTGAGGATTCTGAAATACTTAAAAGGAGCACCAGCCATAGCGTTATTTTTCTCTTCCAACACCAATTTAACTCCCATTGGGTTTTCGGATAGTGACCGGGGACTTGTTCGGATTCTCGGAGGTCAGTTAGTGGTTTTTTTTATTAGAAAATTCAATCATTTCCTAGAAGAGTAAAAAAATAAAACACGGTGATAGCATCTGGTGCGGAGATTTTACAATTCACAAATTAACTGGTAAGTGCATCGGGTCGTACTAAGTAATACCTCAGGTGAGTGAGGATCGATTACACAAGGATTGATGGATCAAGCAACAATGATTGATTGATTGGCTTAGTCAGACAGACATAAAGGAGTGTTTGAATATTCAAAGAGCATTAAACAGACATAAAGGAGTGTTTGAGTATTCAAAGAGTATTAAACAATCGTACAGAAATTAAAATAGTAAAGTAAATGAGTTGGGAATAAAGTATGGAGAGGGCAGTTAAGGTTTCAGAGTTATCTATTTTTCCGGGTTAACCTTTCTTACTAACTATTTTAATCATGTAGGATTTAAATTATGGCAAACTATATGTGACTAGACCCTAATTCCTTAGACCTTTCTAGTCTCCCCTCAAATTCATCAACTTCCAATTCCTTGGTCAATTAATTCCAATTAGAGGGTGATAATCAAATTCCAGTTTATATGCCACAAAAACTCTAATTACCCAAAAATAAAAGGATTATGTATCACGTATCCCGTTAAGTCCAGATAATTAAAATTTAGGAGAATGTGTTTTTAAGTTGTTGTTCAAGTAAAGAGCTTTTCCAAGTTATACAAGAACTCAAATAGAAAGAGGGTTATACTTCCGTTCCACCCAAATTCATAAGATGAAGAGCGAAAACAATTCTTAAATTATAAATCCATACATGAATTAAAATAGAAAAAGTAATAAAATCAATCCATACAAATAGACAGAGCTCCTAACCTTAACAATGGAGGATTAGTTGTTCATGGTTCAGGGAAGAAAATAAGGATTTTGATAAAATGTATTTTGGTAGTCTGGATTAGGATCAAAAGTTAACTAATGGAATCCCTTTTTATAACTAATCCTAATTAATTTTAGAAAAATCTATTTTCTAAAATTAAGTAATATCTTTTCCTAATTTAAAAATCAAATTTGAATTTAAATCAAAATTAATTATAACAATCATCAAGTCTTTAATTGATGGATAGGGACCACTTGATTCCTTCACTCTGTAGCCTCTGATCTGTGCTTTCCGGGCTGAAAACTGGGTCAAAAGCAGCCCAGAAATCATCCCAGCGTTTTCTGCACATGGCGCATTTCACACGTACGCGTCAGTAACGTGTAAGCGTCGATAATCTTTTCTGCGTGTCACGCGTACGTGTTAAGTACGCGCACGCGTCGCTGTGCAAATCTTCAAATCATGCGTACGCGTCATCCACGCGTACGCGTCGTCATGGAAAGCTCCAAATCACGCGCACGCGTCAGGTACGCGTACGCGTCGCTCCTCGCTGGTTTTCTCTTTTAATTCTTGTGCTGCTGAAACTCCATCAAATCCAGCTTAATGCTACCTAAAATAAACAGAAATGCACAAGACTCAAAGTAGCATCCATAGTGGCTAAAAGATAATTAATTCTTGATTAAACTTAACAATTTAAGTGCAAACTCACTAGAAAAAGATAAAAAAGATGCTCACGCATTAGCATCTTCATGCGAGGTGGAGTATAGAGCACTAACTTCAGCAACAAAGGAGCTTAGTGGCTCACTTAGGTCATGCAGGAGCTTAAAGTAGAACAATTAAAGCCTGTGGTGGTGTACTGTGACAGCCAATTAGCCTTACGTATTGCGACAAATCCGGTAAGTTAGTTGTATAGTTAGAATAATGAATAATGAAAAATATACGTGGCTGTAATTCACTCAATTTGTTACAACTGAGTGACTAGTAGAGTAGGTAACATCCAACTATTTTGTATATCATTATAGTGAGGAATTGTAACTTAAGCTCCTCACTTTTGATTTTTTACTGTAAAGTAAATGTAGAATTAGTTTTTTCTGTAAAGTGAATGCAGAATCGATTTTTTTATCTCTTTCATCTAGAACTTCCTTCTTCTTCACGGAGATGTTGAGAGCAGCTTCACCATTTGCACGAGATTAATTGCTACTTGTCTCCACGTCCATCTAGGTTTTTATAGCTACAGATTCTATGGTTCTGTTGGATCCAAGAAGATCATCTCCAATGTTATAGTACTTTCTTGCCAAATCTATTCTTAATATATAAAAATAGATGAATAAGTTTACCCACATTACTTTTAAGATATCTTTTTCCTCCTACTAATGTCATGTCAGCAACATCGTTTACTTGGCAAAACTATAGAATCAACCACTTATTTTTTTCAAATCAACTATTATTTCTAAATCAGCAAAAAAATAAAATATACAAGTAATAGAAATATATGCAAATTAGTCTACAAAATTACCAATGATAATAATTAGAAATTAATAGTGTCTAACCAAATTTGTAACCTACAAGAATCTGTATTCCTATATTTATTATATTTTACAATTATAAACAATACAATAAATTTATAACTCCAATAATTAATTTATTAATTTTTTTAATAAATAACTCATTAAATGTAATAAACATTCATATTACAAATGTTATAATAATATATTAATCATAATAAGTATTATATTACAAATATTCAAATTCCATACTATTTGAACTACTTATATAAGTCTCTTATCACTATTTCTTCAAATAACATCAAATTTAGCACAAAAAATTGATTTTCGCACTACACAACATCTCAAACTTACTCAATGGAGCATCATTCTTTGCACAATATCACCAAACAAATAGACAATTGGTTTATTAAAGTTCGTATGGTTAGTCTATGGGAAACGTTAACACCCACAAATGAAGAAGAGTTTCTTTACTTAGAATTGATTATATTAGATAAAAAAGTACAAACCAAACATATTTATTGTATTTTTAAATTGTATTTTTAAATTTAACATTTTCTAACACTTTTTTGAATTTTCATTACTTGAGACATTGTCTGACAGAGTGGGTCAAAGAAAAATATTAACAAGTAATTTCACTTTATACTATTTCAATTATTCTTATTAAAAATAACTTATTTAAAAAAATCAACACATTTTTGTTCTTTTTATTGTAGATGTCATTAGAAAATTACATGCACATCAAGAGATTAAGGAGAAACATCTTCAGAAGAAGAATATACATGCAAAGATGGAACAAACAACATAATAGAAAGTGCATACAACTCAACAATTCATAAAGAACATGCTTTCGCAAGAATCTACGACAGAAAGAAGAAAGCAACAATTCTAACAATAACCAATAAAGAAAAAGGAAGATGAGCTTTACATAAGAAGACTAAGTTCATCAACCAAAACAAATGTAAAAATTAAACCACCGAATAAAAATGTTACTTTATACAACTCTAACATCCAAACCTTTTGTACTACAAATTATTTTAAACAAAACACCTTTTAAATTTAACTTTAGTTTACACGTATTTAATTTAATTTTACAAAATATAACTATTTTTAATATTTATTATATACTATCATTAATTTTCTATCTGCACATCACTCAAGTCTCATTCTAGTATCAATTAATTGCTCTTGATTTTGACCACGGGAATGATTATATATATTCGAAAAGTATAATAAATTAAAGTTTGAAATTTATGTGTAATTATTTTTCTGTAAAGTTAATAGTTAAAAATCGTTAAATAATAATTTAATCAAATATATTTAATTATTTAACAGTTATTAATTATTAATTTTTATTTTAAATAAAAATAATTGTATATGAATCTTCATCTAAAATAAACAGATTCTATATTAATAAATTTTATATATACATTTTACATATAAGTTATCTTGAGATTAGGGCGGGGCCACTAACAATATTAATTCTATTTGTGGGCTTTTAATCCGATTCAATTCGTTCGGATAAGATTGACAATCCAATTTGCAGTAGATCAAATTGAGAGTGGAGCAGGTTGAGCTACATGGGTAGGATCAAGTGTAGGTTTAGACCTAATTCAATCAAACTAAGCCGATGGATATATTATAATATGTAACTAAAAATTATTATATATATATATATAATGAAATTGATGGAGATCGAACCTACATTCTCTCACTTTTATAATTTGAACATAAACTTTATTATCATTTGTTCCTTTTAATTATATTATGGGTTTAATTTTGTATTTTTATTTTATTAGTATGTTTTTTAATTATAGAATAATTAAATATTATGTTTGATTTTTAAATTTGATATTTTTAAATTAATAAATAAAAAAATACAACACTAATTAACTCAAAAACTAATTAACTCAAATAATAATAAACTTAAAAAATTAACAATAAAAAATAAATCAATAAAATGTTTAATGGCCTCATCAATAATAAATCAAATAATTAATAATAATCAACTAATTAACTCAAAAAACAATTGTAAAAAAAAATGCAATTCATACATATTAAACAGCTGAATTCGAAACTTAAGAGTAATAAAGATCAAATATTCATGCTAACTTAGCAACCTAAACTCTAACAATACTTATGTGAAAATAAGATTGGAAAAGATTGGTTGTCAAACCATCAAATTACAAGCTAATCAACTTTAGAACACAGCACAATAAATTTCTCCTGCTACACAACAAATTTAGAGATGATATCAGAATATCAAAATAGAGAATAAAAGAGGTTTTAAATTTCTTCTAAGATGATGACAGAACCAAAGGTTACAGTTCAAGTGTTCTGACTAACAGTAATAAAACAGCATAATCAAATTCAAGCGGCAAAAAGTATGCATATAAACCATTTCTACTATACTTGAGTAAGGTATCAAATAACTAGTTGACTCTATTGTACTTTATTTCTTTATTTCCAGTTCCATTTACGTCAACAACAAAATTGTTGTAGAGTTGACAATTAAGATTCTTTCTGTTAGGATCAATTAGGATCAATTAGTATTATTTAGTATATTTGAATATTTATTATAGGAGATTACGTCTTTATTATTACGATTCTCTTAGTACCTATAAATATCCTTTTATATTGTATCATTGTACACAACTTGAACAGACAACTTGAATACATTTAATAATACACAAATCTTTTCTCATATAATTAGGATCAATTAGGATCAATTAGTATTATTTAGTATATTTGAATATTTATTATAGGAGATTACGTCTTTATTATTACGATTCTCTTAGTACCTATAAATATCCTTTTATATTGTATCATTGTACACAACTTGAACAGACAACTTGAATACATTCAATAATACACAAATCTTTTCTCATATAATTAGGATCAATTAGTATTATTTAGTATATTTGAATATTTATTATAGGAGATTACGTCTTTATTATTACGATTCTTTTAGTACCTATAAATATCCTTTTATATTGTATCATTGTACACAACTTGAACAGACAACTTGAATACATTCAATAATACACAAATCTTTTCTCCAGTTTAGTCTCTTGTTTCTAACATGGTATCAGAGCCATGATATCCTCCTTGAAGAGGATATGTTATTTTTCCTTGCGGTGAAATCACCGTAGTTTTTGTATTTTTTCTATGACATTCTTCTTTCCCTTTTGTCACTCATTTGCTGTTTTTTTCACCTCACTAACTAGCCTATTTTCTCTGTTTTGTGTTTTTTTCGAGTCGAATGATCAAACACCATTGTCATCCGCTCCTATTCTCATGAAGAAATCATATAGTTTTCGTCTTCTCTCGTGGCAGTTCCATATGCATTCTCTCGTAGCAGTTCCATCTACGTTCTCTCGTGGCAGTCCCGTCAGCGTTTTCTCGTGGCAGTTCCGTCTGCCTTCTCTCGTGACAGTTTCGTCTGCGTTTCGTCCATGTTTCCTTGTGGCAGTTCCGTCTGCGTTTCTTTCTCGCAGTTCCGTTTGCGCTTCTTTCCGGCAGTTCCGTCTGCACCCGTTTTATCAGTTTATGCAGTTTTTTTCTTTTTATTTCGTTGTTTTAAATAAGTTTCAAACTCAAGTTGTCACTTGAGTTTGAGGGGGGATGTTAGAATATAATTAGGATCAATTAGTATTATTTAGTATATTTGAATATTTATTATAGGAGATTACGTCTTTATTATTACGATTCTCTTAGTACCTATAAATATCCTTTTATATTGTATCATTATACACAACTTGAACAGACAACTTGAATACATTCAATAATACACAAATCTTTTCTCCAGTTTAGTCTCTTGTTTCTAACACTTTCAATACTTTACACCAATTTAGAGAGCAGGTGCTTCAATGCTGGAGGGCACATTCTCAGATACTGGTGTAGTGGAAGGAGTATATATGCATGCTTTCTTGAGAATTTCAGCAACAATTCAATGTTTCCGCTTGTTCAAAGGTCTAGAAGGATTCAATCGAACCTGAAAGAACAATAGCAAAAAAGACCACTTACTAAGTTTTCTTGAAAAATCTGGATGGTATATTAACATTTAACCATCAAGTGATAAAAATAACATAATTACCAAGTCTTATTTCTTTAAGAAAGATCAACTATATAAATAAAATGCCATCATAATATCTTATCATAAATCATGTCTAAAATTAAAATACTAAAATCTCAATATATAAAGATTACTAATAACTACCAATGAGTTATAATTCAAATGGTATAGTCTTCCTATACTCAATTAAAAAGTTGTGGATTCGAATCTCATATATTTGGTAAAAAAAAAAATTACTAATAACTAAGTTCAATATTTTAAAAAATAAATAAGGACTGCAAATTAGATAAATATGTTAAAAGTTGCTACTAACTCGACTACAAATGTGTTACATTCATTGTGCTCATCGTGTGCCATCAATTTAAAAGTTTGATTGATGTAACGACTGTATATTTTGTGGTGGAATAACCTGTTCACTGCTACCATCGATGAATTTTGTATCTTATTGAAAACCACCATTCCTACAACTTAACTCAATAAAAAACAAAAAATATAAATAATGAATGGCCAAAATTATATTTCGAAAACAATACACATATAGCAAATAACACAGAAATCCCAACACATACACGTAATCCAAAGAAAATAAGTAAAAGGCATATTAATAACATAATAGAAAATAGGCCTTGATTGCACATAACAACCTAACCTAACAAAGAAGAAGATAAAGAAAGTATTCTAAATTTCTAAGTACTAAGTCCAATTAATGCATTTTAACAAACAAGTAAATGGTGAGATTGTGACCAAAACAATCTCGCTTGTTTTGTTCTGGGATTTTTACAAGTTTCATGCTAAGTAAATTTTAGAATTATATAAAAAAAAATATAGATAATTAATAATATTTTTGAATAATATATAAATAATATAAATTAACACTCCCCATATATAAAATTATTAAAACCCAAAGGTTTCGAGAATTTTCTTAATCACTCAAATAGTAGAGTGGTTCTCAATCTCCCCCACGTAAGTATTTATCTGTGTACATACATACAATTGGAGAAAATATGAGAGTGGAGCTTACTAAGATGAACGGGAAGATATTGGCAGAGACAAAGGGGGCAACGAGTGGCGGCTGAAGGCAACAGCTGGCGATCAATTGGAGACAACACTTGCAAGGGAAGGAGACTGCTGCACTAATCGCTTCTGAGTGTATTTTATTTTAATTTAGTCTTTTATTTTTTTAATAGAGATTTTTTTGAGGTAAAACTTTATCTTTAAAAAACTAAAGAAATACTAATAACTAATGACATTTCTAACTCTTCTTGATATAATCCTTATATTGTCAAACTGAAAATTCAATTACACAAAGAAACTAACCACACTAATTTCAATCTTAGTCATAATTTTTAAAACCCTCAAACTGACTTTATATTTTTCAAACATTCAATATATCAGTAACGTTTTTAATACAAATTCAAATAATAAACCTTTAATAATATAAAAACAATCACTTTCATTCTTCGTGATATCAGAATAATAAATTGAAATAATAATAATAATAAACACAAAATCATCAAAACAAAATTTAAAATTAGAATTATAAACAAAATTTTAAACATAGAATCATCAAAACAGAATTAAAAAATTTCTAAATCAAAAAAGAATTAAAAACTCTAAATCTAAACTAATACATGAACTAAATCTAAAAATTAATAATAAGAAAAAAGAGGAGAACAACATATCTAAAGGGAGAGAGGGAGGAGACAGCTCCAGTGAAGTGGTGACAGCACAGACAGTAAAATGGTGACGGTGGTGACCAACCGACAAAATTGCATTATTAGGAGTTTTTTAAATAAATTAAAAAAATAATAAGAAAAAAGAGGAGGACAACATACCTGAAAGGAGGAAAGAGGCAGTTCTGGTGACACAGGGAGCAATGGCGACAGCAGTGCAACAGTGACGGCGGCAACAGTGGCGGGAGCGATGAAAATGGCTGCGATAGAGTG
>NC_029775.3:18227662-18230825 GCF_000817695.3 Arachis duranensis
AGAGTAGTTCGAAAATGCGAAAAAATAGGGTTCGTAGTTTGAATTTAGGATAAAATTACTGTCGGATTTATCATCGAATTTGCTTTGCAAATTACCAAAACGTAGCGTTGCACTAATTCAGATTACCAGCAGATAAATCCAACGGTAATGATCTCACCATTTTTTCCCTTCAATTATTACCGACGAATTTACCGTTGAAAAATCGAATTCAGCGGTAATCTTCTTATTCGACAAATTTATTACCAAATTTACAGATAAATTTATCAATAAATTTTGCTACTAACTTTCGACAATAAATCTGATGACATTCAACATTTTTCTTGTATTGATTTTTGCTATTTTTTATCACACAAATCTAGATTAGGAAATGCTTAGCCTTGTATTTAAATAGAATCACATCAACATCATCATACTTGTAGAAAAACAAAGGAGAATGCTAATTTAATTTCAAGTCACGATTCACATACATGTTGTAATTCATTTTCAAATTTTGTTGCGCCTAAACCTAATACGGAAAATGTTTGAATGGAGATCATTGCTTCGTGCTCTTAACAATTAGTAGCTATGAAGCATGAACACTAATTGAGTTGTTAGAATACAATTGATCTGATATGTGTGTATTTGTGTTTTAATAAAGAATAAAAAAATTATTCTTTGGATACGCATAAATACATTTATATACCACTACGTGTTAGCGTATTTGACTTTATTTTAAATATGTATTTTTTAAATAAATTTAAAAATATTATATATTATTATTTATTAAAATAAAAATAGATTTTAAATACTTGATATAATTAAAATAAGATATTAAAAAGAAGATAAAGACTAGTCTTTGTCTAGGGGTGGCAACACTACCTGCTCCGGTATATATATATATATATTAGTAAAATGATTAATAATATTGCATCATATTTAAATTTTTATTTTAATTTATGTTATGTATGTAAATAATGGTTATATAAATTTTAAAATTTAATTTTATTTGTTGAATTTAATAATTATAGGAGTAAATAGGGATCGGATGGGTTAGGATCTAACATTTTATTATCCGCAGATAGAGGTGGAGCGGGTTCGATGCGGGTTTTTATAGGGTGGAACGGGGTTGGGTAGAGCAAAAACCCACCTCCTACCCGCCCCGTTGTCACCCCTACTTTTGCCATCTTTCCTATCTTTCGCAAGTATATAACTATTCTTATAATTTTTTTAATTTATTTGTTTTATTCTTAATTTATTTTACAAGAATTAAATTAAATTAAATTAAAGTCTTATAGATTAAAACTTCTTGTAGTATTTCAGGAGAAATAGTTTCAGGTGGAAGTGTTTTCTGTTGCTCCTTGTATTGGTCCACTCCTTATCCTTTCTCATAATGTGCAGGGTGTTTTTTTCCTAAAACTAAAAACAATTGAAAGTCTTGACTCATCCTCCTAATTGATATATTAGTTACTAAATAAATGTTGTTAACATAATTTAAAATTTTTCAAAAACAATAAATTTTTTTTAATATGCATTTTAAATAGAATTCGAATCAGGTCCAACTTGTCAAACATGCCAAAGCTGCTCATAAGTCATAATGAATTTATGTCGCAATCTTCTCTTAATATTTCAAAGACTTGTGTTATGGCCTGGCCTAAACATCACGCGGGTCAACCCAACCCATAGGCCAACCGACCCGAACGATCGGGTGTGAGGCGCTCAACCACCGACCCGGACACACGCCCTTCACAGCTCTTTGCTACAGCTGTATGGGAAAGTTTCGAGGAAGGTGGATTTGCCTTTGCGGGACCCACTTCTGACATGGTATATAAGGGGAGGGTCCTACGCCTCCCCCAAGGTACGTCACACATATTGCTTTACCCTTATTTCCCACCTGCGCCACGACTGAGTAGAATGTCAGAGTGTTTTTGCATGTGACACCCCCTCCTCACGAAGAGCTCGGGACGTCGGCCACTCCCTATCCAGCCCCGTAACCCGGAACCAGGTTGTACCCCTTTTTACCAACCCGAAGATCTCTCCGGATCGTCTGGTATCCGACCAACCGAACATTGGCGCCGTCTGTGGGGACGCCTAAATGGACGTCGTAGCAAGTGCTGTGAACCCAGGCGATAGTGCCAATCCGAGGGGGGCAGCCTCCGTGGCTTCCTCCTGGGGACGCACGAGGTCCCCTCCTCGATGACCCGAGCCACCTTCACGATCCCAAGAGAGATGCCCCTTCGGGGGAACTGGCAATGATAGCGCCAGGATAATGCAAGAACTGCGCCATAGGGTGCAGAACCTGGAGCACCAGCTAACAGATCAAGAGCACCATCAACAAACTTTCGATCCCAACTATTCCCCGTCTCCCGAGAGCCGGGGAAGAACTTCTCATAGAAGTCACTCCCAGCGCACTCCCACCCCAAGATCTGGATCTGAAAGTAGCCGGAAAGACCAGAAACACCCGAGAAGACGGCATGACCCCTTGATCTATACCCGATCTAGACCAACTCGCACCGCTGGGCGAGATCGGGAAGACTACGAAGAAAGAACGAGGAGAACGCGACAACCCATGAAAGAACGAGGAGAACGCGATGACCCGTGATCATGGGAGTAACCCCCTTTCACCATTCCATCCTCGAGGTCCGGCTACCAAAGCACTTTGATAAGCCGACGGACATGAGGTACGATGGAACTCAAGACCCACAGGAGCATCTAACGGCCTTCGAGGCCAGAATGAATTTGGAGGGGGTAGGCGACGAAGTCAGTGTCGCGCTTTCCCAGTCACCCTGGCGGGACCCGCAATACGGTGGTTTAATAGCCTCTCGCAAGGTTCTATCGCCAAGTTCTCGGACATCAGTCGTGCCTTCTTGGCCCAATTCACTACCCGAATCGCGAAGGCAAAACACCTGATCAACTTACTCGGGGTGACACAAAGGCCCGGCGAGCCGACCAGAAAATACTTGGACCGGTTCAACGATGAGTGTTTGGAGATTGACGGCCTAACCGACTCGGTGTCCAGTTTGTATTTGACGAACGGACTTCTGAATGAGGATTTCAGGAAGCATCTCACCACGAAGCCGGTGTGGACGATGCAGGAGATCCAAAGCGTAGCCAAGGAATATATCAACGATGAAGAAGTCAGTCAAGTCGTGGCTGCCAACAAGCGGCTGCCCTTCTACCATCAACC
>NC_029775.3:18230889-18235203 GCF_000817695.3 Arachis duranensis
TGCCAGAGACGGCGGTCCAGGCAAGACATCCGGGCCGTTTACTCGAGTCGGGAAGTTCACCAATTACACCCCTCTCACTGTCCCCATCGTAGAAGTTTATCAGTAGATAGCCGAGAAGGAAATCTTGTCAAAGCCCTGACCTCTAAAAGACCTCTATTGTGATTATCATAAGGGCTATGGACATAAGATGCAGGATTGCTTCGACCTGAAGGATGCGCTAGAACAGGCACGAGGAGACGAGACCGCGACTGCGAGGGAGAAGACAAGAGCCGTGCGGTGAAGCGACGTCACGAGCCCAATGACCACGAATAGGGTCTCACAATATGTGGTAATTGGAAGAGACGTGGCACCGAGGTCGAAGTCGGCACACACAAAGGACGCCAAAGTCCTAGCGGTCTCGTCGTCTAGCCTCGCACCAAGTGCCAAGAGGACTCCACCCATATCATTCGGTCCAGACGACCAATGGTTTGATGAGATAGCGGAAAACACTCCGATGGTCATCACGGCCAGAGTGGGAACCGGCCTGATTAAGCGGATCCTCGTAGACACCGGCGCCAATTTGAATATCATTTTCCGGAACGTGTTCGACGCTCTAAGCCTTTGAGATGCCGATTTAAAGACGCACCAGCACGGGGTGGTAGGCTTGGGCGACCACTTCATCAAGCCCGATGGGACAATCTCCCTTCCAACATCCATAGGACTAGGACAAGGAATAAGATCGGTAATGGCGGAGTTCGTAGTTCTTCGAGACTCCACAGCCTACTATATCATCCTAGGGAGAAAGACCATTAATGACCTCAGGGCAGTGATCAGTACGAAGATGTTGGTAATGAAGTTCATCACTGATAACGGGTCTGTGGGATCCATAAGGGGAGACCTAGAAACGGCAGTCTCCTGCAACAATGCCAGTCTCTCCTTAAGGAAAAAGTGCAAAGAGGCATCGGGAGTATTTCTCGCCGACCTGGACGCCCGGGTTGACGACAAGCCCAGACCTGAGCCAGAAGGGGACTTGGGAAAGTTTAGGGTCGGTGACACATAGGAGAAGTTCACATTCGTGAACAGAAACCTCCCACACGACCTGAAGGAACCCCTAATGAATATGATCAGGACCAACAGCGACCTATTTGCTTGGACGCCAGTCGACATGCCGGGCATAGACCCTCAGCTCATGTCACATCACTTGGCCGTCAGGGCGGAGGCCAAACGAGAAGGAAAATGTCACAAGAAAGAGCAGAGGAGGTGGCCAGGTAGACGGCCAACCTCCTCCAAGCAGGATTTGTCCGGGAACTCGATTACTCGACCTCGCTATCGAACGTAGTCCTGGTAAAAAAACACAATGGAAAATGGAGGATGTGTGTAGATTACTCCGAACTTAACAAGGTATGTCCCAAGGATTGCTACCCCCTGCCCAACATTGATGCACTCGTCGACCCGGCGGCAGGATATCGGTATCTGAGCTTTATGGATGCTTATTTTGGCTACAACCAGATACCGATGCACCGGCCTAACGAGGAAAAATGGGCGTTTGTAACGCCAAGGGGAATATATTGCTACAAGGTAATGCCGTTCGGCCTGAAGAACGCCGGGGCCACATACCAAAGGTTAATGAACAAGATATTCAGCGACCTCATAGGCAAAACGGTGGAAGTATACGTGGATGATATCCTTGCAAAAACCACCCGACCAGAGGACCTCTTGAGTGACCTAAGAAATGTGTTCGCTTCCCTTCGGCAACACGCATTAAGGCTTAACCCGCTTAAGTGTGCCTTTGCCATGGAAGCAGGAAAGTTCCTGGGGTTTATGATAACCCAGAGAGGGGTGGAGGCCAACCCCAAAAAAGTTTCAAGCAATACTTCAAATGAAGAGCCCAGGTTGCATCAAGGATGTTCAGAGGTTGTTAGGAAGGCTCACCATACTGTCCCATTTCCTCGGTGCGTCAGCTGCGAAAGCACTACCGTTTTTCAACTTGATGAGGAAGGGGATAGCGTTCGAGTGGACCCTGGCATGTGAAGAAGCATTCAAGCATTTCAAAGAGATTCTCGCTGCACCACCAGTTCTCAGGAAGCCTAAGGTCGGAGAACCAATATACCTATACTTGGCCATAACGGATGAAGCGATGGCCGCGGTTTTGGTGCGAGAGGAAGGGAAGACCCAACAACCAATCTACTTTGTGAGCAAAGCATTCCAAGGAGTCGAACTGAGATATAGCAAACTAGAGAAGTATGCGATCATACAAGGTCAGTTGTTCAAAAAGGGACTTAGCCAACCCTTGCTGAAATGCCTACACCCTGACCAAACGGATTATGTGCTCAGAGAGGTCAATGAGGGGTGCTGCTGTCACCACATCGGGGGCAAAGCCCTAGCAAGAAAGCTCATTAGAGCTAGTTACTACTGGCCATCGATGATGAGAGACTCCCAAGAATTCATAAGGTAATGCGTCAAGTGCCAGAAAAATGCCAATTTCCACAAGGCCTCGGCAACCGAGCTCAGTATATTGACGTCTTCCCGACCTTTCTCGCATTGGGGAGTCGACCTCCTGGGACCTTTTCCGGTAGGTCCAGGGCAGGTTAAATACCTCATAGTTGCTGTCGACTACTATACCAAGTAGATAAAGGCCGAGCCACTGGCCAGCATATCCTCATCCAATTGTCGGAAGTTTATATGGAAACAAGTGATAACTCGATTCAGCATCCCTGAGGTCATCATCTCTGATAATGGGACGCAGTTTACTGATAAAAAGTTCGTAGCGTTCCTTGCTGGTTTGGGCATAAAGCAAAAATTCTCATCTGTGGAACACCCCAAACGAATGGCCAAGTCGAGGCTGCGAATAAGGTCATCTTACTAGGTCTCAAAAAGCGGCTTGATAAGGAAAAGGGAGCATGGGATGACGAACTCGCCTCCATCTTCTGGTCCTACCGCACAACCGTGCAATCGTCCACAGGGGAAACCCCATTCCATCTGACATACGGGGTGGATGCTATGATACCCGTGGAAGTCGGCGAGCCGAGTCCACAGTTGCTTCTGGGAGGAGTAGAGGAAGTTGTAGAGAAAGACCTAGTAGACGAGGCTAGAGAAATGGCCCATTTGTCGAAAGCAGCACTGAAGCAAAGAATGGCACTGCGCTACAACGCCAAAGTACTTAGAAGAGAATTCGAACAAAATGACCTGGTCTTGCAACGCAACGACATCAGGATGCCGACTCATGAGGAAGGTAAGCTGGCGGCTAAATGGGAAGGCCCCTTTAGGGTCAAAGAGAAGATTGGTAAGGGCGCCTACAAGTTGGAAAGGCTCGATGGCAGGAAATTCCCGAGAACATGGAATGCGGGTAACCTGAGAAGGTTTTACTCCTAGTCTAAACATGCAGAGCAGGCGACCTGGCAAGCTTAGTAAGACTCGAGTTTCACTTTATCATTAGACAATTTACGTGTTAAATACTTATCATTGCCATAGATTTGCCCAACTGCCGATTAATATTCTCTTGTTCAAAATTAATATTCTCTTGTTCAAATTTATCTTTACCCGTTTATACATCCCACGACAACAAATTTCTTAAAATATATGCTAAACGAGGCAACAACACGGTGTCTTGGGACTGATCACCCCGGGAACCAGTTAAGTCAATGCCATAACAAATGGCCGTAGCGACAATGAAGCCACAACTTGGCTTCGCCAAATTACCAATGCAATGGTAAACGAATGCAAGCGACAAGCCAATACCAACAAAACGGTAATAAAATAGAACGAAAATGCACTACCAAGTTAGCGGGGAAAAACAGTAACCATAAGCCGACCAGGCGGCTACTAAAGCAGTTCAAAGTTACAGGATCCAACATGCACAACAACAAAGTTCATTAAACTACACAACGAGACCCACAAAAACAAAATTTCAAGATTCACGAGTACAGAGATCACTTCTTCGGCATATCGACAATCTTGCCATCCTTGATGGTTTTAAAGACCCCGATTGCCAACATGTCAAAATCAGGGGCCATGATCTTCACCTGCGCTTTAAGAGCCTTTTCAGTCATCATTATGGTGCTTTTTCCCTGTTTCACGGTCTCTTTGTACTTCTTCTTAAACTCTTCAGAGAGTGCAGGGAGGTCAGAATCCAACAGCATCTGCAGTCCTTTTCAGTCTTTGAATCAGATTTTTGCTCAGGTCCCTCAATTTCAGCCAGAAAATACCTGAAATCACAGAAAAATACACAAACTCATAGTAAAGTCCAGAAAAGTTAATTTTAACTAAAAACTAATAAGAATATACTAAAAACTAACTATATCATACCAAAAACATACTAAAAACAATGCCAAAAAG
>NC_029775.3:18236666-18238731 GCF_000817695.3 Arachis duranensis
ACTTGTTGAATGGGGTTGGTAAGAACTTTCCAACCTCTTCTTCGGATCTCATGTCGGATCTCCGGATATTCACCCTTCTTGAGTGAAAAAGGGACCTCGGGGATCACCTTCTTCAAGGCCACAACTTCATAGAAGTGGTCTTGATGCACCCTTGAGATGAATCTTTCCATCTCCCATGACTCGGAGGTGGAAGCTTTTGCCTTCCCTTTCCTCTTTCTAGAGGTTTCTCCGGCCTTGGATGCCATAAATGGTTATGGAAAAACAAAAAGCAATGCTTTTACCACACCAAACTTAAAATGTTTGCTCGTCCTCGAGCAAAAGAAGAAAGAAGAGAGTAGAAGAAGAAGAAATGAGGAGAAAGGGAATGGCTTTGTATTCGGCCAAAGGGGAGAGAAATGGTGTTTAAGGTGTGTGAAAATAAAGGAGTGAAGGAGGGTTTATATAGGAGGGGGGAGAGGGATGTTCGGCCATTTGAGGGTGGGTTTGGGTGGGAAATTGGTTTGAATTTGAATAGTGGGGTAGGTAGGGTTTTATGAAGGATGGATGTGAGTGGTGAAGAGAAAGATGAGATTTGATAGGTGAGGGGTTTTTTTGGGGAAGAGGTGTTGAGGTGATTGGTGAGTGGGTAAAGAAAAGAGAGAGAGTTGTAGGGTAGGTGGGGATCCTGTGGGGTCCACAGATCCTGAGGTGTCAAGGAAAAGTCATCCCTGCACCAAATGGCATTCAAAATCACGTTTTGAGCCAATTCTGGCGTTAAACGCCGGGCTGGTGCCCATTTCTGGTGTTTAACGCCAGCTTCTTGCCCTTCTCTGGCGTTTAACGCCAGTCTGGTACCCCTTTCTGGCGTTAAACGCCCAGAATGGTGCCAGACTGGGCGTTGATGACATGTCATCATATACCCATTTTCTATGCTTTTTCATACAAGAAATTGATGATTTGTGCTTAAATATTGAATGCTTTTTGTACTTAAATGATATATTTTCTTGATATTTTAATTTTATAAATCTTGTAGGAAATAAGAAGAAAAAGAAGCAAAGAAGCACAAAAAAAGGAGAAAAAAAGAGCTTTGGGGTACATTTTGAAGTTGGGTACACTTTGGAGCTTTAGGCCACGCTTTTAAAAGCGTGGCCCATGACCAAATCAAGAAAGGAAGCAGCCAGCACGCACACGATCCTGCCCTTGCCAAGGGCAGGGCAGAATCGTGATGCAAAGTGTGGTTGGAAGCAAGAATTTTCGCTAAGTTAAAATCTGGCCGCACACAGCATGACCATGCCTACTTCAAAGGACTATAACTTGAGCTACAGACGTCCAATTGATGTGCTTCCAGTTGCGTTGGAAAGCTGACATTCAGAGCTTTCCAACGATATATAGCAATCCATATTTGGCGCACAATTGTGGCAGGAACGAAAGGCATCTTTAAGGGCCATGAGAAAGCAAGAAACTAGGCCTTACTTTGGTGCCAAGAAAGCCAAGGAAATTAAGTAGCGTGTGTTTCGGCCATGGTTCGAACTTGGGACATCAAAGTGAAAACACTGCCCTGCTCTCCACGAGGGCAGGGCAGCATTTGGGTTGGTGCACAAATCTGGCGCACCATGGCACGTTCTGGCAGCATCTGGCGCACCATGGCACGTCCCTGGCAGCATCTGGCGCACCAACCTCAATCCTGGCAGCACCAAAATTTCCTGCCCTGCCTTCTGTGAGGGCAGGGCAGCATCCTATGCACCAAGCTCAATTCTGGCGCACCAATTTTCAATTCTGGTGCACCAATTCCTGATTCTGGCAGCACCAAGGAATTTCTGGCGCACCAACTTTTCCTGCCCTGCCCTTGGCGCGGGCAGGGCAGCATCTCAAGCACCACACCGTGCCAGACTCGCACCAATGGCGCACCAATCCTCGACCACGCCGCACCAAATCCACGCACCAAGCTTCAATTTTCTGCCCTGCCCTCCACAAGGGCAGGGCAGCCTCCTGGGAGCAACATGGGCCAAAATCAACCAAAATTCAAATTAATTCAATTCTTCAACAAATTGAATCAAGGCCAACCAAACCCATTTCTCCTCAAATC
>NC_029775.3:18239945-18240939 GCF_000817695.3 Arachis duranensis
AAGCATTTTCTTTGTTTTTGTTCTCTGTTCTAAGTTGAAACCAAGGTGTTTGTGTTTTTGCCTCACTAAGAAATTCTGTCTCTGTGACATGACTTTCAATTTTCAATGGTGCTGTGTTTTCCAAAATTTAAATGGAGTTCAACTCATCTTATGATCAAACAAATTTTATGGAATATCACCCACCATCACCAATCTCTAATGGTGGTTGGGAATATCACCAAGAAACTTCAAATTCTGGGCACTCCAATATATGGAGCTATGCTTCAGAACCACAAGATGAGAAAGAAAATCATATGGGATATTTCCCTCCACCACAAAATGATGCAAGTCATAATTCCAATGGTGGCTGGGAAAGGAATTCTAATGCTCCATATGATATTCATCCAAAGATATCATCACTTGACCATGCTTCAACAGAAAGCCTCTTTCAAAACTCACCACCCACACAAACTTCCATGAACCACTCAAGGTTCTCAAAGCTTGAGTCCATGTTCAAAAAATATGAGGAGGAGACAAAGAAATTATGGAAAAGAAAAGAAAACTTCTTCACAAACATGGAAGTGCACGTAGCTCAAGTGGTGAGTGCAACGAAAAAGGAGGAAAAACAAGAGGAAGAGGCTACTGCATCAAGTGAAATTGCAAAGAAGGAAGAGGTGGTGGAAACATTTGAATTTAAAACTGCACTTGAGATGACAAGAGAACCTGAACACTCACAACCTCCTCAAACTCCCCTGGACCAAAGATGCTCAACACTGATCGAAAAATATGAAGAGGAGATGAAGAAAGCTTGGGAAAATCAACAAACCTCCTCCATGAAAGAGCTATTAAAGCAAATGTTGAGTGTAAAAGAGGAAGTGGAGAAGCGAGAAAGTGAGGAAGTCATTCCAAACTCAAGTAAAACAGAGAGGCACATGAAGGACAAGCTCATTGAACCACCAATTCAAAAGGCTCTGGATGAAGATCAAACTCCAAAAATCACACAGCAACCATGTCT
>NC_029775.3:18242267-18242630 GCF_000817695.3 Arachis duranensis
TTGAGCTTAATGAAGTCCTCTAATTAAATGCTTGTGGTGCTTATGTATCAAGTGGTAATACTTGAAAACAAAGCATTTAGAAGTCGTAGCTTTGTTATTTACTCATGGGGCAAAGCACCCAAAAGGAGAAGCTAAAAAAAAGAAAAAAAAATCAAAAGCTTGTTTCAAGGAAGAATTATAAGAAAAAGATTTCATAAAATAAGCTAGATAGAAGCATCAAACATTTATATCTCTTTTGTAATTGTAGCATGCATAGAAAACTAGCTTGCCATGAACATTGAGTTGCTATTCTTCTTACCTTGGATTGTCAATCTTTATTGCATGATTCTTTTCTTGCTTGGGGACAAGCAAGATTTAAGTTTG
>NC_029775.3:18247500-18248260 GCF_000817695.3 Arachis duranensis
ATGCAATTTACAATTCTTGCAATTTAAGTTTCAGTTAATTTACTTTCTTGTTATTTAAGTTTCCTGCTATTTTACTTTCTGTAATTTATGTTCACTGCAATTTTACATTCTGCTGCAACAATTCTCACTCACCAATGTTAGCTTGACTAAACTAATCACCCACTAAAATTGCTTGATCCATCAATCCCTGTGGGATCGACCTCACTCTAAGTGAGTTATTACTACTTGATGCGACCCGGTACACTTGCCGGTTGGATATGTGTGTTGAAAATTCGTTTTTCCACAAAACACCATCAGGCGTTAAACGCCCAACAGCTAACGTCACTGGCGTTTAAACGCCAGTGGGTGCGTCCTCCAGGGTGTGCTGTTTTTCTTCCTGTTTTTCATTCTGTTTTTGCTTTTTTCATTGATTTTGTGACTTTTTATGATCATCAACCTACAAAAAATATAAAATAACAAAAGAAAATAGATAAAATATGACATTGGGTTGCCTCCCAACAAGCGCTTCTTTATTGTCATTAGCTTGACAGAGGACTCTCATGGAGCCTCACAGATTCTCAGAGCCATGTTGGAACCTCCCAACACCAAACTTAGAGTTTGAATGTGGGGGTTCAACACCAAACTTAGAGTTTGGTTGTGGCCTCCCAACACCAAACTTAGAGTTTGACTGTGGGGGCTCAGTTTGGCTCTGTTTTGAGAGAAGCTCTTCATCCTTCCTCTCCATGATGACAGAGGGATATCCTTGGGCCTTAAACACCAA
>NC_029775.3:18248647-18249280 GCF_000817695.3 Arachis duranensis
GTGGCTAGGAAGGGTCTGCCAAGGATGATGGATTCATCCATGCACTTCCCAGTCTCTAGGACTATGAAATCAGTAGGGATGTAATGGTCTTCAACCTTTACTAGAACATCCTCTACAAGTCCATAGGCTTATTTTCTTGAGTTGTCTGCCATCTCTAGTGAGATTTTTGCAGCTTGCACCTCAGAGATCCCTAACTTCTCCATTACAGAGAGAGGCATGAGGTTTACACTTGACCCTAAGTCACACAAGGCCTTCTTGAAGGTCATGATGCCTATGGTACAAGGTATAGAAAACTTCCCAGGGTCCTGTCTCTTTTGAGGCAATTTTTGCCTAGACAAGTTATCCAGTTCTTTGGTGAGCAAAGGGGGTTCATCCTCCCAAGTCTCATTTCCAAATAACTTGTCATTCAGCTTCATGATTGCTCCAAGGTATTTAGCAACTTGCTCTTCAGTGACATACTCATCCTCTTCAGAGGAAGAATACTCATCAGAGCTCATGAATGGCAGAAGTAAGTCCATTGGAATCTCTATGGTCTTAGTTTGAGCCTCAGATTCCCATGGTTCATCATTGGGGAACTCATTGGAGGCCAGTGGACGCCCAGTGAGGCCTTCCTCAGTGGCGTTCACTGCCTAT
>NC_029775.3:18250541-18250867 GCF_000817695.3 Arachis duranensis
TGTTGGCATTGTTGTTGTTTTCGGCTGCCATGTGTTCTTCTTCTTTGGAGAATTCGGTCAGGTCCTCTAAAGAGAGTTGTGTTTTGGCTTCTCTGAGCTTTCTCTTCAAGGTCCTTTCAAGTTCAGGATCAGCCTCAACAAGAATGCCTTTGTCTTTGCTCCTGCTCATAAGAAAGAGAGTTAGAACAAGAAATGTGGAATCCTCTATGTCACAGTATAGAGATTCCTTGAAGTGTCAGAGGAAAAGAAGAGTAGAAGACAGAAGTAGAAAATTCGAACTTATCAAAGGAGATGGAGTTCGAATTTTGCATTAAGGAATAGTGTTA
>NC_029775.3:18251504-18252371 GCF_000817695.3 Arachis duranensis
AAATGCATATGAGACACACAAAACACTCAAGTCAATTGAATTCAAAGATCAGAGCACGAAA
The DNA here is from genome assembly GCF_000817695.3 of Arachis duranensis. Lineage (NCBI taxonomy): Eukaryota > Viridiplantae > Streptophyta > Magnoliopsida > Fabales > Fabaceae > Arachis > Arachis duranensis. The sequence continues at coordinate 18,251,566 of NC_029775.3, forward strand.
ATTTATCAAGAATTACTTGAAAATCCTTAATACATATGAATGAATGCATGCAATTGACACTAAACTTAAGATGAGACACTAGACCTAAACAATAATTTTTTTGATTTTATGATTTTTTTTATTTTTTTTGTGTTTTTCGAAAATTAAGTGGAAAAAGATATCAAAATTCTCAATGAGAATTCCAGGAATCAGTGCAATGCTAGTCTAAGACTCCGGTCCAGGAATTAGACATGGCTTCACAGCCAGCCAAGCTTCCAAAGAAAGCTTCGGTCCAAAACACTAGACATGGCCAGAGGCCAGCGAAGCCTTAGCAGATCACTGCTCCAAAAGCAAGATTGATAAAGAATCAACAAGCTCTTGTGGTGATAAGTTGAAACCTCGGTCCAATGAGATTAGACATGGCTTCTCAGCCAGCCAGATTTCAACAAATCATCATGAAACTCTAGTATTCATCTTCAAGAATTTCGAAAAAATAAATACCTAATCTAAGCAACAAGATGAACCTTCAGTTGTCCAAACTGAACAATCCCTGGCAATAACGCCAAAAACTTGGTGTTGTTGCCGGATCTTGGCACTGGTGTTACCAAAAGCTTGCTCAAAACTTGAACAATCCCCGGCAACGGCGCCAAAAACTTGGTGCGCGAAATTGTGAACAATACTTTTCACAACTCTCATAATCCCCGGTCATGAACCCCAAGAACTTGGTAGTTCCGTACCATGGCATTACACAACTTCGCACAACTAACCAGCAAGTGCACTGGGTCGTCCAAGTAATAAACCTTACGCGAGTAAGGGTCGATCCCACT
>NC_029775.3:18253659-18262852 GCF_000817695.3 Arachis duranensis
AATATACTAAAAACTAACTATATCATACCAAAAACATACTAAAAACAATGCCAAAAAGCATACAAATTATCCGCTCATCAGGGACGCAGTTCACTGATAAAAAGTTCGTAGAGTTCCTTGCTGGTTTGGGCATAAAGCAAAAATTCTCATCTGTGGAACACCCCCAAACAAATGGCCAAGTCGAGGCGGCGAATAAGGTCATCTTGCTAGGCCTCAAAAAGCGGCATGATAAGAAAAAGGGAGCTTGGGCCGACGAACTCGCCTCCATCCTCTGGTCCTACCGCACAACCGTACAATCGTCCATAGGGGAAATCCCATTCTGTCTAACATACGGGATGGATGCTATGATACCCGTGAAAGTCAGCGAGCCGATTCCGTGGTTGCTTTTGGGCGGAGTAGAGGAAGCTGTAGAGAAACACCTAGTAGACGAGGTTAGAGAAATGACCCATTTCTCGGAAGCAGCACTGAAGCAAAGAATGGCCCTGCGCTACAACGCCAAAGTGCTCGGAAGAGAATTTGAACAAAACAACCTGGTCTTGCGATGCAACGACATCGTGCTGCCGACTGATGGGGAAGGTAAGCTGGCGGCTAACTGGGAGGGCCCCTACAGGGTCAAAGAGGCGATTGGTAAGAGCGCCTACAAGTTGGAAAGGCTCGATGGCAAGGAAGTCCCAAGAACATGGAATGCGGGTAATCTGAGAAGGTTTTACTCCTAAGTCCAAACATGCCAATCAGGCGGCCCGACAAGCTTAGTAAGACAATCTGTGTTAAATACTTATCATTGCCATAGATTTGCCCAACTACCGATTAATATTCTCTTGTTCAAAATTAATATTCTCTTATCCAAGTTTACTTTCACCCGTTTATACACCCCACAACAATAAATTTCTTATAATATATGCTAAACGAGACAACAACACGGTGCCCTGGGACTGATCACCCCGGGAAGTAGTTAAGTCAACGCCATAACAAACGGCCGCAGTGACAATGAAGCCACGACCTGGCTTCGCCAAATTACCAATGCAACGGTAAACAAATGCAAGCAACTAGCCAATACCAACAAAACGGTAATAAAATATAACGAAAATGCACTACCAAGTTAGCGGGAAAAAACAGTAACCATAAGCCAACCAGGCGGCTACTAAAGCAGTTCAAAGTTACGGGATCCAACATGCACAACAACAAAGTTCATTGAACTACACAACGAGACCCACAAAAATAAAATTACAAAATCCACTAGTACAGATGTCACTTCTTCGGCATATCGACAATCTTGCCGTCCTTGATGGTTTTAAAGACTCCGATTGCCGACATGTCGAAATCAGGGACCACGATCTTCACTTGAGCTTTAAGGGCCTCTTCAGTCATCAAGATGGTGCCCTTCCCCTGTTTCACGGTCTCTATGTACTTTTTCTTATATTCCTCAGCTTCAGTTTGAGCAGCCTTAGCCTACGAGACAGCCTCATTACGTTCCTTCTCCAATGCAGCCATTCGACCCTACGCCGCGTTAAGCTGACTCTCAAGGGCCAATTCCTGCTCGGTCAACCAGGAGACGGCCACATCAGAGGTCTTCAACTTTTCCTCAGCAGTTTTGGCCTTCTCCTTGGCAGCTTTGAGCTTCTCCTCTGCCTTTAACACCTGTCCCCAAAGTATTTCAACTTGCGCTTTAAATTGATTATTGGCCTTAACAGAGGACTCGAGCTTTCTCTACACCGATTGCATCCTCGACAGCTCAAACTCGGCCTTCCTGGCTATGGCAGTACCGCGAAGGAGAGAACGGTACATCCACCTTGCCTGTCCGGGAAGATCCGAGCCATGGAAATAATCCTCCGTACTGGGAAACAACTGAGAGTTTATAAAATTTTCAGTGTCAAAATTCCTCTCCATTACAGTGAGAGCCCTCTCAGGACTGGAGGATGGTTTCTTCCTTTTGGGGTTGTGGATAACCTTCATGTCATCCTCCTCGGCTTGTGGATTGGAGGTCAAGCCCCCAGTACCGACCACTTCCTCGTGAACAGGAGAGACGTGCGCCTCGTCAGCATTGCGGTCCAGCATCTCGACATCATGGGGAGGAGGCACCGCCTGGTTGTCGTTATTCTCGGGTGGGGCCACCTGCTTCCCGTCAACCGTCTCCTCATCGCTGTCGCCAGCCAAAAAGGTGTTGTACAAATTCTCAAGGCCTGTCAGTTCGGCAGACATTCCCACTACAACAAACCAGTAAGACAGGTTAGTTGTGAAATCGGTATGACAAATCAAAGCAACAATAATACGAGAAATACAAGTTAAAGCTACTCACAAACATAATTTCTAGCGACGTCCCGGTCACCCATAAGGAGATGGGGGTTCACATGGTTCTTCCCCAAAATAGCCAACAACACATCGGCAATCTTTTTGTCCACAGAGGACATTCCTTTGTATGTTACTTTTATAAAAGTATTGGACCCCGTCCCGAAACTTCAATACGTCGGGATGAGGCGTTGTCCCTCCAGCGATAGCCAGAAGGGATGGCAACTTTTGACTGGGTGCACTTTGAAGTACTTGTCCTTGAACCCATGGTAAGAGTCCTCAAACAAGCCAAAAATTCTATGACCCTGGGCAGATCGGAAGGACATAAACCCTTTCCTCGCTTTTCCCTCTTTGGAAGGGTTCGTAAGGTTGAAGAGATAAAGGAAAACGTCGACAAACATCGGTAGATCTAAGTATTCACACACCATCTCGAAACAGCAGATGGAAGCCCAACTGTTCGGATGCAGATAAGACGGTGCCACGAAGACTCGGTTAAGAAGTGCTATTTGGAAAGCGGAGAAGGGGATGCAAACTCCCAATTGGGTAAATATTGCCTTGTAGATCCAAATCCAGTCGGCAACTCGGGGGGCGTGGAGGTTGATTTCGTATAACCGTTCGTGGGAGGCAGGAACAAAAACATCATAGTTGGCCTCCTCGTCGATCCCGCCGCACAAGTACTCGGCTTGACGGAACTTTGTAAGCTCCTCCTCACCCAAGATGGTCATCCAAGCATATCGGTCATAACCCGCGCTTGAGGAGGCAGCTCGTGAGATGATACGAGGCATACCTACAGTGGGGGCATGATAAACCATTATTTTATGAATTATATTGTGTTTAATTGAGTGGTTTTATCAAGTCTTCACCCACTTATTCATATAATTTGCATATATTTACAATTCCTTCATGAAAATATTCCACGATTGAAAACTTGCTTCCTAAAGACCTTTTAATTGTATATGTTTATTCTCCTTTATACCATTCGATACTGTGATCTGTGTGTTAAGTGTTTCAGGCTTCATAGGGCAGGAATGGCGTAAGAAATGGAAAGAAAGCTTGCAAAAATGGAAGGAACACAAGAAATTGAGGAGATGATCAGCGAGAAGTGACGCTCGGCGTCGACTAGTCCTCTCTGAGGATGAATCTGAAACGTCATTTAAGGAAGAAACAAGCTTCCATTCTACTGATTCAGTTGATTTACGTGCAGGTGACATGGCAGCACCTATGAGAGTCACTATCCAGGAGGCTGGAGTCCCTGATTTTACACTGCAGCTGTACCAGGCGCACCACCCAGCGGTGGCTGTGGATTTTGAAATAAAGACTGTACTACTCAACTTGATGCCCAAGTTTCATGGCTTACCCGCTCAAGAGTCCATCAAGCACCTTAGGGATTTTCAGACAGCTTATTCTACTGTTAAGCATGATGGTACTGATGAAACTTCTATTCTGTTAAAAGCCTTCCCATTCTCTCTTGATGGAAAGGCAAGAGAGTGGTACTACACTCAACTCGGAGCAACTGTTTCTAACTGGGATACACTTAAAAGAGAATTTTTGGAGAAATTCTTTCCAGCTGAGGTTACCGATAAACTGAGGAAAGACATTTCCATGATCGTTCAGGATGAATATGAGACTCTCTACGAATATTGGGAGTGCTTCAATAATCTTCTGGATGCATGTCCCCACCATATGATTGACAAGATATTGTTGCTCGGCTACTTTACACAGGACATGAAGTCCTAAGATAAGACCACATTGGAAGGTGCTAGCAATGGATCTATGAAAAAGTACAAGACTACTGATGAGGCATGACAATTGATCAGCGACTTAGCTGAATCTACTAGGAATCACAGGCAAAAACAAAGTCGGTCAAGAGCTGTTGCAGAGGTATCCTCTAGCAAAGAGACTACTGCTTTAACCCAGAGTATATGCGAAATGACCAACTTACTGAAGCAAATGCAATTGAGTCAACAACAAGCTCAGCCTTCTCCACCACAGCAAAGCCAACAGTTGGTTCCCCAAAGAGTATGCGAGATCTATGCCGATTACAGTCATTATACTGATGAATGTCTGCAACTCCAACAGGAAGATAACACTGTGGCAGCCACTCATAACTTCTATGACCACCCCAATCAAGGGTACAATCAAGGTGGCAGCTACAACCATGGATGGCAGGATAACCCCAACCAAGGTTGGAGAGATAATTCTAACCAAGGTTGGAGGGACAATCATAACAGAGGAGGTAGAGATAACAATGGAAACCAGAGGTGGAATAACAATAACAACTTCAGGCAGCAGAATCAGAATCAGGCCTACAGAGCACTTCATCTAAGGCAGCCTCAAGCATCTCAGCAGACCACTCAGATTGATGAGCTACTACAATCTATTGATCGGAGACAGCAGGCCATGGGAAATAACCTTACTTCTACTCTAAATGGTCTAAACTCTACCTTGTAAGCCCTTGTCTCACAGATTGGATCATTGAATAACTCTAACAATCAGTCTTCAAGCTCTGGTGGACTCCCCTCTCAACCATTACCCAACCCCAAGGGTGGCATCAATGCCATTACCTTGAGATCTGGAACCATACTACAAGAGAGGAATCTAGAGCTAGAGGGACCAAGCCCGCCAGAACACGCCCCAGCTGTGGACACAGTTGAGGTAGAGGATGTTGAAGAAGAAGATAGAGCACAAGGCATGGCTGAAGCAGAAGTAGCCCAACCAAGGAATGCAGAACCCCAGAAAGCTGAAGCTGTAAAAGATGCCACTCCTATTCCATTTCCACACCTTGCTAAGAAGCCCAGAAAGCAGATAGAACTTGATCCCAAAATGTTAGAGATCTTCAAAAAGGTTGAGGTAACTATTCCCCTTTTTGATGTTATTCAGCAAGTACCTAAATACGCAAAGTTTCTAAAAGAATTGTGCATATATAAAGATAAAATTAATGAATTAGAAACTATTGTGCATACACCCGCTGAACATAGTGAGATTCATCACCATTTTCACCAGTCCCAGATAATCCAGAACCAAACCATGAGCGGAAAATGGAATTAAAGCCCCTTCCTCCACACCTCAAGTATGCATACCTTGAGGACAAGCAGAAGTTTCCAGTTATCATTGCAAGGGAGCTCACTTCCCAACAAGAAGAACAACTGCTTAGTGTATTGAGGATGCATAAGAAAGCAATTGGATGGAGCTTGGTGGATATAGTAGGCATCAGCCCTCAAGTTTGTGAACATAGAATATTCTTAGAAGAAGGAGCAAAGCCTATCTGTCAACCTCAGAGAAGATTGAATCCCACCATCTTAGAAGTTGTCAAGAAGGAAGTAACCAGACTGCTTGAAGCAGATATCATTTACCCCATTTCAGATAGCGAATGGGTTAGTCCAGTACAAGTGATGCCCAAGAAGTCTGGAGTCACAACAATAAGGAATGAGCAAGGAGAACTTCTGACAACCAGAGTGCAGAATGCATGGAGAGTTTGCATTGACTACAGGCGTCTCAACCAAGCCACTCGCAAGGATCATTATCCCTTTCCATTCATTGATCAGATGCTTGATCGCCTATCAGGTAAATCTCACTACTGCTTTCTAGATGGTTACATAGGTTATTTTCAAATCCATATAGCTCCTGAAGATTAGGAAAAGACTACTTTTACATCTCTTTTTGGGACTTATGCTTATAAAAGAATGCCCTTTGGCTTATGCAATGCACCAGCTACTTTCCAAAGGTGTATGATGAGTCTTTTCTCTGATCTCATTGAGACCTGTATGGAAGTTTTTATGGATGACTTTAGCGTATATGGTGATTCATTTAACCTTTGCTTGGATAGTTTATCTAAAGTATTGGACAGGTGTGTTAGTTCAAACCTTGTTTTAAATTTTGAAAAGTGTCATTTTATAGTGAAACAAGGCATTGTTCTAGGACATGTTGTTTCTGATACTGGTATCTCTGTAGACCCAGCAAAGGTGGATGTTATTTCTAGTTTACCTTACCCCTCCTCTGTGAGGGAAGTCCGTTCGTTCTTTGGTCATGCAGGTTTTTACAGGATATTCATTAAGGACTTCAGTAAGGTAGCACTACCCTTATCCAGACTACTGCAGAAAGACATTGAGTTCGAGTTCCGGGAGGATTGCAAACAAGCGTTTGATAAGCTGAAGACCGCCCTAACTCAAGCTTCGATTGTGAGAGGACCAGACTGGAGCCAACCATTTGAAATCATGTGTGACGCCTCTAATCATGTAGTAGGAGCAGCATTGGCTCAACATGAAGGTAACGACCCTTTTGTAATTGCTTATGCATCTAAGACTTTAGATGCTGCTCAATCTAATTACACTACTACTAAAAAAGAGCTTCTAGCTATTATTTTTGCTCTGGATAAATTCCGAGCCTATTTACTTGGTACTAATGTAGTAGTGTACTCAGACCATACAGCTCTAAAATATTTATTAGCTAAAAAGGAGTCTAAACCAAGGCTAATACGTTGGATGCTACTGCTGCAAGAATTTGATCTGGAAATTAAAGATAGGAGTGGTAACCAAAATTTAGTGGCTGACCACTTGAGTCGCTTTAAGCACATTAAAGATGACTCAATTCCTATTAATGATAATTTCCCATTTGATAGCTTACAGGCAGTATCTGATGTAGTTCCTTGGTATGCACCTGTAGCTAATTATCTAGTTAGCTACACTTTTCCTCCCGATTTCACTAAGCATCAGAGAGACAAGCTGAAAAGCGAGTCCAAATACTATGTATGGGATGACCCATATTTATGGAGGTGTGGTGTTGACCAGGTAATTAGACGGTGTGTACCTCAATCAGAATTCCAGTCCATTTTAGAGGCCTGCCACTCATCTGAGAGTGAAGGACATTTTGGCCATCAACGAACTGCTAGAAAAATTTTAGACTGTGGATTTTGGTGGCCTACTCTTTTTAAAGATGCTGCTGACCTTTGTAAATCTTGTCCTCCGTGCCAAAGACTTGGTAATATATCCCAGAGGGATAAAATGCCTCAACAAATTATGCTTTTCTATGAAATTTTTGATGTTTGGGGCATTGACTTCATGGGTCCATTTCCAAATTCTAATGGCCACCTTTATATACTGTTAGTTATAGACTATGTTTCTAAATGGGTGGAAGTAATTTCTACCCGTACTGATGATGCTAACACTGTTATTTCCTTTGTTAGAAACCATATTATTTGTCGCTTTGGATCACCACGAGCAATCGTGAGCGATCAAGGAACTCACTTTTGTAACAGGAGACTAACATGTTTACTAAAGAGGCATGGGATAATTCATTAGGTATCAACAGCCTATCACTCCCAGACTAATGGGCAAGCAGAGGTGTCTAACAGAGAGATAAAGTGCATACTGCAAAAGATAGTCAAGCCTCATAGGAAGGACTGGAGCACCAGGCTCCAAGACGCGCTTTGGGCGTATCGGACAGCATACAAGACACCGATTGGGATGAGTCCTTTTCGCTTGGTTTATGGAAAGGCCTGTCATCTCCCAGTTGAGTTGGAACACAAATCCTTCTGGGCGGTAAAGGAATGCAACATGGACTATGAGAGAGCTAAAGCTGAACGGAAGTTGCAACTGCAAGAATTAGAGAACCTTCGCCTAGAAGCTTATGAAAACTCTAGGCTGTATAAAGAGAAAGTGAAGGCTGTGCATGACAAGAACATCAAGAGAAGAGAATTCCAACCTGGGGACTTAGTCCTACTTTACAACTCCAGAATGCGGCTCACGTCAGGCAAGTTGAGATCCAGATGGGATGGTCCCTATCGAGTAGAGCGGGTGAAACCATACGGAGTCTTTCACTTGAGCCATCCTTCAAGCTCTGAACTTATCAAAGTCAATGGACATTGCTTGAAGTTATACCATTGCGAAAAGATGGTGAAAAACTAGGAAATAGAGATCTTCCTCTTGGAAGATCCGCCCACAGCAAAAGACTGAGCTAGTGGAGCATCCAACTTAAGGACGTTAAAGCAAAGTGCTGGGTGGGAGACAACCCACCATGGTATGATCGTTCCCTCCCCTCTCCTTACTTTCCTTCGTCAATAACTCTTCTCAGTACTAATGCCTATACTTTGCATCTCATCCGCATATTGCACATTGCATATAAAAAAAGGGGGATTCAGGCATGCGACGCGCCAGCGTCGTTGACGCGCTCGCGTCGTAGTGCCTTCGCAACATTAAAGAAAAGAAACAGAGAATTACGTAGGAGTGTGGCTGGAGGCATGCCCCTGGTACCATTTGACCCACGCGACCGCGTGGATGACACAATCACGTCATTTGTCAAATGGCCTCCCCACGCGTCCGCGTCAACCACGCGAACACGTGGCTCTGCAATTCGACGTAAAAGGGTGTATGGCAGTGAGTTGCTGACAAACCCCATTTTTAGGGTTTATCTTGTATTGATTTTAGGGGATTTTATCACCTTTCACCCACATTTATTCAATGAAATAGCATGGTTTTGTATATTCTCCTTTAATGTGCTTAAGAGTGAAAACATGCTTTTTAGGACTCAAAATAGATAAATTTAATTCACCTTGACTCTATTAGATGCCTTGCTATGTTTGTTAAGTGATTTCAGATTTAGGAGGCAAAGATTGGATCAAGGGAATGAAGAAAAAGCATGTAAAGTTGGAGAACTCATGAAGAAATGAAAGAACCGGAAAGTTGTCAAGCCGACCTCTTCGCACTTAATTGACCATAACTTGAGCTACAGAGGTCCAAATGATGCGGTTCCAGTTGGGTTGGAAAGCTAACATCTAGGGCTTCGAAATGATATAAATTTTGCCATATGTTGCTTCGCGTTCAGGGGCGCGCACATGCACTTTGCGCGCACGCGCCGATTCTGTCCGTGACCCACTTTAATGAAATCGTCCCCAGCGGTTTTAGGAGCCATA
>NC_029775.3:18264270-18265751 GCF_000817695.3 Arachis duranensis
CTACTTTCCACCACAACCTCCCATGGAAGAATACTCATATCCATTGATCCAAGAGCCACATGATCCTAATCATATAATCCAAGAGGAACAAGAGTCAAGGGATCATCTCAAGGAAGCATTGGATCGATTTCAGGCAACCATGGAGTGCATTGTGCAACAAGTGGAAAGAGTGGAAAACATAGAACCACCACAACTCTACCAAGAAGAACCACCTTCCTACTATGAACCCTTCCCCCAAAATGAGGAATCCTTCCATCCACCCCAATCTCCAATGGATGAAACCCTTGGTGTTCTTGTTCAAGGGCAAGAAGAGATGACAAGGGATGTGCAAAATTTTATGGCCGCCTTGGATGCGGTAACAAATCAACTAGCCTCCCAATGCTTGAACACTCAAGGAACCCCATGGCTACATGTGGAGAATCGAATGAAAAACATAGCATGAAGGAGAGATTGGAAACTCCGGTGGGAAATAAATGGCTCAAGAAGAGCATAGCATGAAGGAGAGATTGGAAATTCCGGTGGGAAATGAGGGAAGTTGCTTTGTATTGGAACAATTGGAGGAAGCTTTAATTGTTGAAGACAAGGAAGAAGTGGTAGAAGACTTAGGAGATGCGGAGCCTCCATGGGAACATAGATTTGAAGAAAATCCCTCCAAGATGATTGAAATTGATGTTAGGGAGGAAAGTGCACACCTTCCAAGGCATACTCCATATGAAGATTTGGATGGGATAGAGCAAGGATTGAGTTCCCTTGGTGATGAAGATCAAGCATTAAGTCTTAGTGGTGAAGAATCCTTTGAGCATGAAGAACCTTCTCCGGTTGGATTTGAAAGCGTTAAGGAGGTAAATTTTTCTCATCCTCCCTATTATGATTTGAGTAAAGGAAAAGGTTTAGATAAAATTGTTAAACAAAGGATTGAGATTAAGAGATCTTGTGGAGAGGTGGAAGTCCCTAGAAATGAAAGAACGAGGGTTGGTTATGCTTTGTCAAGATCTTTGGAAGCATCTTTGCCTAGGTTGCCATCTACACCTTCATTTGAGTGGGTGAAATTCATTTCTATTAGTTTTATTATCCCACTTGAATATGGTTTGCTTGAAACGGATGGCCAACTTAGGGAAGTTTGTGGGATGAAGCGTAAGCGGAAAAAGGTTTTGTGGTGGGCGATGCAAATCGAGGCTCATTATGGTTGATGCATCAAACATGAGATATAAAGGATGGAGTAGTGCTCAAATAGATGGGTCTAGAAGGATTGTTGGGCACTTCATAGAGAATTCACCTTACTCACCACCCGGGCGGACCAATAATGATGATCAACCTCAAGACGGGTGTGAAAACAAAGTGTGGGATCCCGGATTACAAGAAGAGGATCAACTTTGGGAGTCCCAAGCTTGTGAAGAACTCCATCAATACTTGGCTCAATCCATAAGAAATCTTGGGGCACAATGGAGAACCAAGCATTGGTGGGAGTTCCAAGATGAATT
>NC_029775.3:18265831-18285969 GCF_000817695.3 Arachis duranensis
TAAAAGTGCTAGGTGGGAGACACCCCAGCATGGTAAACTCTTTCCATCCTCTTTTAGTTTTGTTTAATAAGTGATTTGAGTTGCCATTGTAGGTAGATTTTCATTTCATATTGATTTGTTGGTAAAGATTGGTTGTTAGTATGTTGTATTCATTAGTAGTAGATGAATAAATCCTAAAATCAAATTGCATTTTTGTGAATTGTTTGATATTTGATTGAATAAAGAAGAGTTTTGGACATTATAGGGAGCTCTTGGGCATTTTTTCTGCTTTTTGGGCAAAAAAAAAAACGGCCATGGGCGCGCTAGCACGCTGTGCGCGCGCGCGCACATTGCACTTCTGCAACTTCTGGTACAAAAACCAGAGAGTTGTGCGCGCGTTGTGCCAGCATTGTGCTGGGAGCCCAACCTCATCCACGCGTAAGCGCGCTGTGCGTGCGCGCGCGGATCGTCCCAACCTCATCCACGCGTAAGCGCGCTGTGCGCGCGCGCGGATTTGCACCCTGCTTTTCTCTCTCCTCCTTTCTCCTTCTTTCCTCTTCTCTTCTTCTTTCTTTCTAATTTTTTTTCTTTTCTTCTTCCTCTCTTAGAAATTTTTTTTCTTTTCTCTTTTAATATAAATGAAAATTAAAAAAAAATATAATAATAATAATATAATAATAATAAATCAATAAATAAATAAATAAACAAATAAAATACTAAAAAAATAAATACACTCTTCATGCTTTAACTTTACTCTTGCATCGACCTTAATGACATGCCGTAGCTTACATTGTTTTCTCACTCACATGCTTAGCTAACATGTAGTAGGGAATCATACTCTTATTTGGCATTAGCCCCGTCCTACGTTCTACTTGCTTTGATATCTTTGTTGTAGGCCTAATTGTCGTTCTTCTTTCCTTCCCTTTTAGGTTGGCCACCAAGAGAGAAGAAAGGAAAAGCTTTTAAATGGGGCAATAAACAAGTCATCCGCACAACCTTTTGAAGGAGCTCATCAATTATAGCAACCCATCCACCTTGCTCTTCTTTGCATGCACCGAGGACGGTGCAATCTTCAAGTGTGGGGAGGTCGTCGACCGATCTCCATGGGTAACAATTTTCTTTTCAACACCAATGTTAGTTAGTCGTTGCATTGCATGATAGGTTGCATGTTAGTTAGAATTTGTACATATTTTTACCACTCCTTTTTTTTAGGACTACTTGGTTAGGGTGATGATTTCCTTTCCAAGAAACTGTTTTAAGGCACCCTACCAATTTGAAAAAAGAAAATTTGTGGAACTTGCTTGAAAGAATTTATTTTGGAACATGGTTTTTGAACTAAGAACACAAGCATGTGAGTTTTGAGCCTAATTGTATGGTTACATCTTATAACCACTTATTTTCCCTTCTTGTGTGCATTATTCTCTTTCTATGATTGTAATCTTTGATTTGTTTGAATCTATATGTCCCATTATTCCTTGTATTCATGCATTTATATGATTGAGGCCATCATTTCATTAGCTCACTTATCCAGATAGCCTTACCTTTTACTCTCCTTTGTTAGCCGATTTTGAGCCTGTGATTAACCCACTTGTTCTTAATTTAGCACATTACAAACCTTAAAGCGGAAAACAATGAATATCCTTTATTTGGATCTTTGATTGGCTTAGGCTAGTGAGTGTGAGTGTCATTCAAGAGTGGGAAAACCTTGGGACATTGGTTGGGATAAAAAGGTGTTTGTGTTTTGTATTTTTATATTGGGAAATTGGGTACATACTCATGTATTAATTAAATGTATAGACCTTATGCATTGATGTTTGTGTGTATAGTTTGAAAGAAAAAGAAAAAAATGAAAAGAAAAAGAAACAAAAGTGAAAAAGAAAAAAAAAGAAAAGAAAAGAAAAGAAAATGTAAATAGAAAAAGAAAGAAAAAAAAAAGAAGAAAATGTATATAGAAAAAGAAAGAAAAAGAAAAGCAATAAAGGGGACAAAATGCCCCAAAGTGAAGCTCAAACAATAAAGAATCAATGCATATGGAATGTGAATCAAAAAGGAAATGCATGAGTATGTGAAAAAGTGAGGAATGGGTAGTTAGTTTAGTACTTAATTGTATAGGTCATTATATAGGTTAGGTGGGAAGGTTTAAGCTAATCAAAGAACCAAATCCTAGTCCACTAGCCATATATGACCCTACCTTGACCCTAGCTCCATTACAACCTAAAGGAAAGACCTCATGATAATTGTATGCATGCATGAAATAATTGTTGATTGTTAGATGAAAAACAAATCTTGGAAAGTATGATTAGGGGAGAATTGAGAGAATCAACCACATACACTAAAGTGACTAGAGCAGATACATATCCGGTGAGGGTTCGATCGCTCAATTACATGTTTTTGCACCCATGATCATCTATTCTTGCAAGTTTGTAAAATCTTTCAATAATTCAATGCAATTGTGGGTTTGATTTGACCGCTATGGCTTTAGCCCTTGTACTTATATATGTATTCTTGGAAGTTGACTTATTTTGACCAAGTAGTTGCATTCATTTAGATATATTGCATGTAGATAGGTTGCATTTAGGTAGTTTACATTGAAAAAATGTTGATACCCTTTGCTTCTTTCTTGAGTTTAGCATGAGGACATACTTAGTTTAAGTGTGGGGAGGTTTGATAAACCCCAATTTTGTGGTTTATCTTGTGCTTATTTCAGGGAATTTTATCAACTTTTCTCACATTTATTCAATGAAATGGTATGGTTTTGAATCCTCCCTAAATTTGTGCTTAAGTATGAAAACATGCTTTTTTAGGCCTTAAAATAGCTAAATTTAATTCACTTTAATTATATTCGATGTCTTGATATGTTGTTAAGTGATTTTAAGTTTAGAAGGCAAACATTGGATTGAAGGAATGAAGGAAAAGCATGCAAAGTGGGAGAACTCATGAAAAAATGAAAGAATTGTAAAAGCTGTCAACCCCGACCTCTTCGCACTTAATCAATCATAACTTGAGCTACAAAGGTCCAAATGAGGCGGTTTCAGTTGCATTAGAAATCTAACATCTGGGGCTTCGAAATGATGGAAAAATTGCTATAGTTTCCTTGCGCTTAGAGATGCGTACTCGTGCATGACGTGTACGAGTGGGTTGCTGCACGTGACTCATTAAAAGCAACTCATGGCCAGCGATTTCTGAGGCATTTTGGGCCTAATCCAAGTCATTTCTAATGCTATTTCATGCAGAATTCAAGCTTGGGCAAGGGGGGAGCACTTAGTTGTAGGATTCCATTATGTAGTTTAGTTTTTATAGAGAGAAGCTCCCTCTTCTTTCTAAAATCAGGGTTCTTAGGGTTTTTCCATCTTAGATCTAGGTCCAACTTCTTGATTTCATCTTGTTTCCTTTACAATTTCTTGTTTTAACACTTTAATTCTTCTTGGTTCTCTTGTTAATTTAATTGATTGATAGTTGATAGCCATTAACTCTAGCCTTCATTAATCCAATTAGTGGAAAGCTAGGACTTATGGACTAGGATTGATATAACTCACTCGACTTTCCTTTGTTAATTGATTTAAGGATGACTAAGTGGGATTAATCCTTGCAACTACCATACTTGTGGCTAGTGATAATGATGAAGACCCTTGACAACCAAACCTTGCCAAGACCATTTTGTTAATACAATTTCATTACCATTTACTATTCATTTTTCTCATCTAAAACCCCAAAATAAATAAATCCATAACCAATAACAAGAGCACTACCCTGCAAGTCCTTTGAGAGACGACCCGAGGTTTAAATACTTCGGTTATTAATTTTAGGGGTTTGTACTTGTGACAAACAAATTTTTGTATGAGAGGATTATTGTTGGTTTAGAGACTATACTTCGACGAGATTTCATTTGGAAAATTCTAAACCGTCAAAAATCCGATCGTCAGTTGCGCTGGAGCTCTGCTGAAACTGTGCTAGCCGCACAAGCCCTGCCACGCGAACACGTGCACCACGCGTCCGCGCTGTTTTCATAATTTAGCCATCCACGCGACCGCGTCACCCTAAAATTTGGCAAAACATGTTTCACAGAGAGAGTTGTGCGAGCACGAAGCTGCCCTCGCGCCACTAGCGCAAATCATGTCACGCGTCTGCGTGACCGACGCGTCCGCATCATTTCCTTCAAGGGCTGTCCACGCGACCGTGTGTCCCACGCGTCCGCGTCGCTTGCGCCGCCCAACTCATTCAAATTTGCCAGATTATCTTATCTTTTCTTACCCCAATCCTACTTTCCCCCTTTTTCCTTCTCCCTTCTTCCTCCCTTCTACTCCCTCTTTTTCACCACCATTATCAAGGTTTTTCTTCTCTTCTCCCCTCCTTACTTTTTCATTCTTCTTCTTATTTTCATGTTTTATTTTTCTTTCTCTTCTACTTTCCCTATCCATGTTTTCTTTTTCTTTCTTTTTCCCTCTATTGGTGTTGGAGATTTATTTGGGTCATTATTTTTATATGTTGCTTGTGGATTGTTTAGGACTTGTTTAATAGTTATATATTATTTTTATAGGGTTACTTGCATGTTCAAGTTAATATTTTCCATACCTTATTTAACATGCATGCTATGTGTTTGTGAAAATGCCCACATGGCATTGTGCACTATTTTTAGATTTCTTTTAATCTACTACTCTAAATGCTTACTTTTCACAAAACACGTTTTCTATTTTATTAATTTTTATATAATTGTTATTACAAGAATATTGTTTTTTGGAAGATGTGGTAATCTAACTTGGACATTGAATGCTTGATCTATGATACTCATGCCCTTGCCGGCATGCCAATAAACACCTTGCATTTAACTGTCATCACATGCACTTGCTATATTTCTGTTGTTGATTTTTCACATGTAGTCATGACCATGTGCTAACATCATTATTCCTTACTGTGCATTGATTACCACCTTTCCCATTCTTTTCCTTGCTATAACCCTTGAAACGCTCATGTCTTTACTCGTTCCCTTTCAGGATGGCCACCAAGAAAGGCAAGGAGAAAGCTACTCCCACATCCACAGCAAGGAGAGGAACAAAAAGAGCATTAGTGGCAGAGCCATCTTCAACTGCAGTTAAGCCCTCAACAAAAAGAATTAAAAGGATTATAAAGGTCGATGAAAAGGAGAAAGCATTCCCAGCAAAGGACACTGCACGATTTTTCAATCGCTACTGTGAGCAGATGTTCCCCATTCTGGCAGCTCGAAATTACAACAACAAACACCTTCTTATCCTTCCACCTCGTATTGCCGAATTTGTTGAGCCGCAAATTGCACAAAGATACTGAGGATTCCTACAGAGACAGCCACGGCAGGTTAATCTTTCTTGGGTAGTTGAGTTCTACTCCAATTTCCACCTGCCGACCCTGCAGTCTGTTTATGTCCGTTAGAAGCAACTCCCCATTATAGAAGAGGCCATTCAGCGAGCCTTAGATCTTCCCCCTGCTCCAGAAGGACTGGACGCATTTCAAGAAGCCACACTCAAGCGCCAGACGTACAAATTTGACTGGGACGCTGTTCTCACAGTTATCGCACAACCTGGCAACAGATGGATTTTTGGATGCCATCGTTCCTATCCTAAGGGAATATTGGCTTCCGCACTCACCTTGGAGGCTCACGTATGGGCACAGATTATGTCCCATTACGTCTTTTCGAGCATTCATGAGTCCTCCTTCACTGCAGACATGGCCGTTCTACTATGGTGCATCCTCACAGACCAGCCTCTAAATCTACCAAGACACATCTGGAATGCTATGGGACACGTCCAAATTGCGGGCAACCTACCTTTCCCCGCCTTGGTCTCAGATCTTGTCTCAGCAACCAAAGTCTCCTACAGAGCTGGGGACACCAAAGCTATACTTCTACGGGATGATCAATACGTCCCTAACGGGAGATATCCCAGGCCACTACCAACCACTACTAGCCAGTCTGCAGAACATGCTGCAGACATTCTACCTTCTACTAGTCAGCTGCTGTATCAAATACTAGAGAGCTTGGACCGACAAGACCAGAAAGCGAAGCTACGAGAGCGCTGCAACCACCGCCAATTCAAATACCTCAAGGAGCTACTCACAGGCAAACACAGATCTGACGCGGACCCAGGCACTCTGTACTCCACTTCCTTTACCAGCACAGAGAGCCATGACGGTCCCGACTGTGGAGATACTGCCACCAGTCCACCCTTGTTCCTGACAAATGGCACCGAGGACGGTGCAAAGCCTTAAGTATGGCGAGGTCAGTCAGTACTTGATTTCTGGAGGTAATTCTTTCCCCTAACACCAATTTTTTTTCCTTAGAATAGGATAGATTGCATAGTAGTAGGTTAATTGCATGCATGTTCTACCTGATTGAAAAGATAATAAGTTTCTTTTAACACCATATTTTTTGTTTGAAAATTTCACTAATTTAAATCAAAACAATTATGTTAAATGTGTTTGAAGTTTAAATTGGAATAGGATTTTTGAGCAAAAGAACACACAACCCGTGAAACTTTGAGCCTTAATACATGGTTACACTATTTAACCATAAACATTTTTTTCTTGTGTGTTTACTTCTCTATGATTGTAATCTGAATTTTGTTTTATCCTATATGTCCAATGTTAATGTGCTATGTGCATGCATATGATTGAGGCCATTGCTTGTTTAGCTCACTTACCCCAAATAAGCCTACCATTTTAATTACCTTTGTTAACCACTTTGAGCCATTTTTAATCCCATTTGTTCTATATTTTACCACATTTCTAGCCTTAAGCAGAAAAATAATTGAAAATCCCAATTGAATCTTTGGTTAGCTTAAGATAGAATTTGTGTATTAACTGAGTATGGAAAAATTTTGGGAATAAAGGGTAATAGGAGAATATGTCATGATAAAATAAAGGAAATTTGGGTACCTATTCATGTGAAACCATAAAAGAAAGATTACAAATCTATGTGCATTGATAAGCTATGTTTAAAAAAAATCTTTATTTTAGTGAATAAGGGGACAAAATCACCCCAATGATAAGTCAGAATTCAATAATCAATGCACATGTGATAAAATTAAAATAAAAGTTTATGCATGAGTATGGAATGTGAAAAGGAAATTTTGGGTAGCTAAGTATGAATGTTGAAATTATATAGATTATATGTATGTTAGGTGAAAGCTCGAGTTAATTAAAGATTCAATGTATAAGCTCACTTAGCCATATGTAGACCCTCACCCTTACCTTAGCCCCATTACAACCGTGAAAAGACCTCATGATGTTTGCATTGGCACTTTAAAATTGTTGATTGGTTAGGTGAAAAACAAAAATTTTTGAAAGAATGATTAGAGAAGGATAGAGTGATTACCCCATATGCTAGAGAAGATTAGAGTGCACACGCACCAACAGTAAGGATTCAATGCTCGATCCTGTGTTTCCTGCTTTCACGAGCTATCTTCTTACAAATTTACCTGCTTTTACTGTATGATTTGAATTAGTAGAATCTGCCCCATGTTTTGTCTTAGAGAACTTATCTATTTTTAATCATATAGACAAAATCATATAGTTGCATTCATATGTATATAGGTTGCATTGCATTGCATGAGTCTCACATTTCCCTATTCATTCAGATTCATCCTCTTCAACTAAGCATGAGGACATGCTAATGTTTAAGTGTGGGGAGGTTGATAAACCCTTATTTTATGAATTATATTGTGTTTAATTGAGTGATTTTATCAAGTCTTCACCCATTTATTCATATAATTTGCATGTATTTACAATTTCTTCTTGAAAATGTTCCATGATTGAAAACTTGCTTCCTAAAGACCTTTTAATTGTATATGTTTATTCTCCTTTATACCATCCGATGCCGTGATCTGTGTGTTAAGTGTTTCAAGCTTCATAGGGCAGGAATGGCGTAAGGAATGGAGAGGAAGCTTGCAAAAATAGAAGAAACACAAGGAATTGAGGAGATGACCAGCGAGAAGTGATGCGGGCACATGGCTCACGCGACCGCACGAAATGGAGGAAATCACAGTGATGCACTCGCATGCCTGACGCGACTACGCGGATTGGAAGCTGCACGAACGTCGCGAATGCGTGGACGACGCGCACGCGTGGTACGAAAAACGCTGAGTGACGCAAACGCGTGGACGACGTGGTCGCGTGACGTGCGTGATCTGCAGAATTACAGAAGTCGCTGGCATAGATTCTGGGCCGCGTTTCAACCCAGTTTTCGGTCCAGAAACATAGATTAGAGCCTGGAAACATGCAGAGACAAAAGCAACAAATTCATTCTGCATAATTTATAGTTTTTAGATCTGATTCTACTTCTCCCCTAGGTTTCTTTTTTGACATTCATAATTTAGGATTTGAAGATTTTTGGCTTTGGCTTTTGAGAAGAGTCTACCACCGGAACTGGTCATTATAGTTTGTTATTTACTTTTAATTTACTCTTCCATATTCTTAATTTTTCCAGAGTTGATATTGGATTATTTTCAGAGTTTATTAATATAAAACTATTTTTACTTTTAATTAATCTCTTTCATTATTGTTTATTATGTCTCTTTTTATTTTCTCCATTAATTTTGTGAAGTCTACATTTATGATGATGGAGTAGTTCCCCAACTTGATTGGGAGTTGATTAAAAGGAGAACCTTGAGTTGGAATACTCGAGAATTCAATTGTAATTGGTTCATTGTTGGTTGGCTTGCTAGTAACTAACTCTAATCCTTCCCAAGGGAGAGGATTAGGACTTGTGAATAGAAGTTGACTTTTAATTTGACTTTCCTTCATTCGTTGAGGGTTAACTAAATGAAAATAATGACTAATTATTAATTGATCTTGACAAAATTTCAACAAGGATAGAACTTTCAATTAATCTTCTCCCGGTCAAGATTTTATTTAAATCATATAAATTCTCTAATTTAATTTTCTGTCCATTAAACTCAAAAACCCATTTGGAAAACCTCTGATTGATAAAAGAGCATATTTTCCCTGCAACTCGTTGGGAGACGACCTGGGACTCATACTTCCAATATTTTATTTCTAAAATTTGTGACAACTCTTTTCTAAATTGATAAGTGGATTTTCGCTGGTTAAGAACTGTACTTGCAACGCCATTTTTCTAATTAATTCTTTATCTGCCAGTTTCTGCTCACGTCAATTTTTGGCGCCGTTGCCTGGGAGTTGCAATAGTGTGCTAATTTATTGATTAGAATTTATTTAATTGTATTTTTCTTTTTATTTTGCTACTATGAGCTGCATGTTTCTTTCATTGAATGACGCGTTCACTTCCTGATCCAAGCTTGCCAGTATTTAACTCTGAGATTGAAAGAACTATTTCACGTATACAGCAAGCTCGGCGTCGGCTAGTCCTCTCCGAGGACGAATCTAAAACGTCATTTAAGGAAGAAACAAGCTTCCTTTCTACTGATTCAGTTGATTTACGTGCAGGTGACATGGCAACACCTATGAGAGTCACTATCCAGGAGGCTGGAGCCCTTGATTTTACACTGCAGCTGTACCAGGCGCACCACCCAGCGGTGGCTGTATGAAATAAAGACTGCACAACTTAAGTTGATGCCCAAGTTTCATGACTTACCCGCTCAAGAGCCCATCAAGCACCTTAGGGATTTTCAGACAGCTTGTTCTACTGTTAAGCGTGATGGTACTGATGAAACTTCTATTCTGTTAAAAGCCTTCCCATTCTCTCTTGAGGAAAAGGCAAGAGAGTGGTACTACACTCAACCCGGAGCAACTGTTTCTAACTGGGATACGCTTAGAAGAGAATTTTTAGAGAAATTCTTTCCAGCTAAGGTTACCGATAAACTGAGGAAAGACATTTCCATGATTGTTCAGGACGAATCTGAGACTCTCTACGAATATTAGGAGCACTTCAATAATCTTCTGGATGCATGTCCCCACCATATGATTGACAAGATAGTGTTGCTCGGCTACTTTACACAGGACATGAAGTCTTAAGATAAGACCACATTAGAAGGTGCTAGCAATGGATCTATGAAAAAGTACAAGACTACTGATGAGGCATGGCAATTGATCAGCGACATAGCTGAATCTACTAGGAATCATAGGCAAAAACAAAGTCGGTCAAGAGCTGTTGCAGAGGTATCCTCTAGCAAAGAGACTACTTCTAACCCAGAGTATGTGCGAAATGACCAACTTACTGAAGCAGATGTAATTGAGTCAACAGCAAGCTCAGCCTTCTCCACCACAGCAAAGCCAACAGTTGGTTCCCCAAAGAGTATGCGAGATCTGTGCCGATTACAGTCATTATACTGATGAATGTCTGCAACTCCAACAGGAAGATAACACTGTGGCAGCCACTCATAACTTCTATGACCACCCCAATCAAGGGTACAATCAAGGTGGCAGCTACAACCATGGATGGCAGGATAACCCCAACCAAGGTTGGAAAGATAATTCTAACCAAGGTTGGAGGGACAATCATAACAGAGGAGGCAGAGATAACAATGGAAACCAGAGGTGGAATAACAATAACAACTTCAGGCAGCAGAATCAGCATCAGGCCTACAGAGCACTTCATCTAAGGCAGCCTCAAGCATCTCAGCAGACCCCTCAGATTGATGAGCTACTACAATCTATTGATCGGAGACAGCAGGCCATGGAAAATAACCTTACTTCTACTCTAAATGGTCTAAACTCTACCTTGTAAGCCCTTGTCTCACAGATTGGATCATTGAATAACTCTAACAATCAGTCTTCAAGCTCTGGTGGACTCCCCTCTCAACCATTACCCAACCCCAAGGGTGGCATCAATGCCATTACCTTGAGATTGGGACCATACTGCAAGAGAGAAATCTAGAGGGACCAAGCCCGCCAGAACACGCCCCAGCTGCGGACACAGTTGAGGTAGAGGATGTTGAAGAAGAAGATGAAGCACAAGGCATGGCTGAAGCAGAAGTAGCCCAACCAAGGAATGCAGAACCCCAGAAAGCTGAAGCTGTAAAAGATGCCACTCCTATTCCATTTCCACACCTTGCTAAGAAGCCCAGAAAGCAGATAGAACTTGATCCCAAAATGTTAGAGATCTTCAAAAAGGTTGAGGTAACTGTTCTCCTTTTTGATGTTATTCAGCAAGTACCTAAATACGTAAAGTTTCTAAAAGAATTGTGCATACATAAAGATAAAATTAATGAATTAGAAACTATTCCTTTAGGTAGTTCTATATCTGCTTTAATGGGAAATATACGTGAAAAATGTAGTGACCCATGCCCATGCATGGTTAACTGTACCATTGGAGGTGTGATATTTTCTGACTGTATGTGTAATTTAGGAGCATGTGTGAGTATTATGCCCTTGTATATATATATAATGCTTTAAGGCTCCCTCCCTTAAAAAGATCGGCAGCTCATTTTGTGTTAGCAGATAAAAGCATTATCACAGTGGTTGGAATTGCTGAAGATGTGTTAGTGAGCATTAAGGGGCTCATGTTTCCCATTGACTTCTATATCCTGGAGATGCCCCAAAATGACTCAGGGAGACCTTCGTCAATCCTTCTTGGGAGACCGTTTTTGAAGACTTCAAATTCAAGCTAGATGCCTTTTCGGGAACCTATTCCTTTGAGGTAGATGGCAGAACTGTGAGCTTCAATCTGGATGAAGCTATGAAGCACCCCCCAGAAGATCACTCCATATTCCAATGTGACATCATTGATGAAATCATAGCAGCAACTCACCAGGAAGACATGGAAGATAATCACATGGAGCAAGACCCAAGTGTAGGGACACCCTCTGAACATACTGAAGATTCATCACCATTTTCACCAGTCCCAGATAATCCAGAACCAAACCATGAGCGAAAAATGGAATTAAAGCCCCTTCCTCCACACCTCAAGTATGCATACCTTGAGGACAAGCAGAAGTTTCCAATTATCATTACAAGGGAGCTCACTTCCCAACAAGAAGAACAACTGCTTAGTGTATTGAGGATGCATAAGAAAGTAATTGGATGGAGCTTGTGGATATAGTAGGCATCAGTCCTCAAGTTTGTGACATAGAATATTATTAGAAGAAGGAGCAAGGCCTATCTGTCAACCTCAGAGAAGATTGAATCCCACCATCTTAGAAGTTTGTAATTGCTTATGCATTTAAGACTTTAGATGATGCTCAATCTAATTACAGTACTACTAAAAAAGAGCTTCTAGCTATTGTTTTTGCTCTGGATAAATTCCGAGCCTATTTACTTGGTACTAATGTAGTAGTGTACTCAGACCATACAGCTCTAAAATATTTATTAGCTAAAAAGGAGTCTAAACCAAGGCTAATACGTTGGATGCTACTGCTGCAAGAATTTGATCTGGAAATTAAAGATAGGAGTGGTAACCAAAATTTAGTGGCTGACCACTTGAGTCGCCTTAAGCACATTAAAGATGACTCAATTCCTATTAATGATAATTTCCCATTTGATAGCTTACAGGCAGTATCTGATGTAGTTCCTTGGTATGCACCTGTAGCTAATTATCTAGTTAGCCACACTTTTAGTCCCGATTTCACTAAGCATCAGAGAGATAAGCTGAAAAGCGAGTCCAAATACTATGTATGGGATGACCCATATCTATGAAGGTGTGGTGCTGACCAGGTAATTAGACGGTGTGTACCTCAATCAGAATTCCAGTCCATTTTAGAGGCCTGCCACTCATCTGAGAGTGGAGGACATTTTGGCCATCAACGAACTGCTAGAAAAATTTTAGACTGTGGATTCTGGTGGCCTACTCTTTTTAAAGATGCTGCTAACCTTTGTAAATCTTGTCCTCCGTGCCAAAGACTTGGTAATATATCCCAGAGGGATGAAATGCCTCAACAAATTATGCTTTTCTATGAAATTTTTGATGTTTGGGGCATTGACTTCATGGGTCCATTTCCAAATTCTAATGGCCACCTTTATATATTGTTAGCTGTAGACTATGTTTTTAAATGGGTGGAAGCAATTCCTACCCGTACTGATGATGCTAACACTGTTGTTTCCTTTGTTAGAAACCATATTATTTGTCGCTTTGGATCACCACGAGCAATCGTGAGCGATCAAGGCACTCACTTTTGTAACAGGAGACTAACATGTTTACTAAAGAGGCATGGGATAATTCATAAGGTATCAACAGCCTATCACCCCCAGACTAATGGGCAAGCAGAGGTGTCTAACAGAGAGATAAAGCACATACTGCAAAAGATAGTCAAGCCACATAGGAAGGACTGGAGCACCAGGATCCAAGACGTGCTTTGGGCGTATCGGACAGCATACAAGACACCGATTGGGATGAGTCCTTTCCGCTTGGTTTATGGAAAGGCCTGTCATCTCCCAGTTGAGTTGGAACACAAATCCTTCTGGGCGGTAAAGGAATGCAACATGGACTATGAGAGAGCCAGAGCTGAACGGAAGTTGCAACTGCAAGAATTAGAGAACCTTCGCCTAGAAGCTTATGAAAACTCTAGGCTGTATAAAGAGAAAGTGAAGGCTGTGCATGACAAGAACATCAAGAGAAGAGAATTCCAACCTGGGGACTTAGTCCTACTTTACAACTCCAGAATGCGGCTCATGTCAGGCAAGTTGAGATCCAGATGGGATGGTCCCTATCGATTAGAGCGGGTGGAACCATACGGAGTCTTTCACTTGAGCCATCCTTCAAGCTCTGAACTTATCAAAGTCAATGGACATTGCTTGAAGTTATTCCATGGCAAAAAGATGGTGAAAAACGAGGAACTAGAGATCTTCCTCTTGGAAGATCCGCCCACAGCAGAAGACTGAGCTAATGGAGCGTCCAACTTAAGGACGTTAAAGCAAAGTGCTGGGTGGGAGACAACCCACCATGGTATGATCGTTCCCTCCCCTCTCCTTACTTTCCTTCGTCAATAACTCTTCTCAGTACTAATTCCTATACTTTGCATCTCATCCGCATATTGCACATTGCACATAAAAAAAGGGGATTCAGGCATGCAACGCGCCAGCGTCGTTGACGCGCTCGCGTCGTAGTGCCTTCGCAACATTAAAGAAAAGAAACAGAGAGTTACGCAGGAGTGTGGCTGGAGGCATGCCCCTGGCACCATTTGACCCACGCGACCACGTGGATGACGCAATCACGTCATTTGTCAAATGGCCTCCCCACGTCTCCGCATCAACCACGTGAACGTGTGGCTCTGCAATTCGACGTAAAAGGGTGTATGGCAGTGAGTTGCGCTGGAGCTCTGCTGAAACTGTGCTAGCCGCACAAGCCCTGCCACGCGAACACGTGCACCACGCGTCCGCGCTGTTTTCATAATTTAGCCATCCACGCGACCGCGTCACCCTAAAATTTGGCAAAACATGTTTCACAGAGAGAGTTGTGCGAGCGCGAAGCTGCCCTCGCGCCACTAGCGCAAATCATGTCACGCGTCTGCGTGACCGACGCGTCCGCATCATTTCCTTCAAGGGTTGTCCGCGCGACCGTGTGTCCCACGCGTCCGCGTCGCTTGCGCCGCCCAACTCATTCAAATTTGCCAGATTATCTTATCTTTTCTTACCCCAATCCTACTTTCCCCCTTCTTCCTTCTCCCTTCTTCCTCCCTTCTACTCCCTCTTTTTCACCACCATTATCAAGGTTTTTCTTCTCTTCTCCCCTCCCTACTTTTTCATTCTTCTTCTTATTTTCATGTTTTATTTTTCTTTCTCTTCTACTTTCCCTATCCATGTTTTCTTTTTCTTTTTTATTTTTATAGGGTTACTTGCATGTTCAAGTTAATATTTTCCATACCTTATTTAACATGCATGCTATGTGTTTGTGAAAACACCCACATGGCATTGTGCACTATTTTTAGATTTCTTTTAATCTACTACTCTAAATGCTTACTTTTCACAAAACACGTTTTCTATTTTATTAATTTTTATATAATTGTTATTACAAGAATATTGTTTTTTTGGAAGACGTGGTAATCTAACTTGGACATTGAACGCTTGATCTATGATACTCATGCCCTTGCCGACATGCCAATAAACACCTTGCATTTAACTGTCATCACATGCACTTGCTATATTTCTGTTGTTGATTTTTCACATGTAGTCATGACCATGTGCTAACATCATTATTCCTTACTATGCATTCATTACCACCTTTCCCATTCTTTTCCTTGCTATAACCCTTGAAACGCTCATGTCTTTACTCGTTCCCTTTTAGGATGGCCACCAAGAAAGGCAAGGAGAAAGCTACTCCCAAATCCACAGCAAGGAGAGGAACAAAAAGAGCATTAGTGGCAGAGCCATCTTCAACTGCAGTTAAGCCCTCAACAAAAAGAATTAAAAGGATTATAAAGGTCGATGAAAAGGAGAAAGCATTCCCAGCAAAGGACACTGCACGATTTTCCAATCGCTACTGTGAGCAGATGTTCCCCATTCTGGCAGCTCGGAATTACAACAACAAACACCTTCTTATCCTTCCACCTCGTATTGCCGAATTTGTTGAGCCGCGAATTGCACAAAGACACTGGGGATTCCTACAGAGACAGCCACGGCAGGTTAATCTTTCTTGGGTAGTTGAGTTCTGCTCCAATTTCCACCTGCCGACCCTGCAGTCTGTTTATGTCCGTTAGAAGCAAATCCCCATTACAGAAGAGGCCATTCAACGAGCCTTAGATCTTCCCTCTGCTCCAGAAGGACTGGACGCATTTCAAGAAGCCGCACTCAAGCGCCAGACGTACAAATTTGACTGGGACACTGTTCTCACAGTTATCGCACAACCTGGCAACAGATGGATTTTTGGATGCCATCGTTCCTATCCTAAGGGAATATCGGCTTCCGCACTCACCTTGGAGGCTCACGTATGGGCACAGATTATGTCCCATTACGTCTTTTCGAGCACTCATGAGTCCTCCTTCACTGCAGACTTGGCCGTTCTACTATGGTGCATCCTCACAGACCAGCCTCTAAATCTACCAAGACACATCCGGAATGCTATGGGACACGTCCAAATTGCGGGCAACCTACCTTTCCCCGCCTTGGTCTCAGATCTTGTCTCAGCAACCGGAGTCTCCTACAGAGCTGGGGACACTAAAGCTATACTTCCACGGGATGATTAATACGTCCCTAACGGGAGATATCTCAGGCCACCACCAACCACTACTAGCCAGTCCGCAGAATATGCTGCAGACATTCTACCTTCTACTAGTCAGCTGCTGCATCAAATACTGGAGAGGTTGGACCGGCAAGACCAGAAAGCGAAGCTACGAGAGCGCCGCAACCACCGCCGATTCAAATACCTCAAGGAGCTACTCACAGGCAACCACAGACCTGACGCGGACCCAGGCACTCCGGACTCCACTTCCTTTACCAGCATAAGGAGCCATGACGGTCTCGACTGTTGAGATACGGCCACCAGCCCACCCTTGTTCCTGACAAATGGCACCGAGGACGGTGCAAAGCCTTAAGTATGGGGAGGTCGGTCAGTACTTGACTTCCGGAGGTAATTCTTTCCCCTAGCACAAATTTTTTTCCTTAGAATAGGATGCATAGTAGTAGGTTAATTGCATGCATGTTTGATGAGCGGATAATTTATACGCTTTTTGGCATTATTTTTAGGTAGTTTTTAGTAAGTTCAAGCTACTTTTATGGATGTTTTCATTATTTTTTATATTAAATTCACATTTTTTGACTTTACTATGAGTTTGTGTGTTTTCCTGTGATTTTAGGTAATTTCTGGCTGAAATTGAGGGACCTGAGCAAAACTCTGATAAGGAGGCTGACAAAGGACTGTTGATGTTGTTGGAATCTGACCTCCCTGCACTCGAAATAGATTTTTTGGAGCTACAGAACTCCAAATGGCGCGCTCTCAACGGCGTTGGAAAGTAGACATCCAGAGATTTCCGGCAATATATAATGGTCCATACTTTATTCAGGAATTGATGACATAAACTGGTGCTCAACGCCAGTTCCATGTTGCTGTCTGGAGTAAAACGCCAGAAACACGTCACGACCCGGAGTTGAACGCCCAAAACACGTTACAACTTGGCGTTCAACTCAAAAAGAAGTCTCAGCTCGTGGATAGATCAAGCTTAGCCCAAACACACGCCAAGTGGGCCCCGGAAGTGGATTTATGCATTAATTACTTACTCATGTAAACCCTAGTAGCTAGTCTAGTATAAATAGGATAATTTACTATTGTATTAGACATCTTTGGTCTCAGTTTTATTTTATTCTTCATCTGAGGAGACTATTGATCACGTTTTGGGGGGCTGGCCATTCGGCCATGCCTGAACCTTTCACTTATGTATTTTCAACGGTGGAGTTTCTACACACCATAGATTAAGGGTGTGGAGATCTGTTGTACCTCAAGCTTCAATGCAATTACTATTATTTTCTATCCAGTTCGAATTATTCTTATTCTAAGATATTTGTTGCACTTCAACTTGATGAATGTGATGATCCGTGACACTCATCATCATTCTCACCTATGAACGCGCGTGATTGACAACCACTTCCATCCTACCTTAGGCCGGGCGCGTATCTCTTAGATTCCTTAAACAGAATCTTCGTGGTATAAGCTAGATTGATGGTAGCATTCATGAGAATCCAGAAAGTCTAAACCTTGTCTATGGTATTCCGAGTAGGATTCTGGGATTGAATGACTGTGACGAGCTTCAAACTCCTGAAGGCTGGGCGTTAGTGACAGACGCAAAAGAATCAAAGGATTCTATTCCAACCTGATTGAGAACCGACAGATGATTAGCCGTACTGTGACAAAGCATTTGGACCTTTTTCACTGAGAGGATGGGATGTAGCCATTGACAACGGTGATGCCCTACATATAGCTTGCCATAGGAAGGAATGAAAGAACTGGAAGGAAGAAGTAGGAAAGTAGAAAAAGAAAGGGGACAATATCTCCATACGCCTATCTGAAATTCCCACCATTAATTTACATAAGTATTTCTATCCTATTTTAATTATTTTTATTTTCTGTTTATTATTTATTAATATTCGAAAATCCATAATCAATTATTATCCGCCTGACTGAGATTTACAAGATGACCATAGCTTGCTTCATACCAACAATCTTTGTGGGATCGACCCTTACTCACGTAAGGTTTATTACTTGGACGACCCAGTACACTTGCTGGTTAGTTGAACGGAGTTGTGTCTACACATTGCAAAGAGCCATTATAATTATTCCATACAACAGCAAAGAATACAACATTGATGATCACAATTTCGTCCACCAAGTTTTTGGCACCGTTGCCGGGGATTGTTCGAGTATGGACAACTAACGATTCATCTTGTTGCTCAGATTTGGTAATTTTCTTTTTGTTTTGTTTTTAAAAAATTTTCAAAAATTTTTTTTCCTTTTTTTCGAAAATAAATAAAGAAAATACCAAAAAAATCATAAAATCATAAAAAAAAACCAAAAATATTTTTTGTTCTTGTTTGAGTCTTGAGTCAATTTTCAAGTTTGGTGTCAATTGCATGTTTTTAAAATTTATGCATTATTTTTTCGAAAATTTCATCCATTCATAGTGTTCTTCATGATCTTCAAGTTGTTCTTGGTAAGTCTTCTTGTTTGATCTTGATGATTTTTTGTTTTGTGTCTTTTATTGTTTTTCATGTGCATTCTTGCATTCATAGTGTCCATGCATTAAGGATTTCTAAGTTTGGTGTCTTGTATGTTTTCTTTGCATCAAAAATTTTTCAAAAATATGTTCTTGATGTTCATCATGATCTTCAAAGTGTTCTTGATGTTCATCTTGACATTCATAGTGTTCTTGCATGCATCATGTGTTTTGATCCAAAATTTTCATGTTTTGGGTCATTTTTATGTTTTTCTCTCTCATCATTAAAAATTCAAAAAATTAAAAAAATATCTTTTCCTTAATTTTCTTATAATTTTCGAAAATTTGAGTTGACTTAGTCAAAAAATTTTAAACTTAGTTGTTTCTTACAAGTCAAGTCAAATTTTCAAATTTAAAAATCTTATCTTTTTCAAAATTTGATTTTAAAATATCTTGTCTAACTTATCTTCTTATCTTTTCAAATTTAATTTTAATATCTTTTTCAACTAACTATTTGACTTTTTGTTTGTTTCTTATCTTTTTCAAAACCAACTAACTACCTATCCTTCTCTAATTTTCGAAAATGCCTCTCTCTTTTTCAAAAATTCTTTTTAATTAATTAATTGTTTTAAATTTTAATTTTAATTATATCTTATCTTTAATTTTCGAAAATCACTAACTACTTTTTCAAAATTATTTTCGAATTCTATCTCTCCTCCCCTTCTATTTATTTATTTATTCACTAACACTTTTCTTCACTTCTCTTCATCTCAGATCACCACATCTATCCTTACCCATTCTTCTTCACTCTTCTTCCCTTTCTTCTTCTACTAACAATAAGGATCCTCTTTACTGTGACATAGAGGATTCCTCTTTCTTTTCTTGTTCTCTTCTTCCCTATATGAGCAGGAACAAGGAAAAAGGTACTCTTGTTAAAGCTGATCCAGAACCTGAAAGGACTCTGAAGAGGAAACTAAGAGAAGCTAAATAACAACAATCCAGAGGCAACCTTTTTGAAATTTTTGAACAAGAGAAGGAGATGGCAGCCGAACCCAACAACAATAATGCAAGGAGAATGCTTGGTGATTTCACAAAACCAACGTCCAAATTTGATGGAAGAAGCATCTCCATTCCTGGGAGCCAACAATTTTGAGCTTAAACCTCAACTAGTTGCTTTAATGCAACAGAACTGCAAGTTTTATGGACTTCCATCTGAAGATCCTTACCAGTTTTTAACTGAGTTCTTGCAGATTTGTGAGACTGTTAAGACAAATGGAGTAGATCCTGAAGTCTACAGGCTCATGCTTTTCCCTTTTGCTGTAAGAGACAGAGCTAGAACATGGTTGGACTCACAACCTAAAGATAGCCTGGACTCCTGGGATAAGCTGGTCACAGCCTTCTTGGATAAATTCTTCCCTCCTCAAAAGCTGAGCAAGCTGAGAGTGGATGTTCAAACCTTCAAACAAAAAGATGGTGAATCCCTCTATGAAGCTTGGGAAAGATACAAGCAGTTGACCAAAAGGTGTCCATCTGACATGTTTTCAGAATGGACCATATTAGATATATTCTATTATGGTCTATCTGAGTTTTCCAAAATGTCATTGGACCACTCTGCAGGTGGATCCATTCACCTAAAGAAAA
>NC_029775.3:18286085-18297116 GCF_000817695.3 Arachis duranensis
TCATCATGGAGAAATCATCCAAATTTCTCATGGAAGGATCAACAAAAGCCTCAACAAGGCTTTAACAATGGTGGAAGAAATAAGATCAGTAATAACAAGCCTTTTCTATCATCTTCTCAGTAACAGATAGAAAATTCTGAACAGAGCCCCTCTAATTTAGCAAACTTAGTCTCTGATCTGTCAAAAGCCACTTTAAGTTTCATGAGTGAAACAAGGTCCTCCATCAGAAATTTGGAGGCACAAGTGGGCCAACTGAGTAAAAAAATCATTGAAACTCCTCCCAGTATTCTCCCAAGTAATACAAAAGAGAATCCAAAAGGAGAGTGCAAGGCCATTGATGTAATCAATATGGCCGAATGCACAAGGGAGGAAGAGGACAAAAATCCTAGTGAGAAAGACCTCCTGGGACATTTCTCAAACAAAAAGGAGTTCCCCATTGAGGACCTAAAGGAATCTGAGGCTCATATAGAGACCATAGAGATTCCACTAAATCTCCTTTTACCATTCATGAGCTCTGAAGACTATTCTTCCTCAGAAGAGGATGATGATGTGATTGGAGAGCAAGTTGCTCAATATCTAGAAGCTATCATGAAGCTGAATGCCAAGTTGTTTGGTAATGAGACTTGGGAAGGTGAACCTCCCTTGCTCATTAGTGAACTAGATACATGGATTCAGAAAACTTTACCTCAAAAGAGACAAGATCATGGTAAATTCTGAATACCCTGTACTATAGGCACCATGACCTTTAACAAGGCTCTGTGTGACCTGGGGTCAGGCATAAATCTTATGCCACTCTCTATAATGGAGAAACTAGGGATCATTGAGGTACAGCCTGCCTTATTCTCATTACAATTGGCAGACAAGTCAGTAAGACAACCCTATGGATTAGTGGAGGACGTGTTAGTAAAGGTTGAAGGCCTTTACATCCTTGCTGATTTCATAGTCTTAGATACTAGGAAGGAAGAAGATGAATGCATCATCCTTGGAAGACCCTTCCTAGCCACAGCAGAAGCTGTGATTGATGTTAACAGAGGAGAATTAGTCCTTCAATTGAATGGGGACTACCTTGTGTTTAAAACTCAAGGATCTTCCTCTGCAACCATAGAGAGGAAGCATGAAAAGCTTCTCTCAGTACAGAGTCAAGAAGAGCCCCCACAGTCAAACTCTAAGCTTGGTGATGGGAGGCCACAACCAAACTCTAAATTTGGTGTTACATTCCCACAACCAAACTTTAAGTTTGGTGTTGGGATTATACAACATTGACCTGATCACCTTTGTGGCTCCATGAGAGGCCACTGTCAAGCTAATGACATTAAAAGAGCACTTGTTGGGAGGCAATCCAATTTTTATATATCTAATTTTATTTTATTGTTATTTTGTGTTTTATTAGGTTCATGATCATGTGGAGTCACAAAAAAAATTATTAAAATTAAAAACAGAATCAAAAACAGCAGAAGAAAAATCACACCCTGGAGGAAGGACTTACTGGCATTTAAACGCCAGTAAGGTGCATCTAGCTGGCGTTCAACGCCAGAAACATGCTGCACCTGGGCGTTGAACGCCCAGAACATGCACCACTTCGACGTTTAAACGCCAGAATAGTATACAAAGGCATTTTACATCCTAATTGGTGCAGGGATGTATATCCTTGACACCTCAAGATCTGTGGACTCCACAGGATCACCTCGGGATCTGTGGACCTCACAGGATCCCCACCTACCTCGCCCTCTCTCTCTCTCCATTCATGGTCATTCCTTCTGTTTTCCATTCACCATTCACATCCATCCACTCTTCCCCATACACCCCACCTACCTTCAAAATTTCAAATCTCTTTCCCACCCAATCCCACCCATATAGCCGAATACACACATCCTTCCATCTTCTCCATATCTTCTTCTTCTTCTTCTTCTATTCTTTCTTCTTTTGCTCGAGGGCGAGCAACATTTTAGGTTTGGTGTGGTAAAAGCATAGCTTTTTTGTTTTTCCATAACCATTGATGGCACCTAAGGCCAGAGAAACCTCTAGAAAGAGAAAAGGGAAGGCAATTGCTTCCACCTCTGGGTCATGAGAGATGGAGAGATTCATCTAAAGGGTCTATAGCTCAGTGGTAGAACATTTGACTGCAAATCAAGAGATCCCTGAGATACCTCAGGGGATACATTTTCTTCCACACAATTATTGGGAGCAACTAAGGATAGGAACACCAAAATTACTAGGGATCATGCAACAGAAGCAAGGAAGAGACATAGAGGAGCTCAAAGAGCACCATTGATCCTTCAAGAAAGCGTCACCCTCACTAAGGTGGACTCATTCCTTAACTTCCTTGCTCTTAATTCTCTGTTTTTCGATTTTTATGCTATATGTTTATCTATGTTTTGTACTTCATGATCATTAGCATTTAGTAACTATGTCTTAAAGCTATGAATAATTCCATGAATCCCTCACCTCTCTTAAATGAAAAATGTTTTTAATTCAAAAGAACAAGAAGTACATGAGTTTCAAATTTATCCTTGAATTTAGTTTAATTATATTGATGTGGTGACAATACTTTTTGTTTCCTGAATGAATGCTTAAACAGTGCATATTTTTTATCTTGTTGTTTATGAATGTTAAAATTGTTGGCTCTTGAAAGAATGATGAATAAGAGAAATGTTATTGATGATCTGAAAAATCATAAAATTGATTCTTGAAGCAAGAAAAAGCAGTGAAAAACAAAATCTTGCGAAAAAAATTATATTTAATGGCGAAAAAATATAGAAAGAAAAAGAAAAAGTAAGCAGAAAAAGCCAATAGCCCTTAAAACCAAAAGACAAGGGTAAAAAAGGATCCAAGGCTTTGAGCATCAATGGATAGGAGGGCCCAAGGAAATAAAATCCAGGCCTAAGCAGCTAAATCAAGCTGTCCCTAACCATGTGCTTGTGTCATGAAGGTCCAAGTGAAAAGCTTGAGACTGAGTGGTTAAAGTCATGATCCAAAGCAAAAAAAGTGTGCTTAAAAGCTCTGGACACCTCTAACTGGGGACTTTAGCAAAGTTGAGTCACAATCTGAAAAGGTTCACCCAATCATGTGTCTGTGGCATTTATGTATCCGGTGGTAATACTGGAAAACAAAGTGCTTAGGGCCACGGCCAAGACTCATAAGTAGCTGTGTTCAAGAATCAACATACTTAACTAGGAGAATCAATAACACCATCTGAAATTCTAAGTTCCTAGAGAAGCCAATCATTCTAAACTTCAAAGGAAAAAGTGAGATGCCAAAACTGTTCAAAAGCAAAAAGCTACAAGTCTCGCTCATCTAATTAGAATTAATATTCATTGATATTTTAGAATTTATAGTATATTCTCTCTTTTTTATCCTATTTGATTTTCAGTTTCTTGGGGACAAGCAACAATTTAAGTTTGGTGTTGTGATGAGCGGATAATTTATACGCTTTTTGGCATTGTTTTTAGGTAGTTTTTAGTAAGTTCAAGCTACTTTTAGGGATGTTTTCATTAGTTTTTATGTTAAATTCACATTTCTGGACTTTACTATGAGTTTGTGTGTTTTTCTGTGATTTCAGGTAATTTCTGGCTGAAATTGAGGGACTTGAGCAAAACTCTGATAGGAGGCTGACAAAAGACTGCTGATGCTGTTGGAATCTGACCTCCCTGCACTCGAAATGGATTTTCTGGAGCTACAGAACTCCAAATGGTGCGCTCTCAATAGTTTTAGAAAGTAGACATTAAGAGCTTTCCAACAATATATAATAGTACATACTTTATTCAGGAATTGATGACGTAAACTGGCGCTCAACTCCAGTTCCATGTTGTTGTCTGGAGTAAAACGCCAGAAACACATCACGACCCGGAGTTGAACGCCCAAAACACGTTACAACTTGGCGTTCAACTCCAGAAGAAGCCTCAACTCGTGGATAGATCAAGCTCAGCCCAAACACACACCAAGTGGGCTCCGGAAGTGGATTTATGCATCAATTACTTACTCATGAAAACCCTAGGAGCTAGTCTAGTATATATAGGACATTTATCTATTGTATTAGACATCTTTTGACCACTTTAAGTCCTGGATCATTCGGTCACTTGATCATGGAGAGGGCTGGCCATTCGGCCATGCCTGAACCTTTTTCTTATGTATTTTCAACGGTGGAGTTTCTGCACACCATAGATTAAGGGTGTAGAGCTCTGCTGTACCTCAAGTTTCAATGCAATTACTATTATTTTCTATCCAATTCGAATTATTCCTATTCTAAGATATTCGTTGCACTTCAACTTGATGAATGTGATGATCCGTGACACTCATCATCATTCTCACCTATGAACGCGCGTGATTGACAACCACTTCCGT
The DNA here is from genome assembly GCF_000817695.3 of Arachis duranensis. NCBI lineage: Eukaryota > Viridiplantae > Streptophyta > Magnoliopsida > Fabales > Fabaceae > Arachis > Arachis duranensis. Next base: position 18,290,427 of record NC_029775.3, read on the forward strand.
TCTACCTTAGGCCGGGCGTGTAGGAAGAAGTAGGAAAGCAGAAAAAGAAAGGGCACAGTATCTCCATACGCCTATCTGAAATTCTCACCATTAATTTACATAAGTATTTCTATCCTATTTTAATTATTTTTATTTTCTATTTATTATTTATTAATATTCGAAAATCCATAATCAATTATTATCCGCCTGACTGAGATTTACAAGATGACCATAGCTTGCTTCATACCAACAATCTCTGTGGGATCGACCCTTACTCACGTAAGGTTTATTACTTGGACGACCCAGTACACTTGCTGGTTAGTTGAACGGAGTTGTGTCCACACATAGCAAAGAGCCATTATAATTATTCCATACAACAACAAAGAATACAAAATTGATGATCACAATTTCGTCTACCAATGTTCTACCTGATTGAAAAGATAATAAGTTTCTTTTAAGACAATATTTTTTTTTGAAAATTTCACTAATTTAAATCAAAACAATTATGTTAAATTTGTTTGAAGTTGAAATTGGAATAGGATTTTTGAGCTAAAGAACACACAACCCGTGAAACTTTGAGCCTTAATACATGGTTACACTATTTAACCATAAACATTTTTTCTTGTGTGTTTACTTCTCTATGATTGTAATATGAATTTTGTTTTATCCTATATGTCCAATGTTAATGTGCTATGTGCATGCATATGATTGAGGCCATTGCTTGTTTAGCTCACTTACCCCAAATAAGCCTACCATTTTAATTACCTTTGTTAACCACTTTGAGCCCTTTTTAATCCCATTTGTTCTATATTTTACCACATTACTAGTCTTAAGCAGAAAAATAATTGAAAATCCCAATTGAATCTTTGGTTAGCTTAAGATAGAATTTGTGTATTAACTGAGTATGGAAAAATTGTGGGAATAAAGGGTAATAGGAGAATATGTCATGATAAAATAAAGGAAATTTGGGTACCTATTCATGTGAAACCATAAAAGAAAGATTACAAATCTATGTGCATTGATAAGCTATGTTTAAAAAAAAATCTTTATTTTAGTGAATAAGGGGACAAAATCACCACAATGATAAGTCAGAATTCAATAATCAATGCACATGTGATAAAATTAAAATAAAAGTTGATGCATGAGTATGGAATGTGAAAAGGAAATTTTGGGTAGCTAAGTATGAATGATGAAATTATATAGATTATATGTATGTTAGGTGAAAGCTCGAGTTAATTAAAGATTCAATGTATAAGCTCACTTAGCCATATGTAGACCCTCACCCTTACCTTAATCCCATTACAACCGTGAAAAGACCTCATGATGTTTGCATTGGCACTTTAAAATTGTTGATTGGTTAGGTGAAAAACAAAAAATTTTTGAAAGAATGATTAGAGAAGAATAGAGTGATTACCCCATATACTAGAGAAGATTAGAGTGCACACGTACCAACAGTAAGGGTTCAATGCTCGATCCTGTGTTCCCTGCTTTCACGAGCTATCTTCTTACAAATTTACCTGCTTTTGCTGTATGATTTGAATTAGTAGAATCTGCCCCATGTTTTGTCTTAGAGAACTTATCTATTTTTAATCATATAGACAAAATCATATAGTTGCATTCATATGTATATAGGTTGCATTGCATTGCATGAGTCTCACATTTCCCTATTCATTCAGATTTATCCTCTTCAACTAAACATGAGGGCATGCTAATGTTTAAGTGTGGGGAGGTTGATAAACCATTATTTTATGAATTATATTGTGTTTAATTGAGTGGTTTTATCAAGTCTTCACCCATTTATTCATATAATTTGCATGTATTTACAATTTCTTCTTGAAAATGTTCCATGATTGAAAACTTGCTTCCTAAAGACCTTTTAATTGTATATGTTTATTCTCCTTTATGCCATCCGATGCCGTGATCTGTGTGTTAAGTATTTCAGGCTTCATAGGGCAAGAATGGCGTAAGGAATGGAGAGGAAGCTTGCAAAAATGGAGGAAATCGTAGTGACGCGCTCGCATGCCTGACGCGACTGCGCGGATTAGAAGCTGCACGAACGACGCGAATGCATGGACGACACGCACGCGTGGTACGAAAAACGCTGAATGACAAAAACGCGTGGACGACGTAGTCGTGTGACGTGCGCGATCTGTAGAATTACAGAAGTCGCTGGCATAGATTCTGGGCCGCGTTTCAACCCAGTTTTCGGTCCAGAAACACAGATTAGAGCCAGGAAACATGCAGAGACAAAAGCAACAAATTCATTCAGCATAATTTCTAGTTTTTAGATCTGATTCTACTTCTCCCCTAAGTTTCTTTTTTGACATTCATAATTTAGGATTTGAAGATTTTTGGCTTTGGCTTTTGAGAAGAGTCTACCTCCGGAACTGGTCATTATAGTTTGTTATTTACTTTTAATTTATTCTTCCATATTCTTAATTTGTCCAGAGTTGATATTGGATTATTTTCAGAGTTTATTAATACAAAACTATTTTTACTTTTAATTAATCTCTTTCATTATTGTTTATTATGTCTCTTTTTATTTTCTCCATTAATTTTGTGAAGTCTACATTTATGATGATGGAGTAGTTCCCCAACTTGATTGGGAGTTGATTAAAAGGAGAACCTTGAGTTGGAATACTCGAGAGTTCAATTGTAATTGATTCATTGTTGGTTGGCTTGTTAGTCACTAACTCTAATTCTTCTCAAGGGAGAGGATTATGACTTGTGAATAGAAGTTGACTTTTAATTTGACTTTTCTTCATTCGTTGAGGGTTAACTAAATGAAAATAATGACTAATTATTAATTGATCTTGACAAAATTCCAACAAGGATAGAACTTCCAATTAATCTTCTCCCGGTCAAGATTTTATTTAAATCATATAAATTCTCTAATTTAATTTTCTATCCATTAAACTCAAACCCATTTGGAAAACCTCTGATTGATAAAAGAGCACATTTTTCCTGCAACTCGTTGGGAGACGACCTGAGACTCATACTCCCAGTATTTTATTTCTAAAATTTGTGACAACTCTTTTCTAAATTGATAAGTGGATTTTCGCCAGTTAAGAACTGTACTTGCAATGCCATTTTTCCAATTAATTCTTAATCTGCCAATTTCCGCTCACGTCAGGGCACCACTCGGTTAGTCTACGAGGTCGGGAGTTCGAAAAAGGCCCCAGAAACTACTTTTAGCCTATTCACAACTGAAACCAAGCATGGCCGAAGCAAATCCTAAGTAAAACCTAAATCTAACGCCCTAGAATGGTAACCCCCCTAATGCACCTATCTAACGCTAACTACAGCCAGCAAGCAAGTCAAATAAGGAGAACAGCATGCATACAAGAGCATAGATAATGAAGATAAAATGAACATAAAATAGAAGATGAGGGATAAATGCTTACCAGGATTGTTTGTGATGACTCGAAAGGGAGTGAGAAGGAGTGAATGCATAAGGATGCAGAAACCGCAACAGGAAATTTGAGAGGAAAAGATGAAAGTAGAAAAGAGCTAGCCACTGAGGAGAAAATAGAATGCGAAACTGGGGATGAAGGAGTTAGAAAACCAACACAAGAAGCACGAAAGGCAAGGACAAAAGAGTCTTTATTCGCGGGGTTTGAAACAACCCATTATGAGCATTAAATGCCCAACGCGAGGAACGAGGCGACGAACGGTTATTCTCAGCAACGAACAGACACGCGCGTAAGAGGCACATCCTCTCCACGAGCGGCCGACCTAGCGACAACACACGAGAGAGGATATAACACGCCACCAATGGCCCTCCCGATCATTGTTAACGCGTTGGGGCACTGTTACGGCCTGGCCCAAACACACGCGGACCGACCCGACCCATAGGCCAACCGACCCGAACGGTCGGGTGCGAGGCGCTCAACCACCGACCCGGACACGCGCCCTTCACAGCTCTCTGCTATAGCTGTATGGGGAAGCTTCAAGGAAGGTGGGTCTGCCCTTGCGGGACCCACTTCTGACACGGTATATAAGGAGAGGGTCCTACTCCTCCCCCAAGGTACGTCACACATATTGCTTTACCCCTATTTCCCGCCTGCGCCACGACTGACTAGAGCGTCGGAGTGTCTTTGCAGGTGACACCCCCTCCTCGCGAAGAGTTCGGGACATCGGCCACTCCCTATCCATCCCCGCAACCCAAAACTAGGTTGTACCCCTTCTTATCAACCCGAAGATCCCTCCGGATTGTCCGGTATCCGACCAACCGAACAACTTGTATGGTTTATTTTGAATCAATGGCTTAGAAGATAATCCTTTGAAACATTAAAACATAATTTAGTGTGATAAATACTATAAGATACCCTGAGGCAAGACAAAAACATATTACTGCATAACATTAGTTTGAAAATGATAACTAAGAACTTAAAATGCTGAAACCTGAAACTTTAATTAGTTTGTGCCGAGTTCAATTTTGTTTCTGGTATTATGGCTGGTGCTTGAATTTTTTCTGTTAATACAAGAAAACTGTGCAGCCTTTGATTTAATTGGAAATTCTCTAGTTACTGGCAGAATGTTTTAACTTAAAAAAGAATACTCTAATGCTAACTGATCATAGCGGCTACTGTATTATTCTAAGTGAAGAAAGGTAAATAAAGATTATGGAGTTCTCAGATTTAAGGTGAGGCTCCATTTTGTATTGACCGTCACCAAAATCTACTGACAGAACAGAAGCTTGTATGCAATTAACATTGACAAGTCCTATTGTTTTCTTCTTGTAGTTGCACTTTTTTATCCCAACATAACCAATTAAATAATGCAATAGGCTAGTGATGATCACTGCATAAATAATACAAAAAAGAATTCCCCCCTCTGATTAACTTCTGGAATAGATTCACAATTAGTATTATATACAATAAAGTATGAGCTTGCTTCTCCTACACTGATTCCAATCCAGCGTTAAGAAATCAGAACTCTGAGTAAAGTAATAGACTGATTTGGGAGCTGTGTCAAAGTCATCAAATGCTAATCGATGACAAAATTTGTTGCCTTTGTTGTGGGCCACAATTGCTAAGAAAGACTTACAAACCAGCAGAGTGCAACAGGTGAAAACTGAAAAAGAGAGCGAATATTTTTCTACACTTCTTCGAGATTGCTTTGTAGCTGAAGAAGTGATTGAATTATGAATAAGAAAATTTCTCTGTTCCCGGCTCCCAATATTTTGGTATCAGAAGTTGAACCTTCAGTTTATAGCAGTTTTGCTGATCATAGTTCATATAATTATATCATATATTATTATTATCTATAATCTTACAGTTGAAATTAAGAAGAAAAAGGAACAAAGCACGCACGTAAGTAAGTAAGTTCATCTATATAAACATCAAAATCAAAAGATATAAACATTCTGCATGAGTCGTAGTTAACCAACTTCACAAGTCACAACCAACCCATTTATACAGTCCAAAAACAAAATAAGAACCAAAAAGAAAGAAAATTTAAAAATCGAATCCACCAGCATCATCAAATCCAGCATCGTAGCCAGCATCATAATCAGCCGCGTCAGACACCATGTCACCAATCAAAAGCCCACCAAGTGCGCCGCCAAGCAACCCGGCTCCCAATCCCATCCCAAAGTTGTTCTTGTTCTTCTTCGGTTTTTGAGGAGGCTGCGAGTATCCATACCCAGCTTGACCCGGATACCCGTACCCTTGTGGAGGATACCCATATCCGGGTTGCTGAGGCGGGTACCCGTAGCTGCCATACCCTTGCTGGGGTGGGTATCCAGCGGGTGGATATCCGTGTCCAGCAGGATATTGCTGATGTGGCGGCGGGTAAGCATATGGCGCCGAACTTGATCCTGCCGCCCCAGCAGCATGAGCAGGATAAGCCATAACTGGCTCATTCTTTGAATCCTTGGATGGCGGAGGGTACGCCGTCGCCGGTGGAGGATACTCCGCCGTCTTCGGCGGCGGTGGAGCGTAACTAACCGTCGCACCCGTCGACGACGCCTTATCCATCGCCGGAGCAGCTGAACTCTTGCCGCCAACTTTGTACGAGAAATTCAGAGAGCCCTTGGGCTTCCCGGAGGGCTTCCTGACCTGGTAAGATACCTGACGAAATTCTTTGCCGTCTTTTCCGCCGGGATTGTCGAGAAGCTCCCGGAGGGGGACGTGGACGGTGCCGATGAGGGTGTCGCCGAGTGTACGGTCGGAGACAATCTTGATCTCAAGAGAGAGACGATTCTGCTGCGCCAAGGAGTCGCTGAAATTGAACTTCATCGGAAAATTCCACGTAGGGCTGGTTCCTCCGTCGCGATCGACGCTGGTTTTGAACTTCTGGGGGTTGTAGATGTCGCCGTTGAGCGAAACGACGGCGTATACGTCCATCTTGGATATCAAATTGACATTCTTGAGATCCTTGGCGGAAACGATCATGAGGTCTAGGGTTCTGTATTCCATTGTTGTGAACAAGGCGATCAGTTTCTTGAGTTGTTGAATTTCGTGGCAGCGTTTAATAGCGGTCGAGATTAATTGGGATTATGACGCTGACGGGGGTATGAATTTATTTATTTATAGACGAAATTGAGAATTATGGAGAATTGGAGATGGTTGCAAAATAAATAATTTTGGAATCTTCCAGGTATTTAAGTTAACGCGTTACTCTGGATTACTATTCTTGATTTTTAGTCGTTCTTTTTATTATTGGCATCCATTATTATTTTTTTTTCCTTGTTCTAGATATATCAGA
>NC_029775.3:18297140-18297416 GCF_000817695.3 Arachis duranensis
ATATCGTTTTCAAAAAAAAAAAAAAGATATATCAGATATATCTCAACTCTGAAAGGCGGTAGCGTTTTTTTTATTACATATATTTATTTCTGTATGTAACCATGTATTTTCTTAATCGTTAAGAGAATTTTTTTATCCTTTTTGGATCGCTCGTGAGATTTTTAAATATAAATGAGAATTGAATTAAACCAAATTTAAACATCATATGAACTGAAACCCAACTGAATTCATAGGTCATACCGTTAACTATTCCTTAGCAAATATATATATATATAT
>NC_029775.3:18297591-18298081 GCF_000817695.3 Arachis duranensis
TTTTTTTTCTCATTATTCAAACAATTCCTTAAAATAAAGTAATTATTTAACAATATTTTTTTATATTTTTATTGGTCAAGTGATAATATTTTATTTTAAGATAATATTGTTATATTTTATGTAACACTTTATCATTAGTTATATTGCTTTTTATCTATTTTTAAAATGAGTTTAATTTTAATTTATATAAAATATTTTATACAGTCATACAATTACATATATTTTTTTAGATAATTATTCAAAAAATTAATATAAAAGATAGTTATTTTTATTAATGTGACTTCGCATAATTAGATGCACGTATAAAATTATCTTATACTGAAATACATTAAAATTGAATTTTTTTAAAAAATATGAGTTCTACTAAAAACGCTTAGATAGTAAAAAAATTTTAAATTTATTTTACATATATTTAAAGAAAAAAAAGGTTAAGCTTTTATGATAAAAATAAATTAATAAATATACTAATAAATTTTTTTCGAATTTATAT
>NC_029775.3:18298120-18299223 GCF_000817695.3 Arachis duranensis
TATTAACTATACTAAATTATTTAATAATTTTTTTAATATCAACTATAGTCTATCTTTTCTTATTGTCAAGCATTAAAATGTGCATCTCAAGTGACGTGTCACTTTACAGAAACCAAAAAACGCGGGTAGTTTCCGACTTGCGCTACTCGCTTTGTAAACGGGGCGTGCTCAGCAATCTTATAGAACTCATAGTTGACCAAAAAAGTTAAGGAATCTTAAAACTCAAACTTTAAATTCATGATAAAAAAAAAAAATCAACCAATGATCCACATTACCACTCAAAACGAGTGATGGAAATTAAGTACATTTTTGTCGTCTTCTTTCGTTGTATTAAAATTTAAAAATTAATTATTAATTATAATTAAAAGCAGCCTAGTTTGCACGAAGTTGACGGAATCCATCTTACGTTTCTGTTGTAGAACTTTTCTTTCTTTTTTACCGAATACTGTTATGGATTTGCTAGTTTTCTGGACTTTAGTGCACTTGTCTCTCCAAGGAAGTGAGGATCTTCAAACGATAGCAGTCTATTTCATGTCGTTTTTTTCTTCCGGCCACTTCTAGGTAGAAATTGATTTTTCTTCGGTAGTCCCTACAATTTTTTCATGTTATTTATTTTATTTATTTTAGAATAAATATTAGAAAATTATTAGAATCTGTTGTTTTTTATCATCAATTAGTCATTTATATTTAAAAATATGAATTAAAATATACTGTTGTATTACTAAACTTAAAAAAAATTAGACTAAAAAAATTGAATTGATAATTAAATAATGATAAATAATAATAAATTCTAATAGTCTTAGTATTTCTGATATTTTAGGGTTGGAAAAGAAAGCATTTTGAAGCTTGAGAATGATGAATTGATGAGTGAAGGGTGATAAAGTTGGTGAGATTTGGTCAGATCTTATCACTCTTACTTTTTTCTCTCCTAAGGACACTTTGTTATGAAAGAAAATATGAGTTTGTTAGTTATTACATAGTGACGAAAGAATGCAAGTGTAAGAAAGAGATAGCATGTATCTATATGCTCACCAGTAGCTATAGCCTTATGCAAGCAAAACTATGTTTATACTTCCTTTGGATCCTTGTGACTTTGTGAGTGG
>NC_029775.3:18299239-18311447 GCF_000817695.3 Arachis duranensis
GTTAAGTATATAATGCTTTCTTTTATTTTAAATATATACATCTTTTATAATATATATAGTATAATTTTTTTTTGTGTGAATACAAGTAAAATGCCTACGATATTTAATTAAATCTCTCATAATCTCTTATGTTGTCTGTTTGCTTATCGAATTCCATTGATCATGAAAAATAACTATCAACACCGCTTCTTTTAATATGAATCACATGAAGATAACACTGACTTTAGAGTCAAAAGTAGCCTCCTTTTATAACAAAGTTGTGCATGAAATATATATCGTGCCACTAAGGTTATTGTCAATGTTAGCCACTCCAGTTTGTTAGTTAATTAATGATATTTGCTACGGTACGTTAATAAATTCATATGTATCAATACATTAAAAATATAGATAAATAGTAACAAGTTATGTGAAATTTACTTTTTACATTAATATTTAATTTTTTTAAATATATATTATATCACCACTTTTACTAATACACTTTTTTAATTAAATAAAAATAAAAATATATTTTTTATTTAATTTTATAAAAAATCTTAAATATCCTTCTTTTATTTGATTAGACAAAAATACCATTTTAAATTAATCAAAATTTAAAATTAAACAATAAAACAAAATAAAAATATATCTAAAAAACAAAAAAACAAAATAAAAAATTATTTATGAAATCTGATTTCAAAAACCCTCTTCATCTTCTCAAGTTCTTCTCTCCTCTTCGTATCACTATCTCTCTTTTCCTGGAGCTCGGTCTCTCTCATCTCTCTCACCGTGGCGTCGCCGTCGCTCTCTGTCTCGTCATCGTCTTGCACATAGTCGCGCGCCTTCGTTGCGCTCTTCGTCGCCGGCGGCAGAAGCAGCAGGTCTTGGGGCTCGTCGTCTTCTTGCTTCGAGTCTTGCTGTCAGCCTCCTTCGTGCAATCAGAAGCTGCTTCATGATTTGGTGAGTTCTAACAAAGATAGGATTTTATTGTTCCAAGTTAGTTGAAACTTGAAACCCGTGACGCTGATGTTTTCTTCCCTTTTCATTGGAATCATCGAAACCAAAGCCACACACTGTTAAAACCAGTGTTCCTCCTTCGTAGTTTCCATCATTCATTGCAAGTTTTTCTCCATTTCCTCGCACACCATTCTCCATTCCTTCTTCGACCTCATCGCCACAAAGAATCCTTATATTCTCGCTCACCCACTTCGCTAGATCACACTGTGATTTGAGCTCAGCAGCTAAAAAAATCGGTTTTTGATTTGTGGGGTTTGTTCAAAATGACGTCTTTCACCATCCCTTGACCCAAGTGTCTCTCTTTTTCACATTTGGGATTGAACTCTCAGACCACACAACGGAACATGCACATGGCTGGGTTGGGATTGAAGAAATCCCAGTCATTTGGATCTTTGGTTTGTGATTCAAACTCAATTGGGGTTCAGGTGTGTGTGATTTGTTCTGATTCCAAATGTGATTGTTTTTTTTTTGTTCCTTTGTCGTGCTGGTTTATGTAGATTACATGTTTGAGATTTTGATTCTATGGTTTTGAAGCTGAAAATGTCGCTATAGAATGTTCAATTTTGATTATATTCTATCACCTTCAATTTCGATAGTGAAGGTTTGAAGCCTTGATTTGAAGGTAAGAAGAGATAGTTTTCAAGTTTATTGGCTGGATTAAGAAATTTGGGTGCCGTGCTGGTAACTTGTTTCTTTTTTAGCATTTATCAGTTGTTAATTTTTGTCTATGTTCTCATTTTAGCAATTCTATTGAAAAGTAGCAAAACCAGAAATGAGCACTGTCTACAAAAGCAAAGCATTTACAAAGTACTTAGTTGGAACATGCATAATATAAACACTAAACAACAAGAAACTCTCTCAGCTCATATTTGCTTGCATTTGCATGTCGGTTTTATCTCAATCAATATCTAAAAAGTAAAAACATCATGGTCTGGATCTTCAGTGGTAAACATAACAAGGTTGTTTTATCTAAGTGGTAGTTTTAGTTTTACTATATATTTGTAGGACTTGTGGTTTTTTGAGACTGAAAATCGCAGTAACAATAACTTCAACGCTGCCATAAAACAGAATATAACACTGGAAAAGTGTTACACTAGACAATATAAAATTAGAATGGAAAAACATCTTAGGTGGTTTGGCCATGCGTAAAAAGAAAAGTATGTAAAGTCATGAACTCCGTCGGGTACACTAAAACAAAACTACTGCTGAATCCATATAAAAAAGATATAGATTAAAAATATTTATCTATATACATAGTTCTAATAAAATGTCATTTATTTGTTTGTATAACTCGCCCACTTAGTAGGAAAAGAGTTGATTGTTGTTTTATTTATACTACATAAGTTGATGCTTTGCCAGAGATAAAGGGCAATTCTACACCCAAAGTCCTCCTTAGATATAGAAGTATATAATAACAAGACTATGTACTTAGTCATGTCATCATAATCATTAATTAAGAACGAGAAACCAGCTTTACAATGACATTCTGCAAGTAATAAGGTGCAAGCGACCCAATTAATGGTAATGAATGAGAAGCTTAATTTTACCTAACATTGCGAATAAGCAGATTATCAGGCTTAAAATCACCATGAAATGCTAAAAAATGAGAACATAGACAATAATTGAAGAAATCCCAATCATTCGGATCTTTGGTTTGTGATTCAAACTCAATTGGGGTTCAGGTGTGTGTGATTTGTTCTGATTCCAAATGTGATTTTTTTTTGTTCCTTTATCGTGCCTGGTTTATGTAGATTACATGTTTGAGATTTTGATTCTATGGTTTTGAAGCTGAAAATGTCGCATAGAATGTTCAATTTTGATTATATTCTATCACCTTCAATTTCGATAGTGAAGGTTTGAAGCCTTGATTCAAAGGTAAGAAGCGATAGTTTTCAAGTTTATTGGCTGAATTAAGAAATTTGGGTGCCGTGCAGTTAACTTGTTTCTTTTCTAGCATTTATCAGTTGTTAATTATTGTCTGTGTTCTTATTTTAGCAATTCTATTGAAAAGTATTCCAAAGTGCGTATTTTTTTGAACTACACTGTAAGCGCATCTGTTCAATCAGGTCCTGTTTTTTTTAATACTTTGATATCTGATTTCTTGGCTGTCATTGGGATATGACCCGGTCATTTTATAAACACAGGTTTTGCTTGTTGTCAGCTCAATAAATTCTTATATGAATCAGATAAGATATTAACTGATTGATGAAACTGTCCTGTATGAACCACAATGATAGAAATAAAAATTTCCTTGGAGATGAATATACTTTGTTTTAAATTAAGGTTTCTTTTATATTGCATTCTTTCTCTTTTTTTTGCCAAAAATTTAATTTATTCAGTTAGAAATCAAGGTAACAAAGTCACTCCATTAAAGTCAAAACTTACTTATTTATTTGATGTAATTCCTAGGATACATGTGATTATTGTTTCATGCTCACTGAGAACTTGTATGGATATCTCCCTTTTTCAAGTTGGTGAAAAACAGATGCACAGGCCGAATTGCCTCTTTAATTGCAAAGATAATTTATAACAATGAAATTAAATGATTGGTTGTCATGGTTAAATTTATAGTTTACCTATTAGGTCCTAGATATCTTAGTATGCTGTGTCTTATATTTCTCAAATTCATCTGTTGCATGAACGATTCATATATGTATCTTTCCATATATCTCATTATCTATCTTCTTAAAGGTGTTGTTTCTTTGATGATTCCATCAATATCATTGTTTATTTAGTTGTTAATCCAACACTATGTTAATGTAAAATAAATTGAATGCTTCTAGGTTTGGGTAAAGTGGGGATAGAGACGCCAGTTCATTCCCTAGAACAAGCTAGGTAATGTAATTGATAATTTTTTATAATAGATCAGTTGTTCATTCCTTCAAGTTTTTCATTGTATGCTAATTTGTTTTTCTTTTCCAATGTTCATCTCAGGTGCAAGATTTACACTTTATTATTCCTGACTATTTCTTTTGAGTGGAGCAGTGATACACACCCGCTTTCTTATCAGCAGGTTAGTATTATGTACATTAAAATTGCACTTTCATAGATATTCTGATATTTTGGAAACCATGAGAGTAGACTGTTAATTATTTTTTTATTTTGCATATATATCAATTTTATAGATAACAAGTAATAACAAGCTACGTAGAATTTATTTTCCACATCAGCATTTAATTTTTTCTTTTTTAAATATGTACTATATCACCACTTTTACTAATACACTCCTTTAAAATAGCTGTAGCTTGGTCATACCGGCTTCAAATAGAAGGTTTTCTTTAAGACTTATTATTTTTACCTCCAATTGTATTTGACTTTTTTTTATTGCATTCTTGAATATATTAAATGCTTAAAATCATAGACACGTGCATCAGTGAATTCTTTATTATAGTTGATGATTTACAGTGCCTGTTTCTTATCTTCCTTACCTTTTGTATTCAGGCTAAGGGAGGGGGGACTTGCGTTTTGAAAGGTGATCTGTCTGAACGAGCAGTTATTGATGGAAAAATGTCGCAGATACTGCTTGGTGTGGTGTGTTGGAGGGGAAACAAGAGAGGGACATGAATCCAGAACACTGTGAAACCATTGTAGGTCAAGAGAAAGAGGAAGAGGAGAGCATATAGTGAAGTGGGGAGAGAGAAGAGCAGATAAAGTAAACATCTTTTAAAGTGAAGATATAGATAGATACATGGATTTCACAAAGAATGGGATCCAAAACTTTTTGCTACACTGTAATTATGGGAATATTAGTGACGATATAATTCAAGCTGTGTTTGAAAATTCCAAATTAGAAATTTTTTTTCTTTTTCTCCTTTCTTAGTAGTTGAAAGAAGCCTTATAATCATACATGTTAAATGGTTAGGTGAGTAACAGATTGATTATTAACCGACACAAGAATATGCTTTTCAAATCCCATTGCATTCGATATTCATTTGCTTCTTTCTTATAGTTAGTTTACAAGATGCACTTTGTTAAATTATGCAAAAGAATCTCAGCTTAACTTGTCACCATTGTAGACAGTATAACTGGGATTTTTCAAGAATAAATCAATTGACATTTTTATCACAGTAGCATAACAGGAAGATCCAGGCATGAATTTCACTAATGTATTTGTTCATCACTACATTTAAAACCCATTCATCAAAGCTTTAATATCTCATCTTAGCAATTGTATCCCTACCGAACCAAAACATAGAAACCATTTGTGTTATGATTTTATTCTGAAATTGGAACCCTCACTTATTTTCTATTATCATGTATTGTAAAAGGAAAGAACAGGGGGGAAAATATACTAATCCCAGAATAATTTGCAGAATGATTTTTAAATATATAAAGAGCAGAAGCACTTTCTACATACATCCACAAATCCTGAATCCCTCATAGAAGTGTCACTAGACTTCTCGGGAAGACACCTTCTGATGTCACCATATGTCAGTATTCCTTCCAGAAAACCTTCTTGATTGACCACTAGCACACAGTTCTGGTAGCCATCATGAATGCATTGGATTGCATCTTTCAGGGTTGCAGATGATGAAACCTTCAGATAGCTGTCAGACATGGCCTGAGAAACCTGAAAAGAGCAATAATGACATTAATGAAGGCATAAAGTTGATGGAAAAAAAAAAGGATCACATGTCAGCATTCTGCTGGAGAGTTAACAAGAGAAGGATTATTTTTATTGATTAAAAGCTTTTATCAACCTTAAGATTTTTGAGATGAAGTTTCTTGTCAATTGCTTCATGATCAGCAGCATCACTAACAACAGAGAGTTCTAAACCATCAGCAGCATTTGCCTGTCTCCAGTTATCTTCATTTTCATCAGCAGGTGAAACTGGAGAATATCCTTTAGGTGAGTTTCTTGTATCAGATTTGTTGTCAATTTCCTTCTTCCGGTTTGTCACAGAGGGAACCCATATTGCCAATCCAACAGCCCCCTAGGTACAAAGTTTACAGTAACACAGTACGACAACTGTAATCAATAAGAATTACAATAGGACAAAGTACTCCCTTTATAATAAAAATATTATGTAAAATCAATAAAATATTATGCCATAGAGAAACAATTTTCTTCTGCCTTGCTTTAACATAAGATACAGGGAAACAACCAATGAGAAAATGAGCATGTAAGAATATACCAAACATCTTCTCTTGTTCAGTCGAGGTAAAAGAATGCAGTTTGCAAATTTTTCATTTTGTTAAACATAAGAATAGGAGAACAGCAGAATAACTGCAAAAGCGAGAGAAGAACATAAATAACTGCAAACTCCAGCTCAAGTCGCAAAGTAGATTTTAAATTTTGGGAACTAGGAAAACAGGGAAGGAGGGGAAGATATTAACTTTTCCCCTGGCCACGGACAGAGAAGCCAGCGAAGATGGGGACGACGTGCCGAGCTACCTAGGTTCCGGACAGAGGGAAGAGGAAGAAGCGGAAGCGCTGAGCATGGGGACGCCGGCGGCAAAGAAGCTAGGACTAGGGTTTTGATGTCTTGGTTTGGGACTTTAGAGGAGGCATGAATGATTAGGAGGATTGGAAAAGATGAAGAACGATTGATTTTTTGTTTTTTTTTTTTTTATGTTTTGTTTTGCTTCAGGAGCACAAATGATTAGGGGGAATTGGAGAAAATGAAAGAATAATTTTGTTTTTTTGTTTTTTTTATATGCTTTGTTTTGTTGTTTAAATTATTGGAAACTATAAAATTAGGATTAATTGAATTCTAAAATTTGATTAATTTAAAAGGGTATTTTTGTCTAATCAAATAAAAGAAGGATGTTTAAGTCTTTTTATTAAAAAAAATATTATTTATATATTAAAATCAATTATTAAATTAATTATTAAAAATTTATGTATAAATATATATAATTTAATTTATTTTTAATATATATTTATATTTTAATATATATTTTATGCTAATGATTGATTTTGATAATTAATTTTAATATATACGTAATATAACTCATATTTTTTAGAAATTAAATTAAAATGTTTAATTTTTCAAAAAAAATCAAAGTAACTTGTATATATTCTTTTAAGAACAAAATCAACTTGATCCTTATTTTAATTTATGCAAAAGTTAACCCTTATCTAATAAAGGGGAATGATGATGGATTGATGGGATAACATTAACTTGGTATAATTTTTTTCTATTAATTGATGAGCAAATATCCTGGACCTCGCTCAAAGAATTAAATGTCTTAGATCAGATAGTTGAATTTATCCAAATTCAAGTTTGGCTCATTTAATTTCAAATTCAAGTTTGGCTCATTTAATTTGTGAACTCAATTCCAAGCTCAAGCTCGGCTCACCAGTTCAACTTGTCGAGCTCCAACTCGAACTGGCTTATGAACTGGTTTGACTTACTTCCAATTCTAGTTTGTGTCAATAAAATTTATATTTAACAATTCTATACCAAAATTGATTTTGATAAATGTTGGATAACCTTTTAATTTCCTAGCTAATTCTCTGTTCAACTACATTAAGAATACAATATACATCATAACAAAAAATATCCTGCTAAGACCAAATAATTTCTTTTTGGTTTAAGATAGTTACTCTAGGGTGTTAAAAATTATTTTCTTCTAATCACAAGATCATGGACACAATAAATAGAAGAACAAATATATTAGGAAGTTACAATTCAACTATTTAAATATCTAGGTTGGCTATTTTCAAATGTAAGACATACTCAAATTCCAAAAATTTGATCTAGAGATGTCAGAACAGGAATGGTGTATTCGGTGCAATTCAATGATCTTTTTCTCATTCATCATTCAACTGGTTCGTCCACTTCAAAAACCTTCCTCAATTTCTCTTCATCTGATTCGAAAACCTTTCTTGCCTGTTTCAGCTCTTCATTCATAGACAACAATTCTGTACATCGATTAAGTTTTGGCATATCCTGCAGCACAGCAGCAGTAAAAAAGTTGGGATTAATCCTGAACAAAAATGTTCAATCATGTATTATAATGTAAGGTGCACTGGCCTAAATCAAGCTATCGTGTATCAGAATGGTCACAATACAAATATTTTGTAGTGTGGAGTCACACAATTTCAGATATACCAATAATTTTTTTATATTTCTTAACAGTTACTGTGTTGTATTACACAATGTCACAATGATCCTTTAATGGTAAAGAGTGAAGATTGTATGAGCCTTAACCTGTTTTGATAGATATATTTAGGGTTAAAAATAATTTAAGAAACACGGCTACATTAGATGCACCTTCTTGCATGTTTCACACACTTGACTTTTAGTTTAGTTTCAACTTGCGGATTGGTTGACAAAAACTTTAAAAATCTAGCATAAAAACTGAATTGGATTAATGTTTATGGATACTTGAAAGTTTGAACAAATTATGAAGAATTAGCCATTTAGCCTCTTAATCCATGATAGTACAGCTTCATATATCATGCCTCAAAGCAATTGAAGAGCAAATGGGACAAGATTTCAATGAGTAGTTTCCTTTGAGATATTTCATTCAACGCAGAAACTAAAAGAACTCCAGAGAGTTCGAGAATAGAACATAATCTTCAATTCTTCATGATAATTATTTGAAATTCTTTTATGAACAAAGAAGTACCTTGCGAATCAAATAAAGGAAATCCTCAACTGATAGTTTCCCTCTCTGTGATCCAATATCTTGAGCTTTATGTACCTTCGTAAGAAAAAATTTCAAAGCACAATAACAACAAAAAATTCAAATTAATCCAGAACACCGTAATTCAGTTGAACAAGAACAATGAAAAATTAGGTTGAAAAAATAAATAAATAAATTTGGTTACCAATTCCGTGACATATTCCACAATAATATCCTCCATAAGCGCCACACTTTCAGGAAGAGGCTAATTGTGCAAAACATAAAATAGTTCAAAGTTTAATAGCCATTAAATTCACATCCCAAAAAGTAATTAAGAAATTAAAGAAAATGGTTTAGGTCACTTACATTGGGATCATCTCCAAAGCCGTACATCATATGCTGCACTGTATTAGCAAGCATAGAGAAAATTATTAGTGACAGTTACATGCATAACTTGCAAAGAACTTTTTTTTTTCCTTTCTCTTCAAAGAAAAGGAAAAAGAAAACAGAAAATTGCAACGAAAAAAGGAAGGTTGGATAGGGGTGATTACTGACGTTCTTTTTGGAAAACTCCTCTTTTGCGCTTTGAAGAAGTTTCGGAAGGTTGAGAAGAAGCAATTCTTGGTTTCGACGAGCTTCCACCACCGTAACTGCTCATTCTTCCGCACAAGAAGAAGAAGGAATGAACGACGATGAGTTTCTTTCTTTCCACTTCACAAGCCGGTTTTTCTTTTTTGTGTGTGTGTGTGACATTTTGGGCCTAGATTTTATGTTTGGGCTTCTGATATTCTTGGGATTACTGGGCTAGCACCTAGAAGTCCAGTTTTTTTATAAATCCAACTTCGGCCCAGGTGAAACGGATGGCTCACATTAGTAGGATAATGAATTAATGATGTTTTTCACCTGTAGCCTTTAATTTATTTTATGATGATTTTACTGATTCTAGTTTAAACACATCACAACCATTTGTTGGTTAGGCTGAATTGGGCGACGGTTGGCATAAAACTCATTAAATTGTAACGAACCTTTCCTTAAGCCTTAACCACAAATACCTAACTTCATAACCACTTTCGTAACTATTTATTGAACCTCTTACCTGTATGCTGCATCTATTATTGCTTTTATCCCCAAACTATATTCCTAAATCCCGATGCTATACTATACTATTGTTTACGTACACAAAAGGAAAACAGGTTAATGAAAAAAAGAAAAACGTTCAGACAGATCACCTTTCAAAACGCAAGTCCCCCTCCCTTAGCCTGAATACAAAAGGTAAGGAAGATAAGAAACAGGCACTGTAAATCATCAACTATAATAAAGAATTCACTGATGCACTAGACGTGTCTATGATTTTAAGCATTTAATATATTCAAGAATGCAATAAAAAAAAGTCAAATACAATTGGAGGTAAAAATAATAAGTCTTAAAGAAAACCTTCTATTTGAAGCCGGTATGACCAAGCCACAGCTATTTTAAAGGGGTGTATTAGTAAAAGTGGTGATATAGTACATATTTAAAAAAGAAAAAATTAAATGCTGATGTGGAAAATAAATTCTACGTAGCTTGTTATTACTTGTTATCTATAAAATTGATATATATGCAAAATAAAAAAATAATTAACAGTCTACTCTCATGGTTTCCAAAATATCAGAATATCTATGAAAGTGCAATTTTAATATACATAATACTAACCTGCTGATAAGAAAGCGGGTGTGTATCACTGCTCCACTCAAAAGAAATAGTCAGGAATAATAAAGTGTAAATCTTGCACCTGAGATGAACATTGAAAAAGAAAAACAAATTAGCATACAATGAAAAACTTGAAGGAATGAACAACTGATCTATTATAAAAATTTATCAATTACGTTACCTAGCTTGTTCTAGGGAATGAACTGGCGTCTCTATCCCCACTTTACCCAAACCTAGAAGCATTCAATTTATTTTACATTAACATAGTGTTGGATTAACAACTAAATAAACAATGATATTGATGGAATCATCAAAGAAACAACACCTTTAAGAAGATAGATAATGAGATATATGGAAAGATACATATATGAATCATTCATGCAACAGATGAATTTGAGAAACATAAGACACAGCATACTAAGATATCTAGGACCTAATAGGTAAACTATAAATTTAACCATGACAACCAATCCTTTAATTTCATTGTTATAAATTATCTTTGCAATTAAAGAGGCAATTCGGCCTGTGCATCTGTTTTTCACCAACTTGAAAAAGGGAGATATCCATACAAGTTCTCAGTGAGCATGAAACAATAATCACATGTATCCTAGGAATTACATCAAATAAATAAGTTTGTTTTGACTTTAATGGAGTGACTTTGTTACCTTGATTTCTAACTGAATAAATTAAATTTTTGCAAAAAAAAGAGAAAGAATGCAATATAAAAGAAACCTTAATTTAAAACAAAGTATATTCATCTCCAAGGAAATTTTTATTTCTATCATTGTGGTTCATACAGGACAGTTTCATCAATCAGTTAATATCTTATCTGATTCATATAAGAATTTATTGAGCTGACAACAAGCAAAACCTGTGTTTATAAAATGACCGGGTCATATCCCAATGACAGCCAAGAAATCAGATATCAAAGTATTAAAAAAAACAGGACCTGATTGAACAGATGCGCTTACAGTGTAGTTCAAAAAAATACGCACTTTGGAATACTTTTCAATAGAATTGCTAAAATAAGAACACAGACAATAATTAACAACTGATAAATGCTAAAAAAGAAACAAGTTAACTGCACGGCACCCAAATTTCTTAATTCAGCCAATAAACTTGAAAACTATCGCTTCTTACCTTCGAATCAAGGCTTCAAACCTTCACTATCGAAATTGAAGGTGATAGAATATAATCAAAATTGAACATTCTATGCGACATTTTCAGCTTCAAAACCATAGAATCAAAATCTCAAACATGTAATCTACATAAACCAGGCACGATAAAGGAACAAAAAAAAATCACATTTGGAATCAGAACAAATCACACACACCTGAACCCCAATTGAGTTTGAATCACAAACCAAAGATCCGAATGACTGGGATTTCTTCAATCCCAACCCAGCCACGTGCATGTCCACACACATAAGATCTCAAGCAATAACGTCAATTTGGGAAAAATATTACAATGATTTATAGCAACATTTAGATCAGAAACAAAGTAAATTAATTGGTTAGCAATTCAACATCATCTCAAAATACAAGGAGAAGGAAAATTTGGAAAAGACAGAACAGGGGAAGCGACGATGCAGGGACTCACCAACGGACTACGGTCTACGACGACTCGGCGACGGCGAGGTCCCGAAACCAGAAGACGACGAGCGACGGCGACCCGACGAGTTGCTTCTGTGGCCGGAGACGAGGATCCCAGGGAAGGCCGCGACACGTGGAGACGCCGGCGAGCGTGACTGAGACGAGATTCGAGTGAGACTGAAAGAGACTGTGGTGGGCTAGTGTGAGAGAGAAGAGAGAGTTTCAGAATTGAGAGACAGACGTTCTTTGAGAGAGATGTAAGAAAATCCAGGGAAGATGAAGAACACTAAACAATACTTCAGAATTTTTTTTGTTCTTTAGATTTTTTTTTTTTTTTGTGTATGAATGAACATCAGAAA
>NC_029775.3:18312842-18354548 GCF_000817695.3 Arachis duranensis
ATTATAAATAAACATCCTAAAATATAACTCATCCCATTTTTTGTCTCATGACAACACTATCATTCAGACAACATAATCATTGAATACAATGCGAAGCTACTTATTCATTGAGATCTCGCATTATACAAACAACTTTCATGACT
This sequence comes from Arachis duranensis, assembly GCF_000817695.3. NCBI lineage: Eukaryota > Viridiplantae > Streptophyta > Magnoliopsida > Fabales > Fabaceae > Arachis > Arachis duranensis. Next base: position 18,312,986 of record NC_029775.3, read on the forward strand.
TAAGTTCACATTTTCAGCAAACAATTGTAACCAATGTTATTTTTTCTTTTCCGATGATATGTACAAATCGCGTATAGTACAAAACTACAAACTAACTGGAAATAGATATGAGCTTAGATGCATGATTATGTAGTGTAGTGAGGTGAATTTTTGTCTCTGTTGTTAACATGAGATTATACAATGCTCCCCCTGTGAATTTGTCTCCAAGAAACATTATAATATTCATGAATTCACAAAATGTTTACTCTAGGGAACCAGAGAGCATACATACTGGACTAGGCAAGTAATGCTTAACTACATTGAATAAATTTGCATGGCCTTGACATGACTTTGACTAATAACACAGACAAATATGCATTGAAATAACCACAATCATAAACACCATTACCAAATTAAATAAAAAATCAACCAAAAATCACCTTGCAAATCAAAAACTCAATCTCTTGAACTCAATAATTACATCCGATATCCAACTAAATAATTGCATCACAGTTATCATAAACTGATTTCAAAGCCTAGAAGCAGAGTGAAATTAAAAACATGAAGCATATAATAAATCAAAAGATCACCAATAGCAAGTTTTTTAATAAGAACAGAAGTTAAGAACAATGAAAAATGAAAAAAGATTCAACAGTTTTCAGCCCAATTTTAATAAAGCTCATCACAATGATTAACAACAACAAAAAGTACTGAAGGAACAGTGAATTGCAAATTTAAAATTTAAAAGTTATCAATTTAAAATATATCATCAAATACAATCAGTGAGCAAAGCCAATCAACCAAGCACTAACTAAGTATTCTGTTCTGATTCTGTGACTAGGAAGCAACAAATTCAGCCACAAATTCAAGTTACAGCAACAAATTTAACAAATCCAAGTAAAGTCCCAATTTACAGTAACATTTAGATTAGCAACAAGGCAAATTCGATTAGCAATTCAGCAACAATCAGTGAGCAAAGCCAATCAACAAAGCACTAACTAAGTATTCTGTTCTGATTCTGTGACTAGGAAGCAACAAATTCAGCCACAACTTCAAGTTACAGCAACAAATTTAACAAATCCAAGTAAAGTCCCAATTTTCAGTAACATTTAGATTAGCAACAAGGAAAATTTGATTAGCAATTCAGCAACATGCAAAAATACAGGGAGAAGGAAAATCTGAAAGAGAGAACAGGGAAGGATGGTGCAGGGACTCACCAACGGTCGACAGCGAGTCGGCGACCACCCCACGGAAGGCGACGAAGCAAGAGACAACCCCACGAGTTGCTTCTGCCGCCGGCAACGAGACAGACGAACCACGAGATGCCAGTGACTGAGACAAGACTCGAGTGAGACTGGGAGGCAGAATCGAGCAGAGACAACGACGGACGACAAGCAGCAACCAACACGCACAGCTCGAGCACTCACTGGCGGAGGGAGGCGCGAGCAGCCGAGCACAGAGGAGAACGGCGAGATGCGAGCACCCAACGTGGAGGATCCGGCGAGAGGCCCGAGAGCACGAAGACAGAAGTTCTTGAATGCGATGGACGGCGGCAGCAGTCTCTCACTCCGACAGACGGCGACAACTATTGGTGGAGGCTAGGGTTTGCTTTCTTTGGTGGAGGCTAGGGCAATTTGCTCTTTGCTGAAGGAAGGAGTTGGAGAAGGGGGAATGGGGATAACGCGTGCTTTCTGCCTTTCAAGGAAGGAAACGACGTCGTTTTCTGTAAACCGGCCGGGTTCCGGTCCGATCCGACCCACCGGTAACCGGCCGGTTCAGCGGTTCTTGAATGGTTTTTGATTTTGCGGTTTTACACACTGAATCGGACCGCTTTCTTTGCCGGTTTTCAGAACATTGATTTTTAACGTATCGATACATATGAATTTATTAACGTACCGTAGCAAATATCACATAATATGCCAATGAGTAATAGCTTAAATGACATAGTCTCCTCATACTCAATTAAGAAGTTGCGGGTTCGAGTCTCCTATCTTTGGTAAAATAAAAAAAAATCACATAATATGCTAAGAACGTAATACGTGGCTTTTTATCTTATATATCAGGGATTTTTTATTTTAATAAATTAAATAAATATAATAATTATCGAAATAAATAATTTAAAAAATATTATTAAATTTATTTTTATGTCTTATCTCATTTACATTATAAACGAGATAATTTTATATGTATTTCGTTTATACGGTAAATGAAATAAGTCAGGTGAATATGACCCGTGTATATCTTGTTTACACTGTAAATAAGATACGTGTATTTGTAAATAAAAAAAAATATATTTTTCTGAAAATAATAAAATATTAACTAAATAATATTTTTTACTGAATGATATTTATTCTATACTTAGAATGCCGGAGATGAACTTAGCAACCGATACTAATCCTTTGTTTCAAAGACAGACGGATCAAAGCAGTGTAAACAAACCTTCGAATTGTATGTAATTTCTTTTTCTTATACCATTTTTTTAATTCTTTTTTTACCATATTCTTCTAATTCTGTATATATTTTTTTTAGAACAAAGAGCCCTTTAATGTTTTATTCAAGAAAAAAAGGTAGAAAAAACAAAAATCTACAACTACGTAAGTTCTAAAAAAAAGCATTTCCAGGTGTATTTGGTTATTATTTGGGCGAATTATTTTCTTATTTGGGTGGATTTCAAGTTGAGTTGGGAAGAAGAATCGGTAAGTGACCCAGCTCAACAACAGATGATCGTTTTTCAACCGCCCTCTGAACTCTTGATGTATTATTTTTGCCTTGTTTAGAGTTTCAATTCAACTATGCATGCCTTCATCTCAGACAACATTAGCAAGTCCTGTGCCGCCATTAGAACCATCCCCCTAACAGAGAGGTGAGGAAAAATATTCGGGTCTATTTAGTTATTATTTGGGTGTATATCATGAAAATTGAGCTGTAGTTGATTTTTTTTTATAATTTGATTAGTTTTCTCTAACCCTGCAGCACTCCACAACTCCAGAAAGTTGATGAAAGCACATCGATGGTGCTACCAGCTCCATCTAAAATGTAAGTTCAGCACAATAGAACATGGTTTTCGATATCATTTGTCTATTCTTATTCTTATAGTACGATATATGTCAACACGCAGTGAACCAGTCCCTGAAGCCACTGCCGCTGCAATTAGGGGTGTCCGCGATGCGTTTTGGTTCGGTTTTTGAGAGAAAAATCATCCGATCCAATCATTTAATTAAACTAATTAAACTACGATTCGGTTTGGTTCGGTTTTTTTATCGAGACCATCCAAACCAAACCAAACCAATTAAAATCGGTTTTGTTTGGTTCGGTTTGTTCGATTTTTTTCAATCAATTCAAAAAATATACTATCATACTATTTCACAAAGTCATAATATTGAAATCGACAAGCACAAATACACAATATCTAACAAAGTCTTGATCCAACAAAATACATCAAAACTTACTATAAATAAATAGCAGAAACAATAAATTAAATTAAAAGAACAAATACATTATTGAGTTATGGTTTTTCACTCTAAAGAATGCACATTGATATAAATGTCTCTTCTGAAACACTCCATGATTTAAATTTTCAAATACATGGCATATTCTTCTCTAATTCATCTTAAATGAGAAAATTTGAAATAGGACAAAAAAAAAGAAGAAGTAGCAACTATCATATCTAGTGCATCTGCGTTTGTCTCCTACATAGTATGATGTCAGAAGTTTACAAACAACATAAATCGCTTTATAAAACAAAGTGCAATGGTCAAGGAAAATATAGTCATTTTGCTTTTATTAATTGTCTTAATTAAGTAGACCTGCGAGAGATAAAAGAGAAGAACAAAAGAACAGCCACTGCATTTTATGTGGCAGTGAATAAAATTTCGGTATTATAAACCACAGTGGTATGATGAGATCACATTCTCTAGTCATCAAGTAAGAATATTGCAATGACATCGTACAACAGACAATGGAGGAACTTTACAGCAGATGGTTGCTGCTGTTAACATTGTAAGGGACTTTAAAATGGCAACTGATATACATAAATAGTTGCAAAGATCTAATATGACATGAAATCACAAAGAAATCAATCCTAAATGGATTACAATAAGCCATGACGTAAGGAACACAATAGATAAAAAACAATAAATAGCAGAAACACAACAAATAAATTAAAAACAGAACAATACTAACAACCAGCAACAATACCAACAATAAAGTAATTCAACAAAAGTAATTTAACAATATCCAGTTTCTCATGACATATACTAAATCATTAGATAAAATGACGGAGGTAATCTAATATTTTAAAACAGCTTCCATTTTCTCATTATTCAAATTTATCTTACTATACTGATTTCAATCTCTTCCTATCAAGATCCAGAACTTCCAACACTTGATAAATCATACTAAATCACTTCAAAAGTAATTTTTTATTTCGTATTATTTTTCCAAAAAAACTAATAATAATAATAAACTAGAAGCAGTTTCACATAAAGTTTTCAGATATTATCAGATAACACATATTTAACAATACCAACAATACAAACCAGAAGTAGTTTCAGTAATTCAACAGAACAGCAATTGGAAATGAACAATAAACAAAACAGCAATTTCAGTCAAATTACATACCTGACTCAGTGGCTCAGGCTCCATCTATGAACAATAAACAGCAACCAGCAACAATACCAACAATAAAATAATTCATCAATACCAAGTTACCAACATTACCTGACAAACAGCAAGTAGCAACAATGCATCAATAAACAGCAATTGGTAAACATTACCTGAATCGATGGCTCGGCCTCCATATTAACTTGAATCGGTGGTTGGGTGGGAGACTGGGAGGTGATGTGTTGAACTGTTGATCGTGGCCAGAACCCAGAAACGCTGCTGGGTGGTGGCGTCTCACAAGCGTGGTGCTATGCTGGCCTGTTGATTCAGTGAGTGGTGGCGGTCAGTGGGTCCTGGCCTGTTGTGCGACGGCTTCGTGTTCGTGGTGCACCAGCGGTGGGGGATCTCTGCTCTGTCCGCGAAGAGGAAGGCTTCGGCGTTGGGAGTTGGGAGGAAGGCTTCGAGGTGGTGGGAGGAACGTGGGCGCCGCCGGCCTCGAGACTCAAGGACGTGGGTGGCTCCATGGCTAGGTGCGCAGAGGGCGAGATTTGGAGAAGAGAGAGCTAGGTTAGGTTTCGATTGGGGGTTAGGGACGCGCAGCAGTAGCACAAGGAATAGTATAGTATAGTATAGTAGCCAAAAACACACGCCCCACACAAGCACGCAACAGTGCAACTCTCCTCTTTCTTCTTTTTCTTTTTCTTTTTCTTTTTCTTTTTTTCATTAACCTGTTTTCCTTTTGTGTACGTAAACAATAGTATAGTATAGCATCGGGATTTAGGAATATAGTTTGGGGATAAAAGCAATAATAGATGCAGCATACAGGTAAGAGGTTCAATAAATAGTTACGAAAGTGGTTATGAAGTTAGGTCTTTGTGGTTACGGAAAAGCTCTGCATACAAGCCATTAGGGCTTGTATGCTTTACAAGTTCATTAAGCAATAAAAGAAAAATACGCGCTGCTCCACATACGTTGTATACACGCGCCATATAAGATCCCGCGTATATCTAACTACCAAATTTAAAAGATTTGTTTCCTTCTTCGTTTTCGTTATTTTGAGATTTAGTTGTTCTTCTTCTCGCACCTCTTCCCTCCTTCTTCTTCTCCATCGTTCTTTTCCTCTCCTTTTCTCACTGGTATATTCTTCGTTTACGTTACTTTCTTCTCTCTCTGCAACTCGAGCTTCGTTTCCTATTTTGATTTGTTGTTTTCTGAAATCAAAGTTTGAACTCGTTTTGAAGATAATGGATCATTCAACCTCAGATTGTCAGCTGAATCCAGGCGAAGTGGATTATGAATTTGAATCTAACGAAGTTCCTGAGGTTTGATTTACATAGGATTAGTATGAATTTTCTTTCAGTAATTTGTATTGCATTGTGTAGTTGAAAAATTGCTGAACATTGACTGTGAAACTAACACTTTAACATGAATCTGTCGACTCAATGTATTATTTTGTGATTAATTATCTGGAATTTATAGCAGACGCTCGGGTGTAGATCATGTCTTTTTTGGGTGTATTTTTGCTAGAAGTGTGGGTGTATCTACACTTTACTGGTTTTTTGTTATTTTAATTGAGTTGTTGTTGTTCAGGTGTATTATATCAGAAATGATTGGGTATGTTTTTAGTTTTTGACATGGTGTATTCTGCAGCCTGTGTATTTACAGTTTATGGCTTTAAAGGTCATTCTGTAGTTAAGTTGTAGCGGTTCGGGTGTATCATGTTAGACATGATTGGGTGTATTTGAAGCATATCTATGGGTGTATTCACAGTTTCTGACATGGTGTATTGTGCAGCCTGTCTCGGTTGTTGATGACGAGTTTGTTCCGAAGGTTGGAATGACCTTTACCATCCTTGAAGATGCTGGAAAATTTTACAGGAACTATGCCAAGGCTGCAGGTTTCTCTACAAGAGTTCGGTGCACAAATAGAAAGGGAAACGAGATTAAGAATCAACTGATTACATGTAGCAGAGAGGGAAAATGGAAATCTAAAATATCTCTGACCGAGAAGACCAATCCGACAGCCGGTCTAAACTGTCCTGCAAGAATTTATATACACACATTGAAGGATTCGGTGCTTGGATCATTTCAAAGGTTGTGCTCGATCATTCACACCCCTGCTGTCCAAGTAAAGCAGAGATGCTCAAACAGCACAGGGAACTAAGCATGTCCATTCGTCGTATGATAGAGAATAACGAAGAGGCTGGTATCAGACCAAGCAAAACCTACCAATCATTTGTTGCGGCTGCCGGGGGTCACCGTGAGTTAAATTTTATCGAAAAGGACGTGAGGAATTACATTACCAGGGAAGTGCGGAATGTTTCCGAACAAGAAGATGCAAAGGAATTCGGGAAATATTTGTTAAGAATGAAAGAGAAGAATCATAATTTCTTTTTTGAGCTTGAACTCGAGGAGGATCAATTGATTAAGTTGGCTTTTTGGGCTGATGCAAGAAGTAGAGCTGCCTTTGAGTATTTCGGAGACGTCATTTCATTTGACACCACCTACAATACAAACAGGTAATAAACTGGCCCTGTTTATGATGCTAAATTAATTTTTTTTACGAATCCGCAGCAGAGGTGTATATTGGCTGTTTCATTGGGTGTATACGAAGCATTTGGTGGGGTGTACCTAATGATTTTGAATTCTGGACCATGGTAATTTGTTTCAGGTATAATTTGGTCTGTGGTTCTTTTGTCGGGGTGAATCACCACGGTCAGTCAACACTTCTCGGATGCTCTTTGATGAAGAACGAAGAGATTGAATCATTCAAATGGTTATTTCAATGCTGGCTTCGTTGCATGGGAGGAAACGCTCCGAAAGGGTTTCTCACCGATCAGTGCGCATCAATGAAAAGGGCTTTAGAGGCCTGTATGCCAACAACAGTTCACCGTTGGTGTATTTGGCACATCATGAAGAAGATTTCAAGCAAACTAAATGGATACAAGGGACATGCCGATATTGAACAAGAAATGAGCCAAGTTGTTTGGAACTCTCATAGCAAAGACTCATTCGATAGGAATTGGAATGATTTTCTGCTGAATTTTGGTCTTGTGGACAACAAGTGGCTTTCAGGGAATGTCTTTTTAAAATCTGCAGCAGAGGTGTAAATTTGCATGTTCCCTCAGGTGTATTTATAGTCTGTGTTTGGATGTATTATGCAGATCTGTACGAAGACCGTCACATATGGGTTCCTATCTATCTGGATCACCACTTCTGGGCAGGGATGAGAAGCACACAAAGGAGCGAGAGCATGCATTCATTTTTTAACAAGTATATTACCCAGAACAGCTCGCTTATTCAATTCGTCAAACAATATGATAATTGCCTCAGAAGTAGGGAGCAAGTAGAGAGAGAATCAGATGCTGCAGATTTTCATACGGTCATACCGTGTGCAACCAAATCCTCCATTGAAGCTCAGTTTCAAGATGTGTACACTCATCAAAAGTTTAGGGAAGTCCAAGCATAATTCAGAGGAAAGGTAAAATGCCAATATACGAATTTCGCTCTAGGCTATTCAGTATACGAAGTCGAAGAACAAGTTTCCAGCTCAATATTCAACAAGTTCGCGGCTACTTACGACTCAGTTGCAGCCGAGGTAAAATGCCAATGCTTATTATTCGAGTCGAGAGGGATACTGTGCCGTCACGCACTAAGCGTGTTAAGCTTCGAACAAGTAAGCCAAGTGTCTCCTAGGTACATACTGGAACGATGGAGCAAGAAGGTAAAGAGGCGACACACACACATCAAGAGCAGCCACGACGAGCCACTAATTGAGCCAAGAAGCAAGAGGTTCGACCAACTTGTTTTCCGTTCGCAAAATATTTGCGAATTTGCATCCGAATCGGAGGAGCTGACTGCAATTCTACACCGTGCGTATGATAATGTCATGGCCGAGATGGAATCATTAAAAGCCAAAAGGAAGGGGACATCTTCTTTATCCCACGAAGACGCCAACTTGGAATCCGTTAACGAGCTTCAAAGCCCGCCAAGGATTCGAACAAGAGGACGTCCAAAAAATAGGCTAGGTTCAAAGCTGGACAAACAGATTGCAAATGCCACAAAGAAGAAGAAGACGAAAGTTTTAAGCGAGGTAAAAGTAATGTTCTTTAAATTTGTGGGGATTGAGTTTACTTTTTTCGTTAATAGTTTAGCTAATGTGTGAGTGTTATATTCAGATAAACCTGTTTGATGATGCATCAGCGGTGCATTCAAATTCTAGTCAATATCAAGGACACGTTATGAATTATCAGTTCAGGCTACCAGCAGCAGGGGATAACTCTTTGGGTGTATAGTTTTAGAGAATATGGGTGTAAAATCACTGTTTCTTTTGGGTGTATTTTTGTTCATTCACAATTTACATATAGCTACATATATAGATACATATAGAACAAAAGCTGTAAAAATTCGCAGGTTATGGGTGTATATTTGATTTGATGTTTTTCTTCATATTTTAGTACATGTAATTCATACAATTTAAATACAGCACAGACAGTTTGGGTGTATATTTTATGCAATCTTGGGTGTATTATTAGACTTGCGTTGGGTGTAACAGTTTATAATTTGCGTTTATATATGCCTTGATTTTTTTCTTCATATTTTACCACCTGTAATATAGTTTTTGAATACAGCACAGACAGTTTAACAGCACAGATAGTTTAACTATGGAAAAAAATATACATGGAATAGAAGTTGTTGATAAATGGCAAATATTTACATCATTTGTTCAATTTACAAACTATCCAACAGTTGGATTACGCAGTTTATATATCATCAGAATTTATCTGACAAAACAGACTCAATAATACAGAGGATGGCTTTGACAGCCTATAGCATTACTCTCTCTAATTGCCCGATCTCTCTCTTTATTCATCTCACTGAATAGTATCCGCAAAGCATACTCCACTCTATAGTGGTCCACCTCCTCCTACAATTAAAAAGTATATTCTGTTTAAACAGCAATATTAATTCAGTAAAGTAATACAGAGTTATATAGTTCTAAAGACAGTTACCTGTGGCCAATTATCCCATTCATACTTCCCCTTTTTAATGTTTTCTGGCTCAATTAACTCCATCCACTTCATAACGTAGATAGCGCAGTCATAGCTGAAAACGAAGAAAATAGATTACAAATCTCATCTACGAAAGTTTAATGTTTAGAGTCACAAATTTATACCTTGATTTTTGGCCTGATATTTTAACATATGATGATTTAATTTCCTTCTCCTTCTCGCCTTTCTGCAGAGGTTCCCCGCCGGCATATGCTCTCAATCTTGAAAATACATATCCCTTAAATACCAAAACAAATCAGTAATACACCCGAATGAATGCACAAGATACACCCAACTGAATGGACAATATACACCCAACACAACTTAAAGTAAAGAAGACAGAGGCAACTTACAGTGAATTTATTAAGCTTCTTTCTCTCTTCGCCGGGAGCTTTTTTGTGTAGCGGGTCAAGAATATGACATCTCCGCTTCGTTGTATCTATCAGTCATAACTACCAATGCCCCGAGTAGCAAACAGGTGCAAAAATATGATGGATTGCCACATTTTCAACAGTGTGTTATTTTATTTGGTATATAAGTAAAGAAGCGTACTAACAAATTTAGCAAATGAAAACTTACATATGGATGCGAAGTTAATTTTTTTCTATCTATGAAGGGAATAAAACTCGGGTAGTTTTCCACCCTGAATTCCTTATTCGTTTTCGGTGATATGAATACCCCGTTTGGGTGATCCGAAAGTGCCATGTTCTGCAAGAATTGCGAAAATAGAAATAAAATACTGGAAATACACCCAAGTGAATACTTTAAATACATCCAAATGACTACACAACTTACACCCACTTGAACGTAAAAAATACACCCAAATCAACACAGAAAATACACCCAAAGTTCATATAAGTAACACTTACCACAATATCAGGGGGGAGACAGTATATTTGTTCTTGAAATCTCTTTTCATTTTTCTGGTTGAGGATGTGACAGATGGCAGATACAATCTAGAAATATATGCCGAAATCAATTTTACATTAATAAACATTGCAGTTGACTTTGGTGTAAAAATATTAATGTTATTCTAATATTACCGCAGATTCTATATCACTTTTTGCCTGGAGGGATGCAAGGTGCATTCTAATCAATATGTATTTATCTTGGGCAATCAGAGTGCACATGTGCTCATACTCGTTAGTATTGCCATCTGCGTCTTCCTTCAGTCTCGTCCCCCAGATGTAGCACTTTTGTTTCATATCATCCGTAATCTGATTTATTCCCTCAGGAGTTTCAAACTTCTCAGAACTTTCTCCCCCAGTCTCCCTTTGAATTTCTGGACTTTCATTTTTTCCCTTCGCCACACTGCTTGCTAATTTTTGGACCAAATTGTCTAATTGTTCCAGCAAATTTGCAGTTTCTGGAGATTTTGTGCTTTCTATCTCCTGCATTGACGCTCCCTCCTGGCTTGAATCAGTCAAGCCAAGGCTGAATGATGGCACTGGATCTGTTTTAGGAACATAGGATGCTGTCCGTGCCATCATCATAAGGGCAGCAACGTCTTCTGCGGCTGGATGACTGCGTCATCATGTATAACGTATTATAAGAATAAGAATATATGGATGATAAGAAAAGATTGATTTTAGTCTGATGAACTTACATTTTAGTTGGAGCTGGGGGAAGCTGGGTGTGGTTTCTTGAAGTTGTTGGGGGGGGTCAGGAGTGCTGCACAGTTACAAAAAATTAATCATGGCGTAAAAAAAACAAATCAGGAACAATATACACCCAAACTGTTACCAACTATACACCCGAACTTTAACCCAATATACACCCAATACTATTTCTTACGTTTCTGTAGTTCCTTCTATATGAGGCAGAGGGGTTGGTTCAAAATCCGACTTAGGTGTTTCTTGAAGTTCCGGCACAGTGGTTGTTTGGGATGGCGGCACAAAAACTTGAATCGGGACTCTAAACAAGAAGAAAAATGAAAGGTTAACAATGCCTTTGAAAATAATAAGGTTATAAGGTTGAAATATTCTTGAAAAACTCACATTGCAAGCGCATCCGACGGTGTCTGTTCCCTCACAACCATCATATTCGAATCAACCGAACTGAACCTAAAATACACCCAAAGAAAGTCAATAAATACACCCGAACAACTCAAAAAGAAGACAGGCTTTGTTTTTTGAGAACTTACATACTTGCAGTTTTTGCTTTTTTTTCTGCCTTTTTTTTCTTGAATAAAATAATAAAGGGCTTTTTTTCTAAAAAAAATACATATAGAATTAGAAGTAGAAGGTAATATAAGAACAAAAGTAACGGTTATTTGAAAGAGAAATTACATGCTCTCTGACGGCTGGTTTACACTACTCTGTTCTGTGCGTCCTTGATAGGAAGGATCATCACTTCCCAAGTTCACAGCTGGTATTCTAAACAGATTTCATGTTATTCAGACAAAATAAGAGACAGGTATTAAATACACCCAAATGAATGAACAAGATACAACAAATTGAATGGACAATATACACCCAAGACAACAAACAAAATATTCCAACTTAATAAACAACATACACCCAACATGATCCACAAAATACACCCAAATGGTTCCACAAAATACACCAAAATCATGATAACAAGATTTTATTAAATAAAGCTTCTTACGTTTTAGAGGAGACATAACGACCTTCTGTCGATCGCAGGTCAGCTTGGTTCTCCCTACGAAACAAGAAACAATTATTAGCAAAGAAAACACACCAAAATCTGAAATAGACAGCCGAGCAAGACATACCCCTCTGCAGCAGATTTATCAACGTTTTCCCTTAGCAATTCATCTAGCTCTTCACTTGATATTTCATATCTCTCACTACATTCATAAATGAAGATTTTAACAAAAATAATTACGATGATAGAGGGTAATATAGCTTACGAGGTACTGTACCCATCAAAGTATTGATCTTCTTCAGGAGGTGAATCCTCCACAATAACTTTTTTCTTTTTTGGTTGTGTTCTGGGTGGAAAAAAAAGAGTACCAATCAGATATAAAAAATTAATTTTATCACAGAATATTATCCAAAGAAGTGCTTACTTTTTTGGTGTTGTTTTTGTCTTTTTCTTTTTCTTTTCCTTCTCCACCGGTGATGATTCTTCGCTCCTATAAGTTAATAATAGACACTTTAGTTAATACATGAAATCTGTATAATCAAGCCAAAAGAAAGGAGTAATAATTTCAGGACATTACTCATCACTTGATTCAGATTCAGATTCTGAATCAGAATCTGACTCCTCTTGACTCTTCTTTCTTTTTCTGGAGTCCATTCTGGAAGGCAAAAAATCATTATTTAGAACATTCTAAAAATACACCCAAATGAATGCACAAGATACACCCAACTGAATATACAATATACACCCAACGCAGCAAACGAAACACACCCAGCTTAATAAACTACATACACCCAACGTGATCAACAAAATACACCCAACTCGAAAAAGAAATTACACCCAAGTACGGTACTTACTTTTTCCCTTTTTTGCTGGGGTGTTTTCTTCCTGAATCCTCTGAGTCTTCTTGAGTCTCAGACACAGAGGTAGAAGTGTCACCGTCAGTAGTTTCTGTCTCTGAAGACGATGTTGAACTTGCCTTCTTTTTTTGTTTTTTTTTATTTCTTGTTTTTTTTGTTTTTTTTTTCATTTTTTCATTTTTTCTCTTGTCTCCGCCATCTTCACAATCCCTTGAAACATTAGATATTTTAGTTAGCAGCATTTAGGTAAATAAAATACATCCAACATATTATGTTTACTTACCAAAATTTCCTCTCTTTCTGCAGTCATTCTTTCCACCAATTCCTCCTTACTCCAGTTGGCAATCCCGGGCTTTGGTAGTCTTTCAGCCCTCTTCTTGCCTTTGTTTTTTGAAAGATGAAAGTAAATTATCATCAGGGCAAACAGGCAGCCATCAATTACCTTCTTCTTTTTCTCCTTGTAGTCTGTGATGCCCTTGACCATGAAGGTCAAAACATGCCCCCCCCCCCAGTTTCGCTCCGATATGCCGTCCATCTTAAAAATTGGGGCCAGGTGCACAGGGGATATTTTGTTTATCGTCGTTGGCAAAAGGAACGCCATCTGAATATAGAGGATGAAAATCCTCTTGAACATCAGGCGTTCCTCTTCGTTGCCAACGCCGATTTCCATCATCTCATCGGTAAGACTTTTGAGGGTCTTACCCTGGAATCTTCTAAAAATTATTTTGTCATCATCAGAAAGTTTCTTATACTCAACTTTCTCAGGAAATAGATCTCCTAAAAAAAGGAAGACAACAAAGTATCAAAGTCGGTTCAAATACAACCAAGCATCAACTTAATATACACCCAAGCAACAACTTAATATACACCTATAATTTTGAGCTAATTACCTGTTGCATTGATGCCAAGCGCATGACCTATCTTTCTTGGGGTTATTTTGAAAGAACCATATCCTGTTTCCAGTCTGTTCTCCCCAAGTTTGAAGTTGTTTGCCAGCTCCCTTAACAGTTGGTGATCCACCCTTAGTGGTGGGATGTGCATCAACCCACCAAATCCAAGATCCCTCACAATCGCCTTCTTCTCCTCACTCATGTTTCTGAATTTATCACTTAGGAGATGTGTGGCACACTTAAGGTCTTTTGTTTGGTTTCTTGCTGCCATTTTCTCTGAAACAAAAAATACACCCAAAGATATCAGTAAGATACACCCATATATATGAATATACCCCCAAAAATCATTACCAGAAGATCTAGAACAACAAGAATAACAGGAGAACTTAGAATAACAACGTAGAAGAACAGTGTAACAAAGAAGCAAGAATAACAGTAAACCCTAGAACAACGACGTAGAAGAAAAGTAACACCTAGTTCGTAATGAACTTACCTTGAGTATTGTTGCTTTGTTTTCTCTTCAGATTGTTGATGGAGAGTTTGATGGTGTTTTGATGGAGGTTTTGAAGGTTAGCGACGACTTTGTATGTTTTGAACTTCGATTTTCGCTCGAAAATGGAAGGGTTTCCTTGTTTTCGAATCGCCTTGGGAAGTGGAAGAAGTGGAAGAAGTGGAAGAGTCTACCATAACGCGTAGCATACGTAACCGTTTGAGTGTTGAGCGCGTGAATGTGACGCTCCATGTAATCTCTCTTCATGCGCGTGAGTTGTATTTGGGCTGGGCCAACTTGTAAGCTTGTAAGCTTGTATGTGTAGCAGGCCTGTTTATTTTATGATGATTTTACTGATTCTAGTTCAAACACTTCACAACCATTTGTTGGTTAGGCTGAATTGGGAGACGGTTGGCATAAAACTCATTAAATTGTAACGAACCTTTCCTTAAGCCTTAACCACAACAGGCCTGCTACACATACAAGCTTACAAGGTTACAAGTTGGCCCAGCCCAAATACAACTCACGCGCATGAAGAGAGATTACATGGAGCGTCACATTCACGCGCTCAACACTCAAACGGTTACGTATGCTACGCGTTATGGCAGACTCTTCCACTTCTTCCACTTCTTCCACTTCCCAAGGCGATTCGAAAACAAGGAAACCCTTCCATTTTCGAGCGAAAATCGAAGTTCAAAACATACAAGTTGTCGCTAACCTTCGAAACCTCCATCAAAACACTATCAAACTCTCCATCAACAATCTGAAGAGAAAACAAAGCAACAATACTCAAGGTAAGTTCATTATGAACTAGGTTTTACTTTTCTTCTACGTCGTTGTTCTAGGGTTTACTGTTATTCTTGCTTCTTTGTTACACTGTTCTTCTACGTTATTGTTCTAAGTTCTCCTGTTATTCTTGTTGTTCTAGATCTTCTGGTAATGATTTTTGGGGGTATATTCCGTATATTGGGGGGTGTATACTGCTTGACATTGTAATGTTGCTTGATATTGAAGCATGTTTGAGTGATATCTGACTGATATATATATGGATGTATCTGAATCATATCTATGGGTGTATCTTACTGTTATTAATGGGTATATCTGACTCATATATATGGGTGTATCTTACTGTTATCAATGGGTTTATTAAGTGAGAAATTCAGAAACATGAGTGAGGAGAAGAAAACGATTGTGAGGGATTTGGGATTTGGTGGCTTGATGCACATCCCACCACTAAGGGTGCATCACCAACTGTTAAGGGAGCTGGCAAACAACTTCAAACTTGGGGAGAACAGACTGGAAACAGGATATGGTTCTTTCAAAATAACCCCAAAAAAGATAGGTCATGCGCTTGGCATCAATGCAACAGGTAATTAGCTCAAAATTATAGGTGTATATTAAGTTGTTGCTTGGGTGTATATTAAGTTGATGCTTGGTTGTATTTGAACCGACTTTGATACTTTGTTGTCTTCCTTTTTGTAGGAGATCTATTTCCTGAGAAAGTTGAGTATAAGAAACTTTCTGATGATGTCAAAATAATTTTTAGAAGATTCCAGGGTAAGACCCTCAAAAGTCTTACCGATGAGATGATGGAAATCGGCGTTGGCAACGAAGAGGAACGCCTGATGTTCAAGAGGATTTTCATTCTCTATATTCAGATGGCGTTCCTTTTGCCAACGACGATAAACAAAATATCCTTTGTGCACCTCGCCCCAATTTTTAAGATGGACAGCATATCGGAGCGAAACTGGGGGGGCATGTTTTGACCTTCATGATCAAGGGCATCACAGACTACAAGGAGAAAAAAAAAAGGCAATTGATGGCTGCCTGTTTGCCCTGATGATAATTTACTTTCATCTTTCAAAAAACAAAGGCAAGAAGAGGGCTGAAAGACCACCAAAGCCCTGGATTGGCAACTGGAGTAAGGAGGAGTTGGTGGAAAGAATGACTGCAGAAAGAGAGGAAATTTTGGTAAGTAAACATAATATGTTGGATGTATTTTATTTACCTGAATGCTGCTAACTAAAATATCTAATGTTTCAGGGGATTGTGAAGATGGCGGAGACAAGAGAAAAAAGGGAAAAAAAGAAAAAAAAAGAAAAAAAACAAGAAATCAAAAAAACAAAAAAAAGGACGGCGAGTTCAACATCGTCTTCGGAGACAGAAACTACTGACAGGAACACTTCTACCTCTGAGTCTGAGACTCAAGAAGACTCAGAGGATTCAGGAAGAAAACACCCCAACAAAAGGGAAAAAAGTAAGTACCGTACTTGGGTGTAATTTCTTTTTCGAGTTGGGTGTATTTTGTTGATCACGTTGGGTGTATGTAGTTTATTAAGCTGGGTGTGTTTCGTTTGCTGCGTTGGGTGTATCTTGTGCATTCATTTGGGTGTATTTTTAGAATGTTCTAAATAAGCAACAAGAGATCGGATTCAGAGTAGGATATATAAGATATGCTTGTTTTATTTGTAATAAGAGTCACTTGTATAAACACACAGCAGCAACAAGAAAGTGTAACTATTCTAAAATAGAAAAGAAAAGGAAAGAAAACATCATCCCTTATTATATTAACAATTGGACCCTAATAATATCAACAAACCATAGCAATGATATGATGAGTAAAAGAAACAGTTACTAATTACCTTGGTAAGAGCATTTCTTGAGCATCTTTTCAAGGATCTTGAGCCATGTTGGATCATCATCAACAACTAGAACTCTCATGTAAAGACTATTTTCGGATGTCGTCATCTTCTTCTTGTATGTTTTTTACTTTGCAAATGTACAATAACAAAAATAATTCAAAACCTTTAACAAAAAAAATCCAAAACATAAAAAAAATTGAAACTTACGAAATAGAAACATTCAGAATATATAAAAAAGAAACATGTAAAATAATAGAAGCAGACACATCTGAAACCTCAAAAAATGAAAAATCCACAGCTTAAGGGAGTAAGATTACAAACATATTCAGTGCATTATAGAATGAAGTTTAAGTTAGAAATATTCCTGTTGAAGCAACAACACTCACAGGCTTTCCTTAGACAAATTTTGTTCTTTAGTAGGTGATACAAGTTGAAATCTTTACTGACTAGTCAAGATTTTAATTTATCCACAAAATAATTCATGACTTTCAACGAGTCAAATAAATGGCTCTACTTATTATTCCATGAACACACACAACAGAGCAAAATTCCTAAATTGCAAAATCAGAATCCTACTTATGGGATACACAATCATTAGAAATTTGGAATTACCCATATATTGGATTGGAACACCCTCTTCTCCCTTTCCTCAAATATTTAATATCAAATCAAATAACAAGAAAAGCAATTCTTCAATGCCATTGAGATGGAATTTACTTGAAAAAACACAGCTTCTCCATGATTGCATTTATTGCAGCGAGCCGCCTTGGTGCGTCAAAGAGTTGGGACTGCAGCCAGTAAAACAATTTCAAAATTCAAACACCATACACTTGTGGATTCACATATAACACCAACAAAAATTCCAAAAACAGTGAATAACATACTTGATCCTCTAAAATTCAAACACCATATACATGAAATTGGACAAATCAGAAATTTGGAGAGGGAGATTGAACCATTGAGTGACTGTACCTGATTCAAATTCAAAAACAATCCGCTTGCGTTGCTCTCTCGGGAGGCCTGCAGCAGCGACCAAATAGAACAGACTGGCAGCAAGAGGAGATTGACGTGGAAGGACAGGAAGTGCTGGCTCAGAAGGCCTACAGTGGTGAAAACTCAGACGCGTGTAGCGCGAGGCGTGCTGCATCAATGGCTGTACCTAGCGGCGACGGGAGCTCGCGAACTCTAGACGGTGCTCCGGCAAGGCGGGGATGCGTCACAGCTGCGATGGAGGACGTGCGGCGGCGACACGACGAGTGGGAGCTTGACTGCACGCGAGGAAGGGTGGTCGAAGGGATGCGATGACGGTGAAGCAGACGCGTGATACTGACTGTCTTTCCTGCGCGACCGGTGGATGAGGGGGCGGCAACGGATGCAAGGAGACTAGGGTGGAGAGAGGGCGGCGTGGGGCTTGGGAGAGAGATTAGGGTTTCTGAGTGAAAATAAAAATGAAAGGATATATTTTGATTAAATCTTAATTATTCAAATTTTATTTTTTTAAATATAAAAAAAATTAATTATTGTTGTGAAAGGTTGGCATATAGTTTCTTGGTAACGAATACTTTTCCTATTATCAACTATCTGATCTAACGCATTTAATTCTTTGAGCAAGGTCCAGGATATTTGCTCATCAATTAATAAAAAAAAATTATACCAAATGTTATCCCATCAATCCATCATCATTCCCCTTTATTAGATAAGGGTCAACTTTTGCATAAATTAAAATAAGAATCAAGTTGATTTTGTTCTGAAAAGAATATATACAAGTTACTTTTATTTTTTTTGAAAAATTAAACATTTTAATTTAATTTCTAAAAAATATGAGTTATATTACGTATATATTAAAATTAATTATCAAAATCAATCATTAGTATAAAATATATATTAAAATATAAATATATATTAAAAATAAATTAAATTATATATATTTATACATAAATATTTTAATAATTAATTTAATAACTGATTTTAATATATAAATAATATTTTTAAAAAAAATCTACATGTGAGTTAAGTTATTAGATTAACTTTTAAGTGTTTGTTAAGGTACGATAATAAATTTATACGTACCGATACGTTTAAAATATGGACAAATAGTAATAACTCACGTAGAATAGTTTCCAATAATTTAAACAACAAAACAAAAACATATAAAAAAAACAAAAAATCAAAATTATTCTTTCATTTTCTCCGATTCCCCCTAATCATTTGTGCTCCTGAAGCAAAACAAAACATAAAAAAAAAAACAAAAAATCAATCGTTCTTCATCTTCTCCAATTCTCCTAATCATTCATGCCTCCTCTAAAGTCCCAAACCAAGACATCAAAACCCTAGTCCTAGCTTCTTTGCCGCCGGCATCCCCAGGCTCAGCGCTTCCGCTTCTTCCTCTTCCCTCTGTCCGGAACCTAGGTAGCTCAGCACGTCGTCCCCATCCTCGTTGGCTTCTCTGTCCATGGCCAGGGAAAAAGTTAATATCTTCCCCTCCTTCCCTGTTTTCCTAGTTCCCAAAATTTAAAATCTACTTTGCGACTTGAGCTGGAGTTTGCAGTTATTTATGTTCTTCTCTCGCTTTTGCAGTGCGGAATCGAAGTCCAATACCAAGTTAGATAAAAAAGTTCAATTTTACTCTAGTAAGTTTCGAATCAATTTTTCTGTTTCTTTCAACTATTGAATTATTACATACCAAAACTGTATATATTTTAACTGCATTCAATCCTTGGTGTTACTGCAGAGGTGAAAGATGCTGTGGCTTGCTTGAGTGCTCAAAAGTCTATTACTAAGGTAATGATCTTATTTCAAACGGCATTGTTCTTAAGATCGATTATGAAAATACTTCATTGTGCTTGTAATATGTTTAATGGCTAGTTAGATGTACTTTGCACTGTTATTATGTTCATTTTGCATTCTTGCAAGAGAAGAAGATATTAGTCTGCAAATACAATTATAAGTATGCCTTGGTCTGTTTCAGAAACCTGAATTCATTTAACATTTTGCCAATGTGAAATATTGCAATTGATCACATGATATTTAAGCAGAAGTCTAACTCAAATTGATGCATAAATCAATAAGACCCCTTTGCTGGGTTTATTGCAGACAACAACAATAGAAAAAAATTAGTTTGCTTTCATGCTATCCTAATTAAATGTATCTTAAATAGAACAAGATAAAAATCCAAGGTAGAATCCTTGATTTTGAATGGTTCCCAAGTTGCAATTGTTAATGTTATCTTGAAGTTGACAAATCATGGGTTGTACCCTCATCACTAGAAGTGCCTTCATTGACCCTTCTACTTGTATCCCTCTTCTTGCCCCACTCATGCAGCCTGAGGTGTAGTTCTGCAGCTGCAATCAAGAAGTGAATGCACTATTTTGTCAAATTAACCTTTCTATTAAAATCATCCTTACAAACAGCACCTACAAGCATTTTTTGATATCTTAAACAGCAAACACATAATCTGAACTAATGTAATAATACCAGTGCCTGCTTGGTCATGTACCATCTAATTTACATAAATATTTCATATCAAATTTAGAAGCCTATTGCTGTATTGCCACTTGTTACTACAAAAAAAACCAAATTATGCAGCAGCATAACACAAATTGTAGTTTTCTTTTGTCATGCATAGACCAATTGCTAAGCATACGATATATCAGAAATTCAGAAATTATTCAATCCAATATACATATGGCTTGGAATTTTTGGCAAAATTGACTAGATTTTATTTTATGTTATTTGCCATCAAGGCCTATTTAAGAAGCACACACGATTTTTTATTTTTACTCTTTTTCATGGATAGACAAGATTAAATATCAAACTGCATTCATTTCATATTTTCTAAAGCACTCTCAAAATCCCAGAGATGTACGTAGGATGATGTGCTCTAATTGCAGTCCTTGTCAAGATTTATGGTCACCTAGGTCTTTTGAAAAGTGCTTCCCTTATCTAATAGAGAGATTAAGAATTTGATATCATCACCTTGAATGTGATCAACTCACTCCAATAGTCCAATGGGCAAAGCCGCAAAGGGATCATTCTTGCATAAACTTTTAATCCGGTAAAGCAGCTACGCAAGATAGATCACAAAGTTCAAATCACCAGTAAAATTCGACACACAATCCAACTTGCTACCTCACCATAGACATAGTTTATGATTTTCATCTTGAGTCTTGCTTCCTTGACTTCCCCTTTGTATAGTACACTCATGTTCTGCTGCATTCCTAATTTATCATTCATCGTATGTACTTTATCTTAACAGGCTCATTTTCTTGGACTAAAACGGAATCTCATTCCTCAAGCAACTCCGATTTCTTTTGTGGAGCTGATTTTAACTATCATAAAATTTCTCTCAGGTAATGATCGCACAAAGGGGTTACCTCTTCCTTTTGCTGGTTTGTCTTTTTATTTCTCTTTTGTTGTCATGCTATTTTACTTTTATTTCTTTCTCTTTTGTCTTCCTTTTTGGCTCAATGCAATGAAAAACAATGAAGTGTTAGCTGAAGAGGTTAGTTGGTTCTATCAATAGTAACTCCTTTTTTTTAAATGTTTATTTTATGTCTTGCATGTGCAGTTTTCTGCTGTTCTCCTATTCTTATGTTTAACAAAATGAAAAATTTGCAAACTGCATTCTTTTACCTCGACTGAACAAGAGAAGATGTTTGGTATATTCTTACATGCTCATTTTCTCATTGGTTGTTTCCCTGTATCTTATGTTAAAGCAAGGCAGAAGAAAATTGTTTCTCTATGGCATAATATTTTATTGATTTTACATAATATTTTTATTATAAAGGGAGTACTTTGTCCTATTGTAATTCTTATTGATTACAGTTGTCGTACTGTGTTACTGTAAACTTTGTACCTAGGGGGCTGTTGGATTAGCAATATGGGTTCCCTCTGTGACAAACCGGAAGAAGGAAATTGACAACAAATCTGATACAAGAAACTCACCTAAAGGATATTCTCCAGTTTCACCTGCTGATGAAAATGAAGATAACTGGAGACAGGCAAATGCTGCTGATGGTTTAGAACTCTCTGTTGTTAGTGATGCTGCTGATCATGAAGCAATTGACAAGAAACTTCATCTCAAAAATCTTAAGGTTGATAAAAGCTTTTAATCAATAAAAATAATCCTTCTCTTGTTAACTATCCAGCAGAATGCTGACATGTGATCCTTTTTTTTTGTCCATCAACTTTATGCCTTCATTAATGTCATTATTGCTCTTTTCAGGTTTCTCAGGCCATGTCTGACAGCTATCTGAAGGTTTCATCATCTGCAACCCTGAAAGATGCAATCCAATGCATTCATGATGGCTACCAGAACTGTGTGCTAGTGGTCAATCAAGAAGGTTTTCTGGAAGGAATACTGACATATGGTGACATCAGAAGGTGTCTTCCCGAGAAGTCTAGTGACACTTCTATGAGGGATTCAGGATTTGTGGATGTATGTAAAAAGTGCTTCTGCTCTTTATATATTTAAAAATCATTCTACAAATTATTCTGGGATTAGTATATTTTCCCCCTGTTCTTTCCTTTTACAATACATGATAATAGAAAATAAGTGAGGGTTCCAATTTCAGAATAAAATCATAACACAAATGGTTTCTATGTTTTGGTTCGGTAGGGATACAATTGCTAAGATGAGATATTAAAGCTTTGATGAATGGGTTTTAAATGTAGTGATGAACAAATACATTAGTGAAATTCATGCCTGGATCTTCCTGTTATGCTACTGTGATAAAAATGTCAATTGATTTATTCTTGAAAAATCCCAGTTATACTGTCTACAATGGTGACAAGTTAAGCTGAGATTCTTTTGCATAATTTAACAAAGTGCATCTTGTAAACTAACTATAAGAAAGAAGCAAATGAATATCGAATGCAATGGGATTTGAAAAGCATATTCTTGTGTCGGTTAATAATCAATCTGTTACTCACCTAACCATTTAACATGTATGATTATAAGGCTTCTTTCAACTACTAAGAAAGGAGAAAAAGAAAAAAATTTCTAATTTGGAATTGTCAAACACAGCTTGAATTATATCATCACTAATATTCCCATAATTACAGTGTAGCAAAAAGTTTTGGATCCCATTCTTTGTGAAATTCATGTATCTATCTATATCTTCACTTTAAAAGATGTTTACTTTATCTGCTCTTCTCTCTCCCCACTTCACTATATGCTCTCCTCTTCCTCTTTCTCTTGACCTACAATGGTTTCACAGTGTTCTGGATTCATGTCCCTCTCTTGTTTCCCTTCCAACACACCACACCAAGCAGTGTCTGCGACATTTTTCCATCAATAACTGCTCGTTCAGACAGATCACCTTTCAAAACGCAAGTCCCCCTCCCTTAGCCTGAATACAAAAGGTAAGGAAGATAAGAAATAGGCATTGTAAATCATCAACTATAGTAAAGAATTCACTGATGCACTAGACGTGTCTATGATTTTAAGCATTTAATATATTCAAGAATGCAATAAAAAAAAGTCAAATACAATTGGAGGTAAAAATAATAAGTCTTAAAGAAAACCTTCTATTTGAAGCCGGTATGACCAAGCCACAGCTATTTTAAAGGGGTGTATTAGTAAAAGTGGTGATATAGTACATATTTAAAAAAGAAAAAATTAAATGCTGATGTGGAAAATAAATTCTACGTAGCTTGTTATTACTTGTTATCTATAAAATTGATATATATGCAAAATAAAAAAAATAATTAACAGTCTACTCTCATGGTTTCCAAAATATCAGAATATCTATAAAAGTGCAATTTTAATGTACATAATACTAACCTGCTGATAAGAAAGCGGGTGTGTATCACTGCTCCACTCAAAAGAAATAATCAGGAATAATAAAGTGTAAATCTTGCACCTGAGATGAACATTGAAAAAGAAAAACAAATTAGCATACAATGAAAAACTTGAAGGAATGAACAACTGATCTATTATAAAAAATTATCAATTACGTTACCTAGCTTGTTCTAGGGAATGAACTAGCGTCTCTATCCCCACTTTACCCAAATCTAGAAGCATTCAATTTATTTTACATTAACATAGTGTTGGATTAACAACTAAATAAACAATGATATTGATGGAATCATCAAAGAAACAACACCTTTAAGAAGATAGATAATGAGATATATAGAAAGATACATATTTGAATCGTTCATGCAACAGATGAATTTGAGAAACATAAGACATAGCATACTAAGATATCTAGGACCTAATAGGTAAACTATAAATTTAACCATGACAACCAATCCTTTAATTTCATTGTTATAAATTATCTTTGCAATTAAAGAGGAAAATTCGGCCTGTGCATCTGTTTTTCACCAACTTGAAAAAGGGAGATATCCATACAAGTTCTCAGTGAGCATGAAACAATAATCACATGTATCCTAGGAATTACATCAAATAAATAAGTTTGTTTTGACTTTAATGGAGTGACTTTGTTACCTTGATTTCTAACTGAATAAATTAAATTTTTGTCAAAAAAAGAGAAAGAATGCAATATAAAAGAAACCTTAATTTAAAACAAAGTATATTCATCTCCAAGGAAATTTTATTTCTATCATTGTGGTTCATACAGGACAGTTTCATCAATCAGTTAATATCTTATCTGATTCATATAAGAATTTATTGAGCTGACAACAAGCAAAACCTGTGTTTATAAAATGACCGGGTCATATCCCAATGACAGCCAAGAAATCAGATATCAAAGTATTAAAAAAAAAATAGGACCTGATTGAACAGATGCGCTTACAGTGTAGTTCAAAAAAATATGCACTTTGGAATACTTTTCAATAGAATTGCTAAAATAAGAACACAGACAATAATTAACAACTGATAAATGCTAAAAAATAAACAAGTTAACTGCACGGCACCCAAATTTCTTAATTCAGCCAATAAACTTGAAAACTATCGCTTCTTACCTTCGAATCAAGGCTTCAAACCTTCACTATCGAAATTGAAGGTGATAGAATATAATCAAAATTGAACATTCTATGTGACATTTTCAGCTTCAAAACCATAGAATCAAAATCTCAAACATGTAATCTACATAAACCAGGCACGATAAAGGAACAAAAAAAAAACAATCACATTTGGAATCAGAACAAATCACACACACCTGAACCCCAATTGAGTTTGAATCACAAACCAAAGATCCGAATGATTGGGATTTCTTCAATTATTGTCTATGTTCTCATTTTTTAGCATTTCATGGTGATTTTAAGCCTGATAATCTGCTTATTCGCAATGTTAGGTAAAATTAAGCTTCTCATTCATTACCATTAATTGGGTCGCTTGCACCTTATTACTTGCAGAATGTCATTGTAAAGCTGGTTTCTCGTTCTTAATTAATGATTATGATGACATGACTAAGTACATAGTCTTGTTATTATATACTTCTATATCTAAGGAGGACTTTGGGTGTAGAATTGCCCTTTATCTCTGGCAAAGCATCAACTTATGTAGTATAAATAAAACAACAATCAACTCTTTTCCTACTAAGTGGGCGAGTTATACAAACAAATAAATGACATTTTATTAGAACTATGTATATAGATAAATATTTTTAATCTATATTTTTTTTATATGGATTCAGCAGTAGTTTTGTTTTAGTGTACCCGATGGAGTTCATGACTTTACATACTTTTCTTTTTACGCATGGCCAAACCACCTAAGATGTTTTTCCATTCTAATTTTATATTGTCTAGTGTAACACTTTTCCAGTGTTATATTCTGTTTTATGGCAGTGTTGAAGTTATTGTTACTGCGATTTTCCGTCTCAAAAAACCACAAGTCCTACAAATATATAGTAAAATTAAAACTACCACTTAGATAAAACAACCTTGTTATGTTTACCACTGAAGATCCAGACCATGATGTTTTTACTTTTTAGATATTGATTGAGATAAAATCGACATGCAAATGCAAGCAAATATGAGCTGAGAGAGTTTCTTGTTGTTTAGTGTTTATATTATGCATGTTCCAACTAAGTACTTTGTAAATGCTTTGCTTTTGTAGACAGTGCTCATTTCTGGTTTTGCTACTTTTCAATAGAATTGCTAAAATGAGAACATAGACAATAAATAACAACTGATAAATGCTAAAAAAGAAACAAGTTACCAGCACGGCGCCCAATTTTCTCAATCCAGCCAATAAACTTGAAAACTATCTCTTCTTACCTTCAAATCAAGGCTTCAAACCTTCACTATCGAAATTGAAGGTGATAGAATATAATCAAAATTGAACATTCTATAGCGACATTTTCAGCTTCAAAACCATAGAATCAAAATCTCAAACATGTAATCTACATAAACCAGCACGACAAAGGAACAAAAAAAAAACAATCACATTTGGAATCAGAACAAATCACACACACCTGAACCCCAATTGAGTTTGAATCACAAACCAAAGATCCAAATGACTGGGATTTCTTCAATCCCAACCCAGCCATGTGCATGTTCCGTTGTGTGGTCTGAGAGTTCAATCCCAAATGTGAAAAAGAGAGACACTTGGGTCAAGGGATGGTGAAAGACGTCATTTTGAACAAACCCCACAAATCAAAAACCGATTTTTTTAGCTGCTGAGCTCAAATCACAGTGTGATCTAGCGAAGTGGGTGAGCGAGAATATAAGGATTCTTTGTGGCGATGAGGTCGAAGAAGGAATGGAGAATGGTGTGCGAGGAAATGGAGAAAAACTTGCAATGAATGATGGAAACTACGAAGGAGGAACACTGGTTTTAACAGTGTGTGGCTTTGGTTTCGATGATTCCAATGAAAAGGGAAGAAAACATCAGCGTCACGGTTTCAAGTTTCAACTAACTTGGAACAATAAAATCCTACCTTTGTTAGAACTCACCAAATCATGAAGCAGCTTCTGATTGCGCGAAGGAGGCTGACGGCGACACTCGAAGCAAGAAGACGACAAGCCCCAGGACCTGCTGCTTCTGTCGCCAGCGACGAAGAGCGCAACGAAGGCGCGCGACTATGTGCAAGACGATGACGAGACAGAGAGCGACGGCGACGCCACGGTGAGAGAGATGAGAGAGACCGAGCTCCAGGAAAAGAGAGATAGTGATACGAAGAGGAGAGAAGAACTTGAGAAGATGAAGAGGGTTTTTGAAATCAGATTTCATAAATAATTTTTTTTTGTTTTTTTGTTTTTTAGATATATTTTTGTTTTGTTTTATCGTTTAATTTTAAATTTTGATTAGTTTAAAAGGGTATTTTTGTCTAATCAAATAAAAGAAGGATGTTTAAGATTTTTTATAAAATTAAATAAAAAATATATTTTTATTTTTATTTAATTAAAGGGGTGTATTAGTAAAAGTGGTGATATAATATATATTTAAAAAAAATAAATGCTGATGTGAAAAATAAATTTCACGTAACTTATTACTATTTGTCTATTTTTTTAACGTATCGATACATCTGAATTTATCAACGTACCGTAGCAAATATCTTAATTAATTTGTACGAAAAATATTTTGAGCTATTGTGAGTCAAATTTGATCCACTTAATTAAATGAAAAATACAAGGTCAACTAATCCAATATTGATGAAGTTTGAATGAGACAGAGAAGAGTAATTTGAGATAATAAGATTCTGTATTTGCATGAATTGCTATTATTGTGTCTATCATGATTAAAGTTACAGCATTTATACTCTTGCACTAATAACGCATTGGGCAGAATTAATTACACATAAATGGATCAAGAATTTACAACAGAAAAGGGAGAGAAATAACCTAACTTAACTTGTGTGCTTCAGTTCCTAAGAAGTAATTAAATTCACCAAAATCCTTGAGAAAAAAATATTATTTAATTGAGTGATAGTAAATAAATTATCAGTTATTATTGTATAGTATATAACTATAGAATAATTTTCAGTTATTAAAATATAAACATTACACAAGAATATATAAAATAAGCTGATTATCATGTTTAACAAATAAAGAATGATCTAATTTGACTTTTAGAAAATCAAATTAAGCCAATGTGGTGGATAAGTTAAGCATTCTTGACCTTGGTGCTTGCTTAAGTCCATATAAAACTTATGTAATCGATAGACTTGAATATTAGCATCTTGTACAAGAGTCTAGCTAGTGATTGTTTCATCAAAACAAATTTTTGCAAGTCCCCATTTAAAAATACATTGTTGAAATTAAATTGGTGAATTTGCCAATAATTTTTCAATGCAATAATAAGCACAATTCGAATTGTTGTGGATTTAATAACAGGGAAAAAAACCTAATCATAATCAATGCTCTTAATTTGATGATTGTCTTTGGCAATCAAGTGGGTTTTATATTTCAATATATCACTATCACTATAAAAACATGATGAATATAGTTAGATTTATCAACGGAATGTATCTAACGGTATAAATGATGTCAAAAAAATTATTGACGAATTATTTTGTCCGATGGTAATTACTAGTAGATTTTGCGTTGGAATTTGCAATAAATACGACAAAATAAGCGGTTCATTATTGTCGAATATTTTCAACGGTAATTTTTGGCGTCATATTATGTTTTGTGGCGCCCATTTACCGTTGGATTTGCCTGCCGATAAATCTATAGGTAAGTAAATTTTTTTTTTACAATTAATGCACAATTAGTAGTCAAATTTAATTTCTTTTTTTTACAAAATTAGTGTACAAATTCTAATACCAGAAATCAACTAATGATTTTAAATATCAAGGGTTTGAATATAATAAAAAGTCAAAGAAGTAAAATACAATGACATACACATAAAACAAATAAAATTCCTAAACTCTACAGATCTCAATAATCGTCGTCGTCATCGTCTTCACCCTATTGAGGCGGCGGATTAGGCGGTGATGTCGGTGCCCCACCAGCAGCGACGCTGCCTCTAGCACACATCTGCTCGTTGTATACCGCTATCTGCTCTCAGCTCGCAAATATTCTAGCCGCTCCAGGTCCTCCTTCAGCTGTAGCCCGAGGAAATCGGTGGCTCCCACGCGTGTAAAAAGCTCATTGTACCTCTCGTCAGGCTGCTGAGCTTGTTGGTGAATCTCCTGTGTGAGCTTCTGCACCTAATCCCTCAAATCGATGACTTCCTCGGGATCGGCAGGGCTGGTGGCAAAGGCAGAGGCAGATGAGGCCGCCAATGTGGAGGTGCGGAAGATGCTGGCAAAGAACGACCCCAACTTGTAGACACGATTCTTGTAGAGCTCAAAGGTGGAGTCACGCCAAACCCTATCAGGATCGACGGTTTAGGCAACAGACCTGGGGTTGTCCCCCTAGGCTGAGATTGCTGGGTCACGGTCTCCAATCTCTGCGTATAGTCCTCCTGTGTAACACACATTGTGATTAGGATGACAGTTAATTGACTTTAAACCGGATACATTTCAAACATAGAATTAATTGAAAACTTACATAATGAGCCACAGACTGCTCATCAGCAAATCTTTCTTTGTTGGTCTTCAATGTATGAGTATATTTGAAGGTCTCTGCCAATGTCGCCTCATGTTCCAATGACTTAGACTACACATATTGAAACTAAGTAATAAAATAAATCAAGTAACAATGAATTCAAGTAATAATTAACAAAGATTAGCAAAGTACATACCAAACTGCTCTTCGTTTTCATGAAAGTTGTCGACTCACCGGTATACTTCGACAACCACAGCGATGCCCTGTTAGCTCTATTCGTCATACGGTGACGTCTGAATCCCTCATTAGTACTAAAATGGTTGTCCAGTGCCCTTTTAATATCTGGACGGATCCAAATTGTGAGGCAGTTGCGCCCCTCACGAACATCCTACATCATATGCTGAAGCTGTCTAGCTATTTAGTAGTCGTAGATCTTCTTGATCATGAGATCATGTTTCCTATCCTATATAAATTTCTCATGTACAAAGTAATTCAACAACATTAAAATATAATTAATTCAAAAACATTGGGTTCTTACTACCCACTTTTGAAACCATCGCTATCTGGTCTCAGCAAGGATCTTCGTATAGCTTGGTCATGGGTTGTCGTACATGGACTTAATCACATTGGATAGCTCCTATGTGTAACACTCTAATTAGCCTAAGCCTTACCTCGCGTCGTAAAGCCAAGGTCAATCAGAGATTACGACAGTTCTAAACTCATACATAATATATATATAGAAGGAATAGCATAATCTAGAAGCCCGATGAAAGATATAGCTCAAAAACAGAATTTCGAAGCACAAACGTACTAATGGAGCTACTAGGTTAAGGCATAAGAAACAGAAAAGATATAACAAAAGATAAGTATATAATATCATAGGGAACTAGTCACGACTCGCAGAGTTTAAGCCGGCTAGCCATATACTGATATACAAAACTATACAGTGAAAACAGCTTATACAAGTTTTGTTCTCTCAAATACATGCCTCTAGGCAAAACAAAATACAAAAGGAGAGATGTATAAACAAAATAAACCAAAAAGAACTCCAAAATGATCCAAGATTCTCCGCTCCTGTCACCAACCAAAGCAACTCACCGAGGTAGGTTGCGACCTGCATCTGAAAAACACAACAACAATATGGTATGAGAACCGGCGGTTCTCAGTATGGTAACAGTTCCCAGTGATATAGGATATAAGACCCCGGGATGCCAAAGGCAATCCTAAACTTCATATCAATCACAAGATTCAACTTAAAGCATTTTAAAACATTTAAGCATAATATACCAACTTGACTTAAATAAACCAGGTTATCTATATTAAGGGATTTCTATTCTAACCAAACACCGCTGTCCCACAGCCTTCACCAATTGATCCTCCATGCGATCCCATCGCCACCGCCTTTCGAACCTCCTCAATCCCAGCAGAAAACACAGATAATGTTCAAAGCAAGTAAAGCACAAGTAGTAGCATATATGGCAAATAATTCAGATAGCAAGTAAGCATGTTATTCAATTAGGCAAACCATTACAAGTAGACAAAGCATACAAGCAGATAGGAAATGCATATGATGAATGCCTGCCCTACTGGCTGTGATATCACATTGTCGGTTCAACTGCCAACCTGACACGTCTCCATGGAGACGTCGCCCTTCGGATTTCTCATATGGGAACCCCCAAGATATAGTGCCCGCATCACTGTCCAGGTACCGGTGCCTGCTCGCCCTATAGATCCAAAGGGATGCAAGCGGGATATTCTTGCCTCAGACCTCACATCTCAACGTAAGCGGGATTAACCACCGTCCTTACGCCGCCGCCGCTACCTCGACAGGCGAGATTAACCACCGTCCCTGCCAGGCGCATAGCATCTCAAAATATCATGTAAAAATATTATTTCAATGGTTTTCAAAAGTATTTTCAGCATACATAGATCCATCACTTCAATCCGAGTCTCCGACTCATCTCAACCACTGTCCCTTTATAACTCAGTTTCCAAATACCAAAAGTCTATCATTCCTCATCTCATATACCAATCATCCTTCACCTAACGTCAAACCATTCTCAGCACGCCAGAAACCTAGGCCTCCCTTTTCTAATTTACCTTAAAATCATGTACTAGAGCCCTTAATTTATATCCCATGTTCTAATACTCAAAACTAGGCCCAAACGTCCTAAAATGCTGTTATAGAAGCTTACAACCTTGTTGAAAAGGCAAAATAGTTGAAAACAAATAAATTTTTGAGAAACAGGACATGTGCACCCGCACATATCAGAAGTAATGAAATTCTGCAACTTTGGAAATTTTCAGATTTTTAACACCAACTTTGAATGATCATAACTTCCTCTACCAAATTCCAATTTTTTTACAAACTTTATATCGATTCGAACAGTTTTCAATAAGCTTTAATGCTAAACTAATTTCAATAGATTTTGAAAACCAAGGCATAAGTTATGATTAGACAAGGTTCACCAAAAGTCAACTTTTACCAAGACTCACAAGAATCTCAAGTTACCAACTTTCATAACCCAATCCAACCAAAACCACATCAATTCTATCACATATCAGAATTTACCATTTTCCATATCCAATTTACCACTCCACCATATATAATCATCAATTCTCACTATCAAATACATAATAATACCCTTACTAACCATCATCATTATTAATTTCAACATCAAACTCCAACATCATACTATCAACATCAATATAACCATTTATCAACAATCCCAACACTCACCTTCAATTACCAAAAATATCAATATTTATCATCCATTATCAACCACATCAACAAACCCTCATCAACAACAATAAATCATACATCCCTCATCAACCTGTATAATCATTAAATTCCAACAACATCATTATTCATCATCAATCATTAAATACCAACAACCTCATCAACAACACTAATCATCAATACTCATTAACACCAATAATTCTCCATAATCATCCTTAATCACAATATTCCAAGGATACCAACAATTAACATCAATTTACACATAATCATTCATACACCAACAACATTCAATCCTATCTTAGGGTCAACTAGTCTAAGTGTCCATGAATATTATATACTACATAGAGGAAACCGAAACCATACCTTGGCCGATTCCCTTTATGCACCCAAACTCAAAATGAGCACCAACAAGCTTCCAACCACAATCCAAGCTTTCAAATTCACTCCAACAAGCACAAATAAGTTCTAAAAGCTCCCAAAGCCACAATAATCAAACTATATACATATAAATCACCACAAATTAACCTAGGGTTCAACATAAGCATAATCTCACAAGGGTTTAAGAGATTTTACCTTTCCCAACAGATTTGATAACACAAATCCAAAGCTAAGCAAGGATTAGAGCAAACCTAAACATCCAAAATCACAAAAATCCATTTAACCCAAAACTCTAATAAAACCCGAAATTTTGAAGAGAGAAACTGGGAAGATTTCGTGATTACCTTGAGGGTTTCTTGGGTGGGTTTTGTAGAGCTCTTCACAAGGAACGCGTAGCCGCAAACGGTGCGGCGATCGGAGCTCCGTAGCTCAAGATATGAGCTTGGGAAGTTTGAAGTGAATAGTAACAATGGTGAAAAGCTCTCACCTCTCTCCTCGCTTCAGCTACTATTGTGTTTAGGTTATGAGGGTGAAAGTGGCTGAAATGGGTTCATTTAAGTGTATTTATATGTTGGGCTTGGGCCCAACTTGGGCCCAGTCCAACCCGTTAGCGTTTTTAGCCCGTTTGGCCTAACTTCGGGCCAAATCTTTAAAATTAAAGCCCGGTTTTCCATTTCTAATGTTTTTCTAAGGTTTTTTGACGGTTTTTACTTTTCTCGTGCGGTACCAGGCAGACTTGAACCGGTTCAACCAGTTCAACTGCCGGTTCGCAATTTTTCACGGTTTTTCGTAGAAAGCACATTTTCTGACTCAAAAAGACTCACTGAGTCCAAAAATCACCTTTAAATCCCCAAATTCTCTCTCTAAATTTTTGGAATCTAATTTGGGTAATTAATCACTTAATTAACCGGTTGATTAGTTGCGGTTCTTACACTGTGTATATGCATTGTTGTTTGGTGCAAACCTATCAATGAAAAACTTAAGATTAGCAAACACGTAAAACTTAACAAATTCAAAATAGATTGTAAAATGAAAGACATTAAGGTAGTACTCATGCCGACATGACATTAGGACAAATCGTCATCCGTATAACGGGCGGTGGTGGAGGGGCATCTGATTGGGACACATTAGAGGATTCCAGCGCTACGGTTTCTATCGTTGGATTTGGAGGGGGAGTAGCAGAAGGAGCCACACAGTTGGGGTTCAGGATCATGATGAACTACTAGTCTGGTTGACCTTCCTATGACATCACAGGGGTCGACGTAGTAGTCGGGATAGAGGGCGATGACTGAGAACTCCCTGGGATACTAGTGGAAACCCTCTCTCAACCACGACCACGAGGCCGACTCGTGATACATCTGCTACCTGTTGTCTAACACTAATCAGCATATACAATACAAATCCTTCAACATCTATATTGTTTCAAAAAAATTTTGACATAACCTCCCCTAAAATTTGACATATATCCACCTTTACGGCTCCCACAAATTCAACCAATCTCAATCCACAATATCAGTTAAAACTCAATTAAATTCACCAAATCTAAAAATATTAATACATATACAAAAGACAACAATAATTCATGGTGAATTTGTGCAAAAGTAAAGTTTTTAAGTGTGATATGTAGTGATTGAAAGTAAGTTCACAAACAAACTAATGTGGCATTATATCATTACATACAATCAAAAACTCAATTATTACAAGAGGTATATTATCGAATACTTGGTATTCAAAAGTATTAAACATATCAAATAGCACAACCAAGCATTCTTTCAACTCTAATTGACAAGAAGTCAACATTAACAATATACTAGCTACAATAATTCACAATATTTCCAACAGAATATCCAAACAAACAATTTTAATTGATTAATTCATTCATAATTCTAAACACTTTTCAACAACTTAAAATATAATAATTTAAATTTAACCTATCTTAACAACCTAAATCTCCTAAAAGTAAAAATTAAATCTAACTCGAGCATAATACTAATTAACAACTAAAACCTATAATAATACTAAGGATAACTAAAACAAAGATTGATATTAATATTAAAATAAAGAAGAACCTAGAATGCAAGAGTAGAGAAGAGAATAGAGAAGGGGGCAGCGGCAGTACCGACGATAGCAGCAACGGGAGAATGTTAGTGGGCCGGCGAAAGTGGGAGAGGGTTAGAGAGAAAGTGGGCAATAAATAGTGAGTAGAGAGGAGGCGGCGATTCAAAATGAAGTGGGAGATGGTTCATACTTCAAATTTTAGGGCTCGTTACCGTCAGATTTATTGGCGGATAAATCTGGCGTGCATTGCAGGTCACAAAAACGCAGCGTTTCACTAATTGGGTTTACCGGAAGAAACATCCGCCGGTAAATCCTATGCTTAATT
Source organism: Arachis duranensis (assembly GCF_000817695.3). Classification (NCBI taxonomy): domain Eukaryota; kingdom Viridiplantae; phylum Streptophyta; class Magnoliopsida; order Fabales; family Fabaceae; genus Arachis; species Arachis duranensis. The sequence goes on from NC_029775.3 coordinate 18,348,000, forward strand.
TTGCACCTATTTTTCCCATTTTCTCTCCAATTATTGCCGGCAAATTTATCGTCAAAAACGAAAATCCACTAGTAATGATTTGACCTTACATATTTGACACATAAACTATCAGTAAATCCGTCAGTAAAGTCAACGTTAATTTGCGATGCTAAATTCGACGGTATTCAGAGTTTTTCTTGTAGTGTCCTAGGGTGGCATTTGATGGCATAAATCCATCGACAGCTAATGACTTTGGAGTTTTTGGGAGCAAGAGTAGTAACAATACTCCATGTTTTTGTTTTAAAGAGAGCAGTAAGTTCTTCAATCATGGCTTGACGCCAATGTAAAGATTTTAAACCCTGATTAATACTAGTAGGAACATTATTAATTAAATATGGTTGTGTGTAGGTCAAGGCAGTGTATAAGTTTGGTTTTGTAATACTCAATTTCAACCAGGTTTGCATAGGTGCTTATTTGAAATAATTTGAGTTTTCGGTGTACTACCAAACTGGATTTCTATTCCTAATATTGGAATGCTATCAGAATAAAGCTGAGTATGTATAAGAGTAGTTTGATTTTTGTGAAAGTGAGGTAGGGGAGTAGGTGTCTGAGGTTATTCTGCATACTGTGAATGACAATGTGATGATGTAGAATTGGTATGATGAAGATTATGAGTAGAGATGGATTGAAGAATGGTGACAATTTTGTTTTGAGTAGAGTTATTGGAAAGGGTATAAGTAGAGGGAGTGCTTAGTGGAAACACTAAAGAAGTGTGAGGAAATTGATTTTATGTTTTAGGTGCTGGATCAGTAACAAATAATTCACTATAAGGGCGTGTCGTTTCTACACGCCTTCGAAGCCTCATCCAGTGTTAAAAGTTAGCGTGTTGGAGTGGGTGTGCCACATACCCAATAAGTTGCTTCCTAGGGACTTAGAAAGAGTGGCGTGCAACAAGCCAATGGGTGGGTGTGCCACACGTCCAAGACCCAAGAATCCACAAGTACTTCATGTATCACCCATGCCCACATTGCATGCAGAAGGATTAAATTACTAAGTTTTGGACCTGAATCACAATGAGAATTGAATATTAATTGCAGAATATTTGATCTAATTTTTTTTAATGAATTTTGAATTTGAATTTTAGGTTTTGTTTTAGGTTTAGTATAAAAGGCTCTTGAAAAACTTGAACATGACCTTTTGGCTATTTTTCAGATATTGTTTTTGGTTTTGAAGCTTAGCATGAGTCATTAATCTCTTTGGTCAAGATTAGGAACTCTATTGATTCTAATGGATTAATGTTATAGCTTTTCTATTTTTGATTAATACATTGATGTTTTTTAAGAAAGAGTTTTCGTTTTTCATCACAAGAATTTGAAGATATTGGGAAATAGTTCTAATCTTAACTGAATTCTAATTATCATATTGGAAAACTTGGTTTTGGAATTAAGCTTGAAAATTCCTTCTCACAATTCTTTTTAAGTTTTGAAATTAGACTTGATAAGTGACATCGAATTTACTATGGTTAACTCTTGTGAATTGTAGGGTTTATAAATTAGTGAACGTACTTCACCTCTTTTCATAATCAATTAATCAAGGAATTAGTGGTTTATTAAGTTAAGAGAAATTGAATTATCAAGGGATTGTGATTTGATTACTAATGATTTGCCATAGATATATCTTGCATGATTAAAGTAGAGAGTGAAAAACATTCTTCCTGAAGTTCAACATCTCTAAAATGTTAACTCTTTTAATCATATTACTCTCTTAATCATTTACTGTTTGCCTTATTTTATTCACTAATTTTGTGTTAACGAATTCTAAAATCCTAAATTTTGATTGCCTGACTAGATTAACCAATTGACCATTGCTTGCTTAGTCCGTTAATCCTCATGAAAATGATAACCCACTCCCGTAGTATTATTTGATATGACTCGGTGCACTTGTCGATAGTAGTTTGCGAAAATCTGCATCAAGTTTTTGGTGTTGTTGCCGTGGATTAATTGAAATTAACAACAAACCAATTAATTTATTACCTAGATTAGACTTTTTTATTTTTGTTTATTTTTTGTTTTTTACCTCACTGGGAATTCCCTTCACTTTGACGTAGAAAATTCCAATTTTCCTTGTTTTCTTAGTGTTTATGCAGAGCAATAAGGATAAAGAGCCTCTTCAATACGATCCTAAAATGGAAAGGACCCTCCGGCGACAGATAAAACAAATCAGAGACTAGAGAATTGAAGAAGACATTGAAGAAGAAATTGAAATTAACATGGCAGAGAACAACAATAATGCCATTGTCCACAATGTCATTAATGCCTAGCTAGCTAGGAGGACTCTTGGATCTTTCACTACTCCCAATCCTGGAAATTGTGGAAGTAGTACTGTAACACCTAATGTAAATACCAACAACTTTGAACTGAAGTCCCAACTCATCACCTTGGTACAACAAAATTGCCAATTTGGTGGGAGTTCTCAAGAAGATCCTAACCAGCACATCTCCAACTTTCTCCAAATCTGTGACACGGTCAAAACTAATGGAGTCCTTGCTGAAATTTAGTGGTTGTTATTCCCATTCTCTGTAACGGAACGGGGCAAGCATTAGCTTTAAACTCAACCAAAGGAGAGCATAGCAACATGGGATGATTTGCTCAGCAAGTTCTTAACCAAATTTTTTTCACCTTAAAGGTTGACAAAGTTGAGAATGAATATCCAGACAACAAGATGAAGAATCTCTTTATGAAGCTTGGGAGAGATACAAAGAAATGCTGAGAAAGTGTCCTTTATATGTTCTCTGACTGGGTGCAACTCCAGATTTTCTATGATGGGATTATCTCTATCTGCTTCAAGAAACTCACTGGATAACTCGGCTGAAGGATCTCTGCACATGAAGAAGACCACTGACAAAGCCTTGGAGTTAATTGAGATAGTGGCCAACAATTAATACTTATATTCCTTAAAAAGAACAATGAGAAAAGGAGTGATGGAGTTGGAAACACTGGATACTATTCTAATACAAAGTAAGACTATGTCTCAATAAATCAAAGCAATCCCTCAGCAACTAGGACATATGCAAGTCTCAGCAGTGAGTACACAAGGTTTTTCCTATGACATGAGTGGAGAAGTCCCTCAAGGTGAAGGTTATGAACTTGGCCAATCCTATGTTGAACAAGTGAATTACATGGGGAACTCTTCTAGGCCACCTTAGAATGACCCTTTCTCTAAGACCTACAATTCTGGATGGAGAAATCACCCTACCTTTGGATGAGGTAATCAAGGACAGAGACAAAATAACTTCAACAACAACCCTCATCAAAATAATTTCAACACTCCCTACTAACCATCACCACTACAATAATCAACAAAACCATCTCAAATTCCTCAAAAGCCTTCCCCTCTTGAAATTGCCCTAGAAAAACTCTCCCACTACACCTCCACTTTTGTCCAATCTAGCATAAATTTTATGCATGAGACCAAGGCCTCCATCCGAAACTTGGAAGCTCAAATAGGCTAGCTTGCTAAACAAATTGCTGAAATACCCACAAATTCCTTTTTCAGTGACACAATTTCAAACCCAAAAGAAGAATGTAAGGCTATCAATTTGAAGAGTAAAAAAATGGTGGGTAAAAAGGCCACAAGCAATGACAAGAAAGATGGAAAAGCCGTGGAAGAGGTCATTCTTCAAGGAAAATACGTCCCTACAAACTCCCCTACACAACCAATTCAAGCTTCAAAAGAGAAACCAATAGAGGACGTTAAAGTGGTAGAATACAAGTCTAGAATTCCATACCCTCAAAGACTACAAAAGAAGACCAAGAACAAGCAATTCTCTAAGTTCTTGAAGGTTTTCAGAAAGCTACAAGTTAATACTCTTTTTGCTGAAGCCTTGGAATAAATGCCTCTCTATGCAAAGTTTATGAAGGAGTTGCTAGCAAAAAAGAAGAAATGGAGAGAGGATGAAACAGTGGTCCTCAATAAGGAGTGTAGTGCAATCATACAAAATAATTTACCCCAAAAGTTGAAGGATCCCGGGAGTTTCTTGATTCCTTGCACCATTGGTGAGATTACTATTGAAAGAGCTCTTTGTGACTTGGGGGCTAGCAATAATCTCATGCCATTCTCATTGATGAAGAAGATGCAAATTGATGAATTGAAGTCCACAAGGATCTCTCTTTAACTTGCAGATCATTCCATTAAGTTCCCACATGGAGTAGTTGAGAACTTGTTGGTGAAAGTGGGTAAATTCATACTCCCTGCTGATTTTGTAATTCTTGACATAAAAGAAAATACCAATACCTCCATTATCTTGGGAAGACCATTCTTTGACACTGGGAGAGCTTTAATTGATGTACAAAAAGGTGAGTTGATATTAAGAGTGCATGATGATCATATTGTATTCAATATATTGAAGGTCGTGCAACATCCCAATAATTCTGAAGGGTGTATGAAGATTGATATAATCGACCCCTTGTTACAAGAGACTCTAGAAGAGGAGGAGATCAACAATTCTCTTAAACCCCTTGAATAAAAAGACTTAGCCAAAAATGAGAAGTCCCCAGTACCTAAGGAATTTGAAGCCTCACATGTTCCATCAAAGGAGGAGGAGGCACCCAAGCTTAAGCTAAAGCCTCTGCCTCCCAATCTTAAATATGCTTTCTTTGGTGACAACAATACATATCCAATGATTATAAGCTCTTCTCTAGGCTTGAATGAGGAAAAAGATTTGCTTAAGGTGTTGAGAGATCACAAAAGTTCTCTTGGGTGGACCATTGGTGATCTTACGGGAATAAGCCCAGTAATGTACATGCATAAAATCTTACTTGAAGAGGACTCCAAACCAGTGGTGCAAGCACAGAAGCAGCTCAACCTGATCATGAAAGAGGTGGTTCGAAAATAGGTCATGAAGCTATGGGAAGCCAAAATCATTTACCCAATTTTTTATAGTCTTTGGGTGAGTCCGGTGTAAGTTATTTCCAAGAAAGGAGGAGTCATAGTGGTTGCCAATAAGAATAATGAACTCATCCCCACTAGAACCATAACCGGTTGGAGGATGTGTATTGACTATAGAAGGCTCAATACCGCTATAAGGAATGACCATTTCTCACTACCCTTCATTGACCAAATGATTGAGAAATTAGCTGGACATGCATTTTATTGCTTCTTGGATGGTTATTTGGGGGTATAATCAAATTATAGTAGACCCTAAGATCAAGAGAAGACGGTATTCACTTGCCTGTTTGGTGTCTTTGCCTACCGCCGCATGTCTTTTGGACTTTTCAATGCTCCTACTACTTTCAAAGGTTTTTTCTAACATAGTTGAAAAATTCATTGAGGTATTTATGGATGATTTCTCTATTTTTGGTGATTCTTTTAAAGCTTGCTTACAACATCTAGCTTTAGTTTTGAGAAGGTACCAAGAAATAAATCTTATTTTAAATTAGGAGAAATGTCATTTTATGGTAAATTAAGTTATTGATCTTGGACACCGCATCTCAAACAAAGGGAAAGAAGTTGACAAAGCCAAGGTGGAGGTAATTGAGAAATTACCACCCCGTGTGAATGTGAAAGCAATAAGGAGTTTCCTCGATCATGCTAGATTTTATAGGAGATTTATAAAGGACTTTTCAAAAATTGCTAAATCATTGATCAATATCTTGGTTGCTGATGTTTCTTTTATCTTTGATCATGAATGCTTGCATACTTTTGAAACTCTTAAAGCTTAGCTTGTCTCTGCACCCATTATTGCTCCCTGATGAGCGGATAATTTATACGCTTTTTGGCATTGTTTTTAGTATGTTTTTAGTATGTTTTAGTTAGTTTTTAATATATTTCTATTAGTTTTTAGTTAAAATTCACTTTTCTGGACTTCACTATGAGTTTGTGTGTTTTTCTATGATTTCAGGTATTTTCTGGCTGAAATTGAGGGACTTGAGCAAAAATCTGATTCAGAGGCTGAAAAGAACTGCAGATGCTGTTGGATTCTGACCTCCCTGCACTCGAAGTGGATTTTCTGGAGCTACAGAAGCCCAATTGGCGCGCTCTCAACGGCGTTGGAAAGTAGACATCCTGGGCTTTCCAGCAATATATAATAGTCCATACTTTGCCCGAGATTTGATGGCCCAAACCGGTATGCCTAGACCTTGTTCTTATGTATTTTCAACGGTGGAGTTTCTACACACCATAGATTAAGGTGTGGAGCTCTGCTGTACCTCGAGTATTAATGCAATTACTATTGTTCTTCTATTAAATTCGGCTTATTCTTGTTCTAAGATATTCATTTGCACCCAAGAACATGATGAATGTGATGATTATGTGACACTCATCATCATTCTCACTTATGAACGAGTGCCTGACAACCACTTCTGTTCTACAAGCAAACAAGGTTTGAATGTTTATCTCTTAGATTTCTTAATCGGAATCTTCGTGGTATAAGCTAGAACTGATGGCGGCATTCAAGAGAATCCGGAAGGTCTAAACCTTGTCGTGGTATTCTGAGTAAGATTCAATGATTGAATGACTGTGACGAGCTTCAAACTCCTAGCAGGCGGGGCGTTAGTGACAGACGCAAAAGAA
>NC_029775.3:18354951-18355285 GCF_000817695.3 Arachis duranensis
TAGCTTGCTTCATACCAACAATCTCCGTGGGATCGACCCTTACTCGCGTAAGGTTTATTACTTGGATGACCCAGTGCACTTGCTGGTTAATTGTGCAAAATTGTGATAAAGAGTTGAGATTACAATTGTGCGTACCATGTTTATGGCGCCATTGATGATCATAATTTCGCCCACCAAGTTTTTGGCGCCGTTGCCGGGGATTGTTTGAGTTTTCGTCAAGCTTTTGGTCCGGTAACATCAGTGCCAAATTTCTGATCCGGCAACAGCACCAAGTTTTTGGCACCGTTGCCGGGGATTGTTTGAGTTTGGACAACTGACGGTTCATCTTGTTGCT
>NC_029775.3:18356127-18357179 GCF_000817695.3 Arachis duranensis
GTTTTCAAAATTTTTCAAAATCAAATATTTTTCAAATCATATCTTTTCAATCAAATCTTTTTCAAAATTAATTTCTTTTCATACTTGCTATCAATTAATGATTTGATTCAACATTTCAAGTATGTTGCCTTTTCTGTTGAGAAAGGTTTAATGTTTGAATCATATCCTTTCTTGTTAGCCAAGTTATTAATTTTTAAAATCAAATCTTTTTAAAATGTTTTTCAAATCATATCTTCTCAATCACATCTTTTTAAAACCAATCATATCTTCTTAAATCACATCTTTTTCAAAATAGTTTTCAATCATATCTTTTTAATTTCTTATTTCAAAATCTTTTTCAAAAATCACTTGATTTCTTTTCCACTCTTAGTTTTCGAAAATCAATTAGTATTTTTCAAAATGTTTTAAAAATCTTTTACTTAATTTTCGAAAATTTCTTCCCCTCTTCTCGCATCCTTCTATTTATGGACTAACACTATTCCTCAATGAACAATTCAAACTCCATCTCTCTTGATAAGTTCGAATTCTTCTATTTTTGCCTTCTATTTTTCTTTTCCTCTGACACCTCAAGGAATCTCTATGCTGTGACGTAGAGGATTCCATATTTTCTTGTTTTGTTTTCTTTCATATGAGCAGGAGCAAAGACAAAAGCATTCTTGTTGAGGCTGACCCTGAACCTGAAAGGACCTTGAAGCGAAAGCTAAGAGAAGCTAAGGCACAACTCTCTGTAGAGGACCTAACAATCTTCAAAGAAGAAGAAAACATGGCAGCCGAAAACAACAACAATGCCAACAATGCAAGGAAGGTGCTGGGTGACTTTACTGCACCTACTCCCGACTTCTATGGGAGAAGCATCTCTATCCCTGCCAGTGGAGCAAACAACTTTGAGCTTAAGCCTCAATTAGTTTCTCTAATGCAACAGAATTGCAAGTTCCATGGACTTCCATTGGAAGATCCTCATCAGTTTTTAGCTGAATTCTTGCAAATCTGTGACACTGTCAAGACTAATAGGGTTGACCCTGAGGTCTACAGACTTATGCTATTCCCTTTTG
>NC_029775.3:18357909-18358332 GCF_000817695.3 Arachis duranensis
GCAATCATGAAGCTAAATGACAAGTTATTTGGTAATGAGACTTGGGAGGATGAACCCCCTTTGCTCACCAAAGAAATAGATGACTTGTCTAGGCAGAAACTACCTCAAAAGAAACAAGATCCTGGGAAGTTTTCAATACCTTGTACCATAGGCACCATGACCTTTAAGAAGGCTCTGTGTGACTTAGGGTCAAGTGTAAACCTCATGCCTCTCTCTGTAATGGAGAAGCTAGGGATCTTTGAGGTACAAGCTGCAAGAATCTTACTAGAGATGGCAGACAACTCAAGAAAACAAGCTTATGGACTTGTAGAGGATGTTCTGGTAAAGATTGAAGACCATTACATCCCTGCTGATTTCATAGTCCTAGAAACTGGGAAGTGCATGGATGAATCCATCATCCTTGGCAGACCCTTCCTAGCCACA
>NC_029775.3:18358706-18359656 GCF_000817695.3 Arachis duranensis
TGACATTAAAGAAGCGCTTGTTGGGAGGCAACCCAATGTTATATTTTATCTATTCTCTTTTGTTATTTTATATTTTCTGTAGGTTGATGATCATGAGAAGTCACAAAATCAGTTGAAAAAGCAAAAACAGAAAGAAAAACAGAAAAAAAAATAGCACACCCTGGAGGAGAACTTGCTGGCGTTTAAACGCCAGTAAGGCTAGCAGATGGGCGTTTAACGCCCAGTCTGACACCATTCTGGGCGTTTAACGCCAGAAAGGGGCACCAGACTGGCGTTAAACGCCAGGAAAGGGCAAGAACTTGGCGTTAAACGCCAGAAATGGGTATCAGCCCGGCGTTTAACGCCAGAATTGGCACAAAGGGCATTTTTGCTCGCCACTTGGTGCAGGGATGACTTTTCCTTGACACCTCAGGATCTGTGGACCCCATAGGATCCCCACCTACCCCACCACTCTCTCTCTTCTTCACCCATTCACCAATCACCTCAACACTTCTTCCCCAAAAACTCTTCACCTATCAAATCCCATCTTTCTCTTTACCACTCACATCCATCCTTCATAAAACCCCACCTACCTAACCATTCAAATTCAAACCACTTTCCCTCCCAAACCCACCCATACATGACCGAACCCTACCTCTCTCTCCACTCCTATATAAACCCCTCTTCACTCCTTCATTTTCACACAACCTAAACATTCCTTCTCCCCCTTTGGCCGAACCACAAAGCCATTTCTATCTCCTTTATTTCTTCTTCTTCTACTCTCTTTTTTCTTCTTTTGCTCGAGGACGAGCAAACCTTTTAAGTTTGGTGTGGTAAAAGCATTGCTTTTTACTTTTCCATAACCACTTATGGCATCCAAGGCCGGAGAAACCTCTAGAAAGAGGAAAGGGAAGGCAAAAGCTTCCACCTCCGAGTCATGGGAGATGGAGAGATTCATCTCAAGGGTGCAT
>NC_029775.3:18359708-18361443 GCF_000817695.3 Arachis duranensis
AAACTCAAAAAGAGTGAATATCCGGAGATCCGACATGAGATCCGAAGAAGAGGTTGGGAAGTTCTTACCAACCCCATTCAACAAGTCGGAATCTTAATGGTCCAAGAGTTCTATGCCAATGCATGGATCACCAAGAACCATGATCAAAGTGTGAACCCGGACCCAAAGAATTGGCTTACTATGGTTCGGGGGAAATACTTGGATTTTAGTCCGGAAAATGTAAGGTTGGCATTCAACTTGCCCCTGATGCAAGGAGATGAACACCCTTACACTAGAAGGGTCAACTTTGATCAAAGGTTGGACCAAGTCCTCACAGTCATTTGTGAAGAGGGTGCCCAATGGAAGAGAGATTCAAGAGGAAAGCCGGTTCAATTGAGAAGGCATAACCTCAAGCCTGTGGCTAGGGGATGGTTGGAGTTTATACAACGCGCAATCATTCCCACTAGCAACCGGTCCGAAGTTACTATAGACCGGGCTATCATGATTCATAGCATCATAATTGGAGAAGAAATAGAAGTTCATGAGGTTATATCCCAAGAACTTTATAAGGTAGCGGACAAGTCCTCTACCTTGGCAAGGTTAGCCTTTCCTCATCTCATTTGTCACCTCTGTTATTCAGTTGGAATTGACATAGAGGGAGACATCCCCATTGATGAGGACAAGCCCATCACTAAGAAAAGGATGGAGCAAACAAGGGACCCCTCTCATCATCAAATCCCTGAGATGCCTCAAGGGATGCACTTTCCCCCACAAAACTATTGGGAGCAACTGAACACCTCCCTAGGAGAATTGAGTTCCAACATGGGACAACTAAGGGTGGAGCACCAAGAACACTCCATTCTTCTCCATGAAATTAGAGAAGATCAAAGAATCATGAGGGAGGAGCAACAAAGACAAGGAAGAGACATTGAAGAGCTCAAGCACTCCATAAGATCTTCAAGAGGAAGAATAAGCCGCCATCACTAAAGTGGACCCGTTCTTTAATTTCCTTGTTCTTTAGTTTCCTGTTTTTTGAAAATTATGCTTATGTTTATCTATGTTTGTGTCTTGTGATCATTAATGTCTTAGTGTCTATGCCTTAAAGTTATGAATGTCCTATGAATCCATCACCTTTCTTGAATGAAAAATGTTCTTAATTGAATAAGAGAAGAATTGCATGAATTTTGAATTTTATAACAGATTAATTATTTTGATGTGGTGGCAATACTTTTGTTTTCTGAATGTATGCTTAAGCAGTGCATATATGTTTTGAATTTGTTGTTCATGAATGTTGACTCTTGAAAGAATGATGAAAAAGGAGACATGTTACTGAGGATCTGAAAAATCATAAAAATGATTCTTGAAGCAAGAAAAAGCAGTGAATACAAAAAAAAGGGGAGAAAAGAAAAACGAAAGAAAAAAGAGAAGAGAAAAAAAAAGAGAAAAAGAAAGAAAAAGAAAGAAATAAAAGTGTGATCCAAGGCAAAAAGAGTGTGCTTAAGAACCCTGGACACCTCTAATTGGGGACTCTAGCAAACCTGAGTCACAATCTGAAAAGGTTCACCCAATTATGTGTCTGTGGCATGTATGTATCCGGTGGTAATACTGGAAGATAGAGTGCTTTGGGCCACGGCCAAGACTTATAAAGTAGTTGTGTTCAAGAATCATCATACTTAACTAGGAGAATCAATGACACTATCTGGATTCTGAGTTCCTAAAGAAGCCAATCATTCTGAATTTCAAAGGATAGAGTGAG